>NW_026000037.1:43044808-43045699 GCF_001458135.2 Marmota marmota marmota | reverse complement strand
AGGGGAGGGGGGAGGGGAGGGGGGATAATAGAGGATAGGAAAGGCAGCAGAATACAACAGACACTAGTATGGCAATATGTAAATCAATGGATGTGTAACTGATGTGATTCTGCAATCTGTATACGGGGTAAAAATGGGAGTTCATAACCCACTTGAATCAAAGTGTGAAATATGATATATCAAGAACTATGTAATGTTTTGAAAAACCAACAATAAAAATTAAAAAAAAAAAAGAAATGGTTTGGTTATAGCCTTAAACTAATCATTGAATTAATCCCTAGTAGGGTTAACTGAGTGGTAGCCGGAGGCATGTGGGGTGTTGCTGGATGAATTGGTTCATTGGGGGTGTGGCTTTGGGGTATATATTTATATCTGCTGAGTGGAGCTTCTCCCTCTGCTTCATGATTATCATGTGAGCTGTTTGCCTCTGCCACAATCTTTGGCTATGATGCCCTGCCTCTTCTTGACCCCTGAGCCTAGTGTCTATGAATTGAGACCTTTGAAATCATGATCTCCTAAATAAACCTTTCCTCCTCTACAGTTGTTCTGGTCCTTTCATCACAGTGGTGGAAAAGCTTACTGAAACAGGTAAGATTGTAAATTAGAACAACCACTGTGGAAATCAGTATAGAGTTTCCTCTAAAGGCTGATGATGGAACCACCATGTGAGATAGCTATACAATTCCTTAGTATTTATCCTAAAGAATTAAAGTCATAACACTATAGTGATACATGTATACCCATGTTTAAAGCAGGACAATTTACAATGATGAAATATAGAACCATCTTAGGTGTTCATCAATAGATGAATGGATAAAAAAATGTGATATATATATGTATCACATTTTATATATATATATATATATATATATATATATATATATATATATA
>NW_026000037.1:43036610-43042497 GCF_001458135.2 Marmota marmota marmota | reverse complement strand
TATATATATATATATATATCACTTTTTATATATATATAAAGTTTTATTTAGCCATAAGGAAAAATGAAATCATGTCATTTGCAGGAAAATGAATAGAACTGGAGATCACTATGTTAAGCAAAATAAACCAAACTCAGAAGGTCAAAAGTCATATGTTTTCTCTCATGTGGAAGACAGAGAGCAGATAAAGGAAAATAATTGTGGCAGGGGTAGGGATCTCATGATATTCAAAGAGAGATTAGTAGAATAAAGAAATAAGGAATAGGAAAAGGGAAAGGAGGTGTATGTGTTGGGAAGTTATATTGGCCTAATTATATTGTCATATTGTGTTCATATATAAATATGTGATAACAAATTCTGTCTTTATGCACAACTCTAATGTACCATTAAGAAAATGTGGAAAGAAAAAAAAAAAGATTTTATACAATCTTAGAATCACATAATTCAGCCCAGAAACAGTGTGTTGAGTTATGATTGTTTCCTAATCCTATTTTTCCATGATATAAATGAAGTATGTGTGAAATCTCTGTACTCTTAAGGTACAGGATATGATTCTACTCTGCAACAAATTCATGCTTATGAAGTTTTGTTTTTTATCTGTATTTACTGCTCTTAGCTTTAGACTTGTTTCCATTCAAGAAATATATACTGGTGGCCTGCTAAAGGTGTGTCTGTGGGATAAGTTGAAAATTGTAAGATAAGTCTAAGTCATTTTACTGATGACTGTGCTTTCACAGAAATGAATCTAAATGGATACACTAATTTTGATATAAATAATTTTAATTGCCAGGATTACTGTTTCATTCAATATTAGTTCTATGTGCCCTTGATCATATATCATTAAAATAACTTAAAAGGACACAGAAAGGGAAATTATCATTCCAGGAAATTACTAAAAATGATTAGCTTATTATATATCTGGGAAATACCACATAAAATACACTTTTAGTTTTATAAGGAATTTGGTGGAGTTTCTTATAATTCCTTTAAGTGCATTTAAAAGAAAGTATCTTCTCATTAGATTTATTATTATATATTGATCATTTATATTTTGGCCTAGGAAGATCAGATAAAATTCTAATAAAAGAGACTAGGAAAAAATAAATGTGTAATAAATAGAGATCTCAAAATGTAAGAATTGTGTAACACGAGCTACAGCCACTTTTTGCAGAGGTGTGGGTGAGTAGGCAGGATCTAGTTGTTTAATTTCTCCTCTAGATTTTGTATTTCTAATATATGACACATTCAGGGGAATGAGCTATAAACCCCTTAGAAATAAAGGAGCTATGAACCCCTTATTCATTTTTGAAATATCAAAGCCCTGTAATATTTGAAACTTGTTGGAGTTAATAATAAACACAAAGTATACAATATTGAAAATAAACAGATCACACAGTGAAGATAGTAAGAAACCATGAACCAAACATCCAAGAATTATGGGATAACATCAAAAGGCCAAATATAAGATTCATGGGGATAGAGGAAGACACAGAGATTCAAACCAAAGGAATGCACAATCTCTTCAATGAAATAATATCAAAAAAATTCCCAAACATGAAGAATGAATTAGAAAATCAAATACAAGAGGCTTATAGGACACCAAATGTATAAAATTAAAACAAATCTACACCAAGACCCATTATAATGGAAATCTCTAGCATATAGAAGAAGGAGAGAATTTTAGAGTCATCAGACAAAGGAATCAAATTACCTATAGGGGAAAACCAATTAAGATCTCTGCCGATTTTTCAACTAGAACCTGAAATCTAGAAGATCCTGAAACAACATACACCAAGTTCTGTGGGGGAAAGGGGGAGGAAATGGATGCCAACTAAGAATCTTATATCCAGCAAAATTAAGCTTTAGATTTGATGGTAAAATAACAACCTTCCACAATAAACAAAAGTTAAAAGAATTTACAATCCTCAGCCAAGTATTATATGAGGAGAAAATGAAAAACAACCATAAAAATCAGCAAAGGGAGGTATTATACTAAAAGAAACACCAATCAAAAGAGAAACCCAGTCAAGTTAAATACCAAAATAAATAAAAAATGACTGGGAATACAAATCATGTCTCAATAATAACCCTGAATGCTAATGGCCTAAACTCACCAATCAAAAGATATAGACTAGAATACTGGATTTAAAACAAAGAAACAACAATATGCTGCCTTCAACAGACTCATAGGAAAAGATATCTTTAGACTGAAAGTGAAATGTTGGGGAAAAATATACCACTCAAATGGATTGCAGAAACAAGCAGGGGTTTCCATTCTCATATCAAATAAAGTTGATTTCAAGCCAAAGTTAGTCAAAAGGGGAGGGGGGGCGGACATTTCATACTGCTTAAAGGAACCATACACCAACAAGCTATAACAATTATAAATATATATGCCTCAAACAATGGAGCACCTACATTCATCAAACAATATCTTCTCAAGTTTAAGAGGCAAATAGAGCACAACATAATAATTCTGGATGACTTTAACATACCTCTTTCATCACTAGATAGATCTTCCAAACAAAAGCTAAAAAAAGAAACTATAGAACTCAATAATACAATCGAAAACTTAGACTTAATAGACCTGAATAGGATATTTCATCCATCAAAGAGTGAATACACTTTCTTCTCAGCAGCACATGGGTTCTCCTCTAAAATAGACCATATATTATGCCACAAAATAACTCTTATCAAATACAAAAAAGTAGAGATAATACCCTGCATTCTATCAGATCATAATGGAATAAAATAAGAAATCAATGATAAAATTAAAAAGTAGAAGCTACTCCAACACCTGGAGATTAAATAATATACTACTTATGAGAAATTGGTTGCAGAAGACATCAAAGAGGAGATTAAAAAATTCTTAGATGTAAATGAGAACACTGATACAACATATCAAAATATCTGGAGCAGTATAAAGGCATTACTAAGAGGAAAGTTCATTGCATAGAGTTCATTCTTTAAAAAAAGAAAAAGTCAACAAATATATGACCTAATATTACATCTCAAAGCCCTAGAAAAAGAAGAAGAAACCAACATCAAAAGCAGCAGAAGACAGGAAATAACTAAAATCAGATCTGAAATCAACCAAAGAGAAATAATTGACAAAACCAAAAGTTGGTTCTTTAAAAACTAAATAAAATTGATAAAACCTTAGCCATGCTAACAAAGAGAAGGAGAGAGAAAACTCAAATTACTAACATCTATGGTGAAAAAGGAATAAAAAAGATAATTAGGGCTGGGATTCTGGCTCAGAGGTAGAGTGCTCGCCTAGCACAGGCAGGACCCGGGTTCGATTCTCAGCACCACATAAAAATAAAGGCATTGTGTTGTGTCCATCTACAAAAATGATTCATATTCTCTCTCTCTCTCTCTCTTTAAAAAAAAAGAAGATAATTAGAAATTGTTTTGAAAATTTTTACTCCAATAAAATAGAAAATATCAAAGGCCTCAACAAATTTCTAGAGTCTTGTGATTTGCCCAAACTGAATCAGGGTGATATACACACAAGTTAAACAGATCAATTTCAAGCAATGAAATAGAAGATGACATCAGAAGTCTACCAAGCAAGAAAAGTCCAGGACAAGATGGATACACAGCTGAGCTCTACAGAACTTCAAAGAAAAACTAACACCATCACTCCTCAAATTACTTGATGACATAGAAAAAGATAAAACCCTTCAAAAATCATCTTATTAGGCCAATATTACTCTGATTCCAAAACCAGACAAAGACACATCAAAGAAATAGAAATTCAGACCAATAACTCTAATGAACATAGATGCAAATATTCTCAATAAAGTGTGGGCAAATTCAATACCAAAACATATCAAAAAGATAGTACACCATGATCAAGTGGGGTTCATCCCAGGGATGCAAGTTTAGTTCAACATATGGAAATCAATAAATGTAATTCATCACATCAATAGACTTGAAGATAAGAATCATATCACCATCTCAATAGATGCAGAAAAAGCATTCGACAAAATCCAGCTCCCCTTTATGTTCAAAACACTAGAAAAACTAGGGATAACAAGAACATATCTTAATATCATAAAGGCTATCTATACTAAGCTCCAGGCCAACATCATTCTAAATGGAGAAAATATTGAAAGCATCCCCTCTAAAAATTGGATAAATACAGGGATTCCCTCTTTCACCACTTCTGTTTAACATAGTTCTTGAAACCATAGCAGATCAATTAGACAGATGAAAGAAATTGAAGGCATACAGATAGGAAAAGAAGGACTCAAGCTATCACTATTTGTGGACAACATGATTCTATACCTAGAGGATACAAAACATTCCACTACAAAACTTCTAGAACTAGTAAATGATTTCAGCAAAGTAGCAGGATACAAAATCAATACCTATAAATCAAAGACTGTTCTGAACATCAGCAACATATCCTCTGAAAGAGAAACTAGGAAAACCACCTCATTTTCAATAGCCTCAAAATAAATAAATAAATAAATAAATAAATAAATAAATAAATAAATAAAACACTTCAGAATCAACTTACCAAAATAGGTAAAAGACCTCTACAATGAAAAATTCAGAATGCTAAAGAAAGAAATTAAAGAAGACCTTAGAAGAGGGAAAGACCTTGCTCTTGGATAGGCAGAATTAATACTGTCAAAATGACCATACTACCAAAAGCACTATACAATGCAATGCCAATCAAAATTCCAATGGCATTCCTCATAGAAATAGAAAAAGCAATCAGGAAATTCACCTAGAAAAATAAGATACCCAGAATAGCTAAAGTGATCCTTAGCAAGAAGAGTGGAGCCGGTGGCATCACTATACCAGACCTTAAACTATACTACAGAGCTATAGTAACAAAAACAATTGGCATTATACTGGCATGAAAACAGAGTTGTAGACCAGTGGTAAAGAATAGAGAACACAGAGACAAACCCACATAAATAAGTTATCTCATACTAGGCAAAGGTGACAAAAATATATATTGGAGAAATGATAGCCTCTTCAACAAATGGTGCTAGGAAAACTTGAAACCCATATGCAGCAAAATGAAATTAAGCCCCTATCTCTTACCTTTCACAAAAATCAACTCAAAGTGGATTAAGGATGTAGGAATTAGACAAGAAAACCTGCACCTAATAGAAGAAAAAGGAGATCCAAATCTTTATCATGTTGGGATTAGGCCCCAACTTCCTTAATAAGACTCCAATAATGCAAGAAATAAAATCAATAATCAATAAAAGGGATGGATTCAAACTGAAAAGCTTCTTCTCAGAAAAAGAAACTATCTGTGAGGTGAGAGAGCCTACAGAATGGGATCAAATTTTTACCACATGCATATCAGATAGAGCACTAATCTCTAGAATATATAAAGAACTCAAAAAAACTTAAAACCAAAAAAAAAAATCCCCACACAATCCAATCAGTAAATGGGACAAGGAACTGAACAGACACTTCTCAGGAGATGATATACAATCAATCAACAAATATATGAAAAAATGTTCATCATTGCTAGCAATTAGAGAAATGCAAATCAAAACTATTCTTAAGATTTAATCTCACTCCAGTCAGAATAGCAGCTTTTAAAAATACAGACAACAATAAATGTTGGTGAGGATGTGGGGGAAAAGACATACTCATACATTGCTAGTGGACTACAAATTGGTGCAACCAATCTGGAAAGCAGTATGAAGATTCCTTGGAAAATTTTGAATGGAACCACCATTTGACCCAGCTATGTCACTCCTAGGTTTATACACAAATGACTTAAAAACAGCATACTACAGGGACACAGCCACATCAATATTTATAGCAGCACTATTCACAATAGCTAAACTGTGGAACCAACTAAATGCTGTTCAGTAGATGAATGGATAAAGAAACTGTCATATATATA
>NW_026000037.1:42978899-43036586 GCF_001458135.2 Marmota marmota marmota | reverse complement strand
TATATATATATATATATATATATATATATATATATATATATATATATATACACAGAATGGAATATTACTCAGCATTAAAAGAGAATGCAATCATGGCATTTGCAGGTAAATAGATGGAGTTGGAGAATATTGTGCTAAGTGAAGTAAGCCAATTCCAAAACATCAAAGGCTGAATGTTTTCTCTGATATGTGAATGCTGATTCATGATGGGGATGGGGTGGGGGGGAGCATGTGTGGAATGAAGGAACTTTAGATAGGGCAAAGGGGAGGAAGGCGAAGGGAGGGGACACAGGATTAGGAAAGATGGTGGAATGAGATATACATCAACTTAAGTACATGTATGAAGACACGCACAGAAAAAAAAGAAAAAGAAAAAAGAAATCTGCCATGGAAAATGGCCATCTATCATGTGCTGTCTGATAAAATTAGCTATATGTACAAAGAATTTAAAACTCCATTAAAATACTAAGAGCAAAAAAAAATGAAATGTGTCAAATAAAGCATTTGATAGTCGGTAATCAGTCTCCTGTTACCATAGCATATATATCTAACAGATCATAAAGTAACACAAAGAGAGTAACTTCAGAGCAGAATTGCTTTTTGGGCTCTTACCTGCCTTTTATGGTATTTGGAATTGAAATACACTCATAAAAACAGTCTTGTTCTAAATTGAAATGAAGATTGTGAAAATTGTAGCTTGGCTTAACATAAGGCACAGTTAAAAACCAAACAGAAAATTTTGGCCTACCGTGACCTCTATCATGAAATCATTATCTAATGAAAAAAACATTGCATTCACTTGAAACTATTGTTACTAATCCTAAAACAGGGTTTAAATGTGGACTAGGAGGGAGAGAATTTTTGAAAATAAGAGAAGAACCAACTCAATTTTCTCCCCATTTATACTCTTGCTCTCACTTTTGAACTTGTTCCAAAAAATGTACTATAGTTTCAGAATAAATATGGTTTTAAAGCTGAACATGTCTCTGATTATTTCATTACATTGTATGCAGAAAATCACATGGATTTGAAATTTTAATTAAATAATCTGTTCTTTTCTTTATGCTACCGACCTCATTCATCTTAACTTTATATTAAACTGATAAAAGTACGTTAATTCTATTTGCTTATCCACTTATTTTTGCCATGATTTATCTAAAATTTATTGCACAATTTACTTTCACCCTCCTTCTCTATTTCAAATTGGATAGTCTAATTACGTTAGACAAATTTCAGTTTTTTCTTACATGCTACCTTTTTATACCTATATATCTTCTTAAACTATGCATGCAACAAAGGATTTTATCTCTATGTACCAGTTAAGAAAATTTCACTTAATTCTTGATCCAAGGATTTCTTGCCCTTCTCAGGTGTGCTGCACTGGGAATTCTTTCTTTTATCTTCATTTCTAATAAAATGTCTGCTCACTTGCTTAAAAAAAATAAAGCTAAAAAAAACAAAAGCTTTCATCCATGTTGTCAATGCTCTACTCAAAGGTCACCATAAACACCTGCAGTTGGATAAGTTGATTTATTTCATTGCAGCATGGGAGAATGTACACTATGGGAACAGTCATTTCTCTCAGTAAGAAAGCTCAATGGACTGATAACAGGATTTGAGCATGTGGTACATAATTTGGGAGAGGACTGCAGAATCACAGCTTTCCAATACTTATAATTTACATTCATTCTCCATCTTACCTGCCATTACTAGGTCCTCAAGGTCTTTGTTCTTAGAAGTGATGTTATGAAGAAATAGTCTCTCCTTCCCTAACTCAGAGAATACATTATTTGACATTTTATGTTTCAAATATTCATTTTGTTTCTGTAAGTATTGATTTATTTTATTGGTTGCCATTAATATTTACCATTAATGAGAGTGAAATTTACCAAATGCATTTTAATTAATTAGATAATCATAAAATCTGTCAATGATGTGACTTAAAATAATTGCAATAATTATGTTTTGCAATAATTTATTTTCTAATCAATAAATTTAATGAAAACTAACTTGATAGATTTTTTATTATATATATAACTATTACTAGATCTTCTCAAGTATATTTCATTTACATTATGATAATCAGTGTAATAATACCATGTAAGTCTATTGTGACCTTGACAAGTTATTTTTTAAATTTTTTAATTAATATGATTGGAAGGTTTTTTTCCCTTTTTATAATCTGAAATAATTAAATAAAATTGGAATTAATTATCCCTAAATAGTGAATCTTTTAAGGAAGAAAAATTCTTTTGACTTTCCACTTATTGTTAAGAGACAGATCCAGGAATTTAAAATCAAGGATGGAAAAGTAATTCTTGATATCATTACTGCTATTCATAATCTTACTAAAGTTTATAATTTAGTAAATTGTTAAAAGAAATAAGATGAATAAGAAATGGAAGGCAAAAATTAAAATCTTCATCATATGATTTTATACTTATAATATTTTAAAAATGCATAAAAGGTTAGGAAGAAAAAATATCATTATCCCTCAAATATATGGTTACCTACATAAAAATATGAGAAAGCCAGGGTTTTAGATGCACTTCAAAGCATTCCTATTTGAAAGCATTATGTAGTAAGAAAATTTATTTGTAAAAATATTCACAATGGAAACATAAAACGTCTAGAAATCTCAAGATATAAACTTGATATATAAAGCATATGTAAGAAAATTTTAAATATTTATTGAAGTACATCAAAGACTTGGGTAGGAATGTTAAATACTATTCTCTATTAATGTAGAGAATTAGTATATTAAATTGTTCTCAAATGTACCAAAAATTGAATTTTGGTTGAATTTCTAGCAGAGCTTTTAAAATATATTTGGGGAATGAACTCAGGGGTGGGTGCATGCATGCTAATCAAGAACTGTATCACTGAGTTTCAGACCCAGCACCCAACAGAGAACAGTTTATGGAATTTAAATGTATGATTATAAAAGTTATGAAAGTTGAAAGAGTAAAAAGGCTCAAATACTAATACTAATACAATTTTTAGTTCATCACGTCACCTGAAAAGTCTTCCTTTAACAGGCACTCCAGTTCCATAAATTAAAACTCTAAAATCTTCCATAAGTCTTATTCCCAAAAATGTGCATGTTTGTTTCTGTGATGTCTGTTTTGTTTCCTTAGTAACCCTTTCTGTTTTATTTGAGGTCTCTCATTAAATAAGTGTCAACATTTGCTGAAGTTCCTGTTTCAAGAGTAGACTTTTCCTAGTTTAAGTGTTCTTCATTGAAATAGTAAAAGCAGTCAAGAATTTTATTTGGAAAAATAAGAGGCTCAGAATAAACAAAACAATCCTTAGTGAGAAAAATAATGCGGGAGGCATTACAATACCAGACTTTATATTATAGAGCTATAGTAACAAAAACAACATTGTATTGGCACAAAAATAGACTTGAAAACCCATGGAACAGAGTAGAAGAGAGAGACAAACCCACATAAATACAGTTACTTATACTAGACAAAGCCACCATAAACATATATTGGAGAAGAGATAGCCTCTTCAACAAATGGTGTTGGGGAAACTGGAAATCCATATGGAGTAGATTGATATCGAACCCTTATCTCTCACACTGCACAAAATTCAACTGGATCAAGTGGATCAAGGACCTGGTTGTTAGACTGGAGACCTTGTGCCTACTAGAGGAAAAACTAGGTCCAACTCTTCACCATGTTGTCTCAGGAATGGGCTTCCTCAATATGACTCCTAAGGTGAAAGAAGTAAAATCAATAATAAATAAATGGGATGGCATCAAACTAAAAAGCTTCTTTACAATAAAGGAGATAATCAAGAATGTGAAGAGAGAGCCTAGAGAATGGGAGAAAATCTTTATCACCTGCACCTCAGATAGACTATAATCTCCAGAATATATAAAGAACTAAAGAAACTTAATACCAAAAACAAAGAAACAAACAACAACAACAACAAGAAAAAGCCAATAACCTAATCAATAAATGGGCAAAGGAACTGAACAGGCAATTCACAGAAGAAGAAATATGATCAGTCAAAAAATACATGAAAGGGGCTGAAGTTGTGGCTCAGTGGTAGTGTACTTGCCTAGCATGCTTGAGGCACTGGGTTCGATTCTCAGCATCACATACAAATAAATAAAATAAAGGTCCATCAACAACTAAAAAATATTTTTTAAAAATACATGAAAAAAATGTTCAACATCTCTAGCAACCAGAGGTAAGTAAATTAAAACTACACTGAGATTTCATTTTACTCCAGTCAGAATGGCAATTATCAGGAATACAAGCAACAATAAATGTTGGCTAGGATGTGTGGGAAAGGCTCACTTATACATTGCTAGTGGGACTGCAAACTGTGCAACCATTCTGGAAAGCATTATGGAGATTCCTTAGAAAACTTGCAATGAAACCACCATTTGACCTATTTACCCCATTCCTCAGTTATACCAAAAGGTACAGTGTCGATTTTATTGAAAGTTGTTTGTATACTAATCATTTGTCCATTTAATCTGTTGATGTGGGGAATTATACAGAATAATTTTTATATACTCAATCTAATTCTTCATAAGTAAAAAAAAATTGTATTTGTTGTAATATATTACTCTTTTAAAATACTTTTGCCTAAAGTTTGACCATACTTATTTTTAAAGGACTTCTCCTGTCCCTTCTGTTTATGAGTAAAATTTTATTAGTAAATATTCCTGCTCAGGGCTTGGTATTAAGATTATGCAGGCCTCAGACATTAGCTTGGTAAATGTTCCTCATTCTCTATTCTCTGAAAAGTTTTTAACATTTGAATTATTTACTTCATGGCCTTTGATAAAATGTACTATAGGAACCATCTACCCCATGGAGGTTTCTTTGCCATTAGATTTTTTTCTAAGTTGTTCTCTATGTTTCTGTGTCTGTTTTGGTAATTGACATTTTCCTAGGAAATGTCAACTTTATCTAAATTTTTAAAAGTATTAAAATACAATGATTTGTAGTGTCCTACTCTCATATTTTATGCAGTAATCCACACCTTTTTGTTTCTGATGTTTTGTTGAGTCTTTTTGCGCAATCTTGCTAGAGCTCTGACAAACATTTAAATTGGTTCATCATCTCCATTTTTTATTTGTTTTCTGACTCAAGTCATCTTATATCTGTTATTTTATCCATGTTATTTTCAATTGCTTTACTTTGGTCTTCTTTAACTTATGTCTTGACAGAGATAAGTCCATTAACTTTAATTAATTTTCTTTTCTAATATTTGAATGCATTTAAAGTGTAAGTTTGCTTTAATTGAATTCTAAATATTTTGATAAGTGTTCTCTTGTCATTTCAGTCAAATATTAACTACTGCTCATTACTATTTATTCTTTGAACAATGAACAGCTTAAGGTGGTTTGCTGATTTTTAAGTATATGGATTGTTTTTATTTAGCTTGGTTATACTTGTAACACTTAAATTGTGCTATGGCCAGAAGGCAGATTTTATGATTTTTTAAATTGAAACTTGCTTAATGGCCCTGGTATGATCAGTTTTTAATATTATAACTGTATTTAAATTTAAATTGGTGATTTTTTTTACCAATGCAATGCTCTAAATTGTTTTACCAAATTTCTTAATAATTTCATCTGATTTTTGTTTCTAATAAGGTTTTTGAAAATATCCATAATTAGAATAAATTATGGATTTTCAATGTTTTGCTTGGTTTATAAATTTTCTACATACATATCTTATGTTTCCATTTTAGGGTCATTGTGATTGAAAAAATTGTTCTTTAATCATCTTTGATGCTGTTCTGATTGGTGTCTTTCATCACCTTTGGTAAAGCTGTCCTAGGTTTATTTGAGCTAAAATTTTCATCATTTGCATGCTTAATTTGTATCTCTTAGAAATAAATATAGAATTAAATTGTTTTATAGTCTATTTTTTCTATGAAATCATTTGCACATTCTATTGTTTTTACAGTTTTAATTTCTATCCACAATGGAATTAGAATATCTGCCAAGAAATTCCTGAGCTATGGAAGTATTAGTGATGCCAAAATATATTTAAATTGCCTTTTATAAGAAAATGCAATACAGTGTTCACTAAAGCTATTTTTAAGAACTACTTTCAGAATCTAATTCATCAATTTTGTAATTCTCTTCTTTTTTAGCTATGAAACTCCATCACTTTTTTATTTTCACTGTATGAAATATTGATGTGTAGGAAAAAAAATGACAGTACAAAAATGATGTGGGTAGAAATACTTTTGAAACCAGGCTTTTTACTTTCAAATAAATCACTCATCCCTTCAAAATATATCTTGTTCTTGTTTTGTGTTGTGACGATTTACCCTTTTTACTAACTACCTACTGTGCTAATTCTAGAATTTGCATGGTCTTTCTTCTCATTTAGTCGGTTATATTTCTACTTGATTTATAGCCAATTTTTTACTTTATTGCTAAATCCCATTTCAATGTATTTTATTAAAATAAATGTACAAATAACTATTTCTAAAATATAGTTATATATCTAATCACTTTGTGCAAATCTAAGTATGCATTCTTTTTCTAAGTCTCTTAAATATATTGCTATATACTTGGTAACCTACATAGCTCTCACAAGATTAAAAAAGTTGTTATATTTATTTACTTTGTTTGATTGTTTTTCCCCCCTTTTTCTTTCTTTCTTTCTTTCTTTCTTTTTTTTTTTTTTTTTTTTTGTGGTACCTGGAATTGAACTCAGGGGTACTCGACCACTGAGCAACATCCTCAGACATATTTTGTATTTTAGAGACAGGGTCTCACTGAGTTGCTTAGCACTTCACTTTTGCTGAGGCTGGCTTTGAACACGTGATCCTCCTACCTCAGTCTCTGGAGCCACTGGGATTATAGGCGTGCCCTACCATGCCCAGCTATTCTGTTTACTTTGGATAAAATCTATGTACAAGTATCTTCTGAATTGAGATACATAATAACCTCTAAAATATTCATTTATTAAACTAAGGTTATTTTGATAAACCTTAAAAATTATGAGATATTTTAAACTAAAATTCGGTTAAAAGCAAAATTACATATGCCTATGTACATTAAAGCAACATAACGTGTATTTATTTTCATTAGTTCATAAGAAAAGTAAACAAAACATTCTTGTATATAATTACATATTTTAATCTATTTCTTAGTTACTTTGTTCTCTAATGCTGTGGCACTGGTTTTGTTCTTAAGTATCTCATTTGGCTTATTTTTCATTTCTTTTAGATTTTGTGTGCTATTATTTATAAAAGTTGTGAAATGATTTTAATATTGACTAATTTAAATATTTTAATTAAGAATATTCTCCACACAACTGTAGGACAACTGATAGTCTAATTGTAATCTGCTAAATGAAGCTTATGTTCAATGCAATTTGTATTTGCATTGTATTCAAAATAAACAAGACTTCTTCATCTTATGAGACCTATACAGACTTCCAGCTTCTTAATGATTTTGTTATTATAGTTGTAAAAAGACTGAAAACTGCCCTTAAAGAACCAAATTAGGCCCAGTGAAATAACTAAAAATTTATATGTATACATAATTCAATTATTATTCAATGCCAAGCACTGAGTATTTGCAATTTAAAAGACACTTAATGACAGATATGATCACATTTTCAGAGTCCATCAGAACTCACTCCTCATCTGCTATAGACATGGTATGCCTATCCACATTCTCTTTCCATGAAAGAATGTGCTCATTGTTTGGGGTGCTCTGTAGAGATGCCTTCAACTGTGAGTCTATTCAAGGGTTAAAATGCATGTAATTCGCATTTCCCTTTGTAGGGGATTATACCCAATACAGTGAAGACACCTACACACCTGGGACCTAGGGGCACTTTAGTTTGGGAGTAGTACCCTGTGAGGTCAGGGACCTGTATCATGACTTGTGACACCATCTATACTTATATAAGCTTCAGGGGGAAAAAAATAGTGTGTGTGTGTGTGTGTGTGTGTGTGTGTGAATGGTACTGGAAATTGAACCCAGTGTCTTATTCATGTTAGGCAAGTGTTCTTCCACTGATCTATGCCACCAGCTAACAACTATTCTACATTTGGGATCAAATAGTGAAAACTCAAATTGAAGAGTAGAATATGCACAATATGACCTGTTACCACTGGAGGATATAAATATTTTAGTTTATTAAAAAAAGACAGTTCAGTGGGAAAATGCACAAAGGTTATAACTAAATATTCACAGGAATAAAGAGGCCTTGAAATATGAAAATGCATCAGATCTCTCACAATGAAGTGTTACCTAAAGCTGCACTACATTTGTATTTCATCTGCAAGTTTGAACAATGTGGAATGAATTAATAACATTTGGGTCTATTAAGGTATGGGGAAATTTGAAATATTCTACTACGTGCAAGAGGAAGCAAATTATAAAAATGTAACTATATATAAAATGATAGACATAGTTATACACCACTGGGAGCCATCCATGAACTGTGCTTGAACTGAAATGATGTTGAAGCATTAGGTAGGAAAGCCTGGTATCAGGAACTCCCAGCAGCAATCCTGCTGATTTGAGAATTCCTGGTTCAAGTGGCGTCCTGCCTATCTCCATCTCAAGTTCAGCACAGCTCTGGAGATTGGGTGACCATTTGGAGCCACATCCTCTCAGAGATGGGTGTGGCTTGCCAAAATGTCAATCAACCTGTGCACTGCAAGACCCCTACCTTTAATGCATTTCCCCTTAAATAAAGAATAGAGGCCCTTTTTCGGGTTTTCAATCCCAGCTCCTATCAGGACAGGAAGACCTGTCAGGTGCTCCCCTTTTTATATCTAATTTCCGACTCTGTCTCTATTTCTTCCTATTTATTTCAGACTTTTTGTTTCCCAAGCTACTCACACCTCCTGAGCAGGAACTTACCCTGGCAGGGTAGTGGTCACATGCAATATCTGGCACCTGGAACAGCAAATGCTCAGAAGGAAATTCAAAACAAAAGTCAGGAGGGCTACCCTCCCCTGCAAACAAAGGTTGCACCCCAATTTAGAAAGAGAGACTGGAGGGGGAAAAGTGAATTTTTAGATAGACTGATGTTAAATTGGAGCAAACTCTAAAAGAGAAAAAAGCTGATGCCAACAAATCCTGTCAGCTATCTCCCAAAATAAACAGAATAAGAACCATAATTAATAAATACATCACCATATCCCTGTATATTTTTGTGAGCATCTCTTGTATGGATTATTACAAAATCTTCCTAAATGTTCTCACTGAGTTGTTTGCTCCTTATCAATCTATTTGCAATACAGTAGCCTGTGTCACTCTCTTGATTAAAAATTCAAAAAAACTTCTCATTCCATGGCGGGAAAATCTAAAATCACTAAAATGTTCCATATATCTTTCTATATCTTCCATTCACAAAACTTCTTAAATTTTACTGATTTATGTGAACTTTCTCAATTATCTCTAGCTAATTGTCCTGTTGTTTATTGAAATCAAATCATTATGTTTGTTACTGACTTGAGAATATTCTCACATTATGAAAATTTCTTTTCCCCAGGATCTTCTAGAAACTTCTTCAGGTCTTTATTCAAATGTCACTATTTCAGTGATCTTACTTTGCCCCCAATTCTAGCAACTTTTCCCTTCCTTTCCTATACTTTTCTGCATGGCGCTTATCATTGTCTACCTATTATAGGATTTACTCATTTGTTTAATGCTTGTATTTCCAAACTTCAAACATACGCTCCAGGAGAAAACCCTCATGCTTGGTTTTGTTGTTGTGCCTTCTCTTGCAGTAGGTATTTGTTCAGGAAATGGAGTCATTCTGTTGCTTGAGCATGTCCCTCCCTGTATCAGAAGAGCACTCACCAAGCTACTTGAGGTGTCACTGTCTCAGCATCTTCATTTTTAACATGAGGGTAATAACTTAATTCATCTTATTGAAGGTCTTTAAAGGTTATAAAAGAAGAAAATGCACAGAAAGGTTTGTGCTATGCTGTGTACATAGTAAAAAAGTAACTAAGATATGATCATGATAACAATTTGCTATGTGGCTTAGAGAATACCTAGTAGGATTTGGTTTCTTATAAATATAAAAATTAGGCCTGGGGATGTGGCTCAAGTGGTAGCACACTCGCCTGGCATGTGTGCCACCCGGGTTCGATTCTCAGCACCACATACAAACAAAGATGTTGTGTCTGCCAAAAACTAAAAAATAAATATTAAAAATTTAAAATAAATAAATAAATAAATATAAAAATTAAAAACAAAAATCTGTTAGTTATCCATTAAAGAGCATTGACAACCAAAAGTTGATTGCAGAGAAGACTTACATTCTCAGAATTTATTAGTATTTGCCTGCCATTTTGCGTTTACCGTGGCAGTTCATTCCAATTTCATAATTTCATCTCTTCTATCTTGCAACTTAACTTTATCATAATTCTCCTTTCAGTATTCACTGTCAAACAAAATAACATCTTTTGAAGCAAAGGATTATCCTTTCACTTGTCTTTATTAAAGCTGTATGTTCCAAAACATACAGGTAAACATTGAATTTCTCAAGCCTTAATTTTAGGAGCGATGCTAGCTAGCCTCCAGTGCCCGGCAGCAAACCATTTGACCCTTAAATAGAACTATTATTTATATTTTCCACTTCAGTTAAGCAATAAACCACTTTCCCTTCCATGTTATTGGAATGCCACTAATTTCTATCCACTCATTTTTGTTGTCTTCTTTGATTTTCTATTTTTGTTATTTTTTCCTAGATTGTCTAAAATATTTCCTAGGAAACCAAATACAATTGTACCAAGAAAATTGTGATAATATTATTACATTGTCAAGAAGCATTGAGATTGCAAATGTTCAAAATAATTACAGATTATTGCTATACTGCAATAAACTTTGTCTAAAGGTCATACTGGCTCTGAGATACACTTTAAAAGATAATGTCTTGGGCTAGGGTTGTGGCTTAGCTGTAGAGCGCTCGCCACACATGTGTGAGACCTGGGTTTGATCCTCAGCACCACATAAAAATAAATAAACAAAATAAAGGTATTGTGTCCTCTATAACTAAAAAAATTTTTTTTTAATTAAAAAAAGACAATGTCTTAAACATATTTTAAAAAAAAATTTGTATTGAGTGTCTCAAATTAAAATTTCATTATCAAATTTAATAATTGATCTCAAAACAGAAATATATTTCAAACAACTATATACAACATATGCTGCATATACACACAGAAAACACTTTACACTTTTATCCTGAAAAAGTGAAAAATTTCAAGGTCAGTATAAAGATCATTGTACTTTTCTTTTTAATATAATAAAATAAATATTCCTCTTATATGTACTTTTGAAATTTAATTATGCTTTAATCTTACCACAAAGAGGTATACTGTAGATAAATTGGTTTTAAAAATGTATACTGATTGAAAATAATTGTTGAATCCAATGACTGAATATACTTGTTTGCATAGGCTTATATTCACTCTTGAATTACTATTTCTATAGGAAAACATTTTAAGAGTGAAGAAAAAAGTCTAAGGTATTAAGGAACTAATTTGTTGATAAATTATTTATATTCAAAAAGACATAAAATAGTGTAAATTGATAGAAGCTATCTTCAAAATTCAAAACATTGGATATATTTGACAATATGGTTTAGGGAAATTATCATCTTCTTGTTGAATTATTGAGCAATGAAAAATTATATTTCAAGGTAGACGGAACTGTGACCACCCACAGAACAGGCCCAGCGGCCTGCTGAGGGACAGAGCCGCCGCCCATGCCTGCAAGGTAGGCGGACCTGCTACCGACTGGCAGAACAGGCCCAGCAGCCTGCCGGCATGGTAGGCACATTGCCCCAACTGGAGGAGGGGCAGAGCCGCCGCCCGCGCATGCGAGGGAGATTTTGCAACTACACAAGACCAATATAAATATATAGGGAGAAAATTCAACAGAACAACAGTTTCACCAAGCAGAAAGAAACGAGAACAGTATGAAGAGAAAAGGAAAAAAAGGACCACAAGCAATGCAGGTCAACTCAACGTTAGAAGAGGTAATAGCTGCAGCAGATGGAATGTCAGATAAAGAATTCAGGATATACATGCTTCAGATGATCTGGAGTCTCAAGGAAGACATCAGACAGCAAAATCAGACAATGAAAGATCACTTCAACAATGAATTACATAAACAAATCCAAGAAGCAAAAGATCAACTATACAGGGAGATAGAGGTTATAAAAAAACAAACAGAAATCCTTGAAATGCAGGAAGCAATAAACCAACTTAAAAACTCAATTGAGAATACTACCAGCAGAGTAGAACACTTAGAAGATAGAACATCAGACAATGAAGATAAAGTATTTCAACTTGAAAAGAACATAGACAGCTCAGCAAGACTGTTAAGAAACCATGAGCAGAACATCCAAGAAATATGGGATAACATCAAGAGACCAAATTTAAGAGTCATTGGGATACAGGAAGGGACAGAGTTTCAAACCAAAGGAATGAGCAATCTTTTCAATGAAATAATACGAGAAAACTTCCCAGACTTGAAGAATGAGACAGAATCCCAAATCCTAGAAGCCTACAGGATGCCAAATGTGCAAAATCATAAGAGACCCACACCTAGACACATTANTATGCTAAGTGAAGCTAGCCAATCCCTAAAAAACAAATGCCAAATATCTTCTTTTATATAAGCAGAGTAACTAAGAACAGATTAGGGTCGAAGAGCATGACAAGAAGATTAACATTAAACAGGGATGAGAGGTGGGAGGGAAAGGGAGAGAGAAGGGAAATTGCATGGAAATGGAAGGAGACCCTCAGGGTTATACAAAAGTACATACAAGAGGAAGTGAGGGGAAAGGGAAAAATAATACAAGGGGGACAAATGAATGACAGTAGAGGGGGCAGAGAGAGAAGAGGGGAGGGGAGGGGAGGTGCGGGGGGATAGTAGAGGATAGGAAAGGCAACAGAACACAACAGACACTAGTATGGCAATATGTAAATCAATGGATGTGTAACTGATGTGATTCTGCAATCTGTATATGGGGTAAAAATGGGAGTTCATAACCCGCTTGAATCAAAGTGTGAAATATGATATATCAAGAACTATGTAATGTTTTGAACAACCAACAATAAAAAATTTAAAAAAAGAAAAATTATATTTCTAGCTGAGTTTTTATCAATTGCTGTTCAAATATGTAAGTTGAAATTTTCAAATCAGAGCTTGCATTGTTTTGTTGTCCTGGTGATGGAGGTTTTCATGTTTATCATCCAACAGAGAGACAGTGTAAGATAAAGCTAAACCAGCCTGGTTATTTCAGTAATCAATCTGTGACACAGATAAATTGATAACATCATAATGATGTCTGTCAAGATTCCCTTTGTGAAAATGAATGTGAAACATTAAACTTTTCCTCTGTCCCACAACACTATTCTTATAAGATTAATGCACATTATTTTCTTTAGACTAGTTCCTTTTGTTACCATTGGGATGTCCAGTTGAAGTACAGGCCTTTGGTGTCCTGAACAAAAAATTAAGAAAGACACACAGAAGTAACTGTTAAAGTACAGCTTTATTTAAGGTGAATATAGCACTTCCTTGGGTAGAGCAGAGTGGACCCATTGAGAGAGAGCGGCTCCAGGACCCAGTGTCTGCAAATTAGGGTCATATATTCCTGAACTGTGGGGTGTTGTCCTCTGTATACGAACCTGATTGGAGAACTTACCCCATATTCTCCCATTGATTATCTTATGATACCTGATTAGGATACTTTCCAACTTCCCCCATTGTTTACTTACGAAAATCTAATTAAAATAGAGCCCACTTTACTCCCACTGGTTATTTTAAAATTTTAACATGTGGCGGCAGTTATCATGTTTATGTCCTCAGTGGAGGGATTTGTCATGGTGATGAGATTTATGGTAAACAGAGACAGGACTCTTCTCCTTGTCTTGTACCCCAGAGGGTTCTACTACTCCTTCTCTACCATCTTGTTGTCTCTGAACTCCTAATACTTTTTCTTTGCCTGATAATATTTAGTTGTAAAGATTCACTCATAATTTTCTTTTCAACTGTTAAATGACATTTGGATCCTTTTATTTTTCTGCATTATGGACAAATACTCTTTTACACGCATCCTCCTATAAATGTGCCTAGGTTTCTTTAGTGTAAATATGCAAGAATGAAAATGTGATTATAGATATAGATATTTTAATACATAAGTCCAATTTGCATGAGGATTTCTGTATTTTAAGAAACACAATATATGTACCCTACTTTACCTTGCCTGCAAATTCAACCAAAATTCTCAGTCTAATTAAAACAAAATGTAAGAGGTTATAGGTCACATATTTCTGTTTAATTTAGATCTGGGAACACTCTTTTGTTCAAAATTAAAAACTAATTTTGTTAAATTTTAAATTTTTATTATAATTTGAAAGCTAAATCAGATCTTGTAAATAAGGCTCTAAAAAGCAATAAAAATAACAAATAAATGCACAAGTAAATGCAATAACTGATATATCAAGAAGGTAAAATATTAATTTAAAGATAAATAGAAAATTATCTCTCCTAATTATGGCCATAAAGATTTTTCCCCCATAGAAGTCTCTCTTCACATATGGGAAAGATCTTACTCATAGGTATTTATTTATTTTTTTTAGTGTTTTTAAAGTAACCTTGAAACTTGCGTAAATTTCAATAAAAATATGTTTGGTGAGATAGGAAAGGTTTTTGTGGAATGTTCAACCACCCAATGTAGTTTAAAGTTGAAGAAAATGCCAGAGGACAAATTTTGGTAATTACCTAAATTTATGGTATGTTCAGATTATTAAAATTATCAAAATTATGAGTGTCCAAGGCAGAGAGAAAAAAACAAAACAGAATAAAACAAAAAAACAAACAAAGCCCTCAATAAAAGAAAAGAAACATCTCAAATGGTCCTTACTTGTTGGTGTTATGCCTTTATGGAGTCCCCACCCCCATAAGACTTGTGGCTTGCTCAAATGAAATGAATGTGACAAAGGCAATGAGATTTCCATGATTACATGTATGTGACACTGACAGTATGGCACCCGTGTATTATTCCTAAAGAAAAGGAAAACAGCAAAACATCATGTCCCTGAATGCCCCCTTTCTGTTCCCAAAATATCTAACCAAGTTAAGGGAACAATGAGAGCAAGCCTTGGATACAAAGTCCAGATACATATTATCTTGGGACACTGGCTTTCTCTTATGCACACTGGGAACTAAGGCAAGTCCCTGTTATCTGTAGAAAGCTACTTTCTTACATGTATGTCAGGACTGTTGCTCCCTAGGATGCTGGTCACACCAGCGAGCTAATGCTGACAATGACATTGCTTCTATAGCCTAACATATAATACCCTCTTCTGAGTAGGGGACAGGCTCAGAACTGAGGGCACTGGAGAAAAGACACGTGCTTCCTCTCCAGTCACCCCTGATGGACAAAATGCTATGAGGAAGACGAGGCTCTGCCTAGCAATGAATCAGGAGGGATGCAGGTGCTATCTGTCAGACTTTGACCACTGAACTCTTCATGGAGAAGTAATTCTTGTAAGCTATCCCCAATTAATCACATTTCCCATCCTTTTTTAGGCACTTTCTTTGACCTTCCTGAAACCTGTCCTAGTTCCTTGGCGCAAGAAACATGCTGCCATGAATCCCTCAGCCAAAAGGAAAGAAATTTTTCTTACATATTCTGATCATATTATTTCTAAGCAGTAGGGTTTTAGAGTGCATTAATTATATTCAGAAATAAGTGGGCCCACATATTTCCAACCCAAGAGTGGGAAATCAAAAGTCATTTTCATTCAACTTAAATTACTTAAACAGGTAAAATAGCTCTTAACAACTATATTGTGTATTTTACATTAGAAACTTCCATTGCCCTGGCTATGAAAGGAAGGAGGATTAAGAGTTCAATACACTTAAATCTAGAACTTTCTTGAGGGTGGTTTTAATGATAATGGGACACCTATTACTAACTGAGGAATGTGTCCTTTTATGCCGTTGTTATGGAAGAGAACCTGATGTGATTTAGTGCCAAGCATATCCTCACTGGCCTGGGGCTTCTACTTGGAAGATACTATAGCAAGGCAAAAGACTCTACAGTTTGGCAAACAAAGGTATGATCTGTTTACTGGAAACAATTATTGATAAACAACGAAGCCACAGTATGAAGCCAACTATTTGAACAATCCAGATTGTTTACATGGATGCCTGGTGCAGCCTAGAAAAAGTGAGTTTTCTCTAGTATAATTGGTTCCCGCCTCAAGACCTAATTGAAATTGTTCATGATCTGAGTGGTTCATTTATAGATATATACAAAAGTAATCCTCTTGATGTGTGAAAAAATTATGAGGTTTTGTTATTTTTCATGTTCTTTGAACACTTGTATATTTATTTTGAAATTGCTAATATATGAGTCCAAGCATCTAGAATAATAAATGTAGGTTTTTACCGAAATATAGCAACATTTTTATGTCTTTAATGTTCTGAGAATGTGTACAAATACAGCTATGCCAAAATATATTAGGTCATTTACTATTGTAAAACTATAATCTAGTTGTTTATGCATTGAATGGGAAGGAATTATAACATTAATTAAAGTAAACACTTGGCTTAGTAGTCTGGCACTTTAATTTTTTTTCCCCAAATCTAATGTGAGATAGAGTTTAGCTGACTCCTCTCTTATTATTGTCACACATTTCAGAGTTGCTTCCCTTTTGGCTTTTACCAAGTTGGTGACCAGTAATGATTCTGAGCACCCAGGTTAAGTCCAGAAGTGAATTTCTTCTAAGACAGTTTTCTCTTGAGGAGATAGTAAGCCTCAAAATATATGTCATATTTATGTAATTTTTATAGGCATAAATTAAACTAAAGTGGTGTTCTGAGACTCAGTGGAAGCTGACACATGTTCATCCTCTCCACCTGTTCAGATGATATGCTGCATGCATGGCCATCATGCCAGATGTTCATTAGTGTGGTCGATTAAATTTCCATTGATGTTCTAAAATGGTATATGGCTTTAGGGGCACTGAGATAAATGCCACCGATTGACCATGCTTCCATTTCTACTTTCTTAGACATGGAAATCACTATGAATTAAAACTATAAAACTTGCCACTCTGATTTTTTTTCATCATACCTCATACAAGTAATAGAGATGTAGTGCATGTGACTTATGTATGACTATCAGCAGTTCACATGTGGTCTGCACAGAACAGTCATTATTATGAACTCCTAATTTGAAGAAGGGGTTCAGTATATAAACATTTATTGTCTATAGTGATATCTTCTAGCAATCAGTTATCTATAGTCACACAAACAATTACTGAAAAATATGATTTGTTACATGTGTCTTAATGCTAGTGATACAGGGTCAGGATGTAGTTCAGTGGGACAGTGGGACTAGCATGGCTAAGGCCATGGGTTCCATCCTTTCCATCCTTACCACTGCAAACAAAATAATAACAATAAATGTCAGAATAAAGAATATATTTTTAAAATATAAAAAATTTCTACTGATTTAACCAGTGAATCTTTATAAGATTTAAAACGGAATTTGTATATTTTGTTTCAGTTGTCTTATTTGTTAACACTGGGACTTTAGTTTCTTTTTAAATTTTACCTTGGATTAAAAATTAGTTAGATTAATTCATCTAAAACACAAACTTGATACAAAGTGAGCAAGCACCCCAATATCAAAATAATTATATTTTTAAATATTTGGTTTCTAACAGCCTGCATTTTGTTGTCTGACTTTAAATCAACTTCCAATTCTTAAAATAGAAAAAAAGAGAAGAAATTAATTTTAAAATCAAACAGTCCTTTAGGGAATGTTTTAGTTAGAGTCCAATTGCAAAAGTTGAAGTAAGACAGACCTTAAACAATATGACAGAATAATAGTAACAAAAACAGCATGGTGTTGGCACAAAAACAGACTGGTAGACCAATGGTGCAGAATAGAGGACACAGAGACGAACCCACAAAATTACAATTATTTTATATTAGACAAAGGCACCAAAAACATGCATTGGAGAAAAGATAGCCTCTTCAACAAATGGTGCTGAGAAAACTAGAAATCCATATGCAACAAAATAAAATTAAACCTCTAGCTCTCACCATGCACAAAACTCAACACAAAATGGATCAAGGACCTAGGAATAAAACCAGAGACCCTGTGTCAAATAGAAGAAAAAATAAGCCCTAATCTCCATCAAGTCAGATTAGGCCCCAACTTCCTTAATAAGACTCCTATAGTGCAAGAATTAAAATCAAGAATCAATAAATGGGATGGATTCAAACTAAAAAGCTTCTTCTCAGCAAAGAAACAATCTGTGAGGTGAATAGAGAGTCTACATCATGGGAGCAAATTTTTACCCCCTCACACATCAGATAGAGCACTAATCTCTAGGGTATAATAAAGCGCTTAAAAAGCTAAAAACCAAAAAAACCCCAAATAACCCAATCAATAAATGGGCCAAGGACCTGAACAGACACTTCTCAGAAGATTATACACAATCATCAACAAACATATGAAAAAATGTTATCATTGCTAGCAATTAGAGAAATGCAAATCAAAACTACTCTAAGATTTCATCTTACTCCAGCCAGAATGGCAGCTATTAAGAATAAAACAACAATAAGTGTTGGCAAGGATGTGGGGGAAAAGGTACACTCATACACTGCTGTTGGCACTGCAAATTGGTGCAGCCAATATGGAAAGCAGTATGGAGATTCCTTGGAAAATTGGGAATGGACCCACCATTTGACCCAGCTATCCATCTCCTTGGTCTATATCCAAAGGACTTAAAAACAGCATACTACAGGGACACAGCCACATCAATGTTTATAGCAGCACAATTCACCATAGCTGAATTATGGAATCAACCTAGATGTCCTTCAGTAATGAATAGATTAAAAATGTGGAATTTATAAACAATGGAATATTACTCAGCATTAAAAGAGAATAAAATCATGGCATTTGCAGTAAATGGATGGAGCTGGAGAAGATAATGTTAAGTGAAGTTAGTGAATCCCAAAAACTAAATGATGAATGTTTTCTCTGATATAAGGAGGCTGATTAATAGTGGAGTAGGAACGGGGAGCATAGGAGGAATAGATGAACTCTAGATAGTGTAGAGGGATGGGAAGGGCAGGGAGGGAGCATGGGGTTAGAAATGATGGTGGGAATGTGATGGTCATCATTATCCAAAGTACATGTATGAAGACATGAATTGGTATGGGTATACTTTGTATACAACCAGTGATATGAAAAATCATGCTCTATATGTGTAATATGAATTGCATTGCACTCTGCTGTCATATATAAATTAAAAGAAAATTAATAAAAAAAATGTTGAGGTGAGAGTCATTATTGTGTAAGTCTAAGGAAATATAAAAAGATCTAAAATGCTTGGTCAGTCTTTAGGGAATTGGTGATTTTCTCTTTTTCAGATAAAGAGACCACATAAAATGACTCCCCTGGACTGGAGTTGTAGTTCAGTGGTACAGCGCTTGCCTCGTACATGTGAGGCCCTGGGTTCAATCCTCATAAATAAATAAAATATAAAGATTCGTGTACATCTATAACTAAAAAAAAATGACTCCCCTTCATTTCTTTTACATTATAGTAGTGAAACATTACATTCACCAAAAGCAACTATATTAACCTTCAAAGTTAGAATCTAATTTTCCATCTTTCTTTCTGTTTAATTTTATTCATTTTTTCATATAACACGTTTTGAGGCTCCTAAGTTCTTTTTTTCTGAAAGACATGAGTTATAAACAGTTTAATGAAAAATATATTGATTACAATTAAATGATAATTTTAGAATTAATTTATCCTGAGGCATTTTAGCAGAATAAATTTTATAAAATATATATTCTTATTTCACCATATTTTTAAAAATTCCCTTCAACATAAACTCTTTTCTGTGGGTGATCTTACCTTTCATGGATGGGCCCCTACTTGTCTATGTCCCATATGAATCCATTTCTCTTACCCCATGTTTTAGTCTTTTTGAACTCTCTGTATTTGCAAAACATGTTTTTTAAACTATGAATCTATACATGCTGATTCATGTATTTCTCCTCTTTTTCCTTATCTATGTCATCTCTTCAAAGCTCTTAAAACATACTCCAGCATCCTACACTGTAAAATACTTTTTAAGATCTTCCCACCTTCCTTAATCCCACAATAATCACATCTCGAATGATTTGGATCACATTCTTGCTCAGTGCTCCCACAGTATACTGTGCAGTTATGTTTTAAAACATATACAACACTGTACTTTTGTTAGTAGTCATCTCTAATAGTTTTGGAGTTTTTAATTTTTATTATCTTCTATAACTCTAGGGCAAACTGTACATTTGCCACACAAAATTGACCAATCATGTAAATACTGATTTAAAGATTTTGAACTGAGGATATTTCAAACCTGTAGATAATTCCAAACTAGATGTGATTACCTAGAAAGTGCGTGTTGATGGGCAAGAGATGGTATAGATACCACCACACATGATACAAATTGCATCCGTCATTCTCAAGTAAGAGCTTCCCACATACAAAAGTCATATTTAATAATTTTAAATCAATAGCAGCATGTTGAGGAAAAAATAATTTCATAAACAGTGGCTGTAACTTATTAGTTAAGAATAATGGAATATTAGTTTGAACACTGGTCATTCACGGGTTGCTCTCCAATCTAATTGTAGTCAATGATTAGATTCTCATCTAAGGCAGACAACTACTTTCTTCAAGGCTAGATATAATTCCCATTCCTCAAAGTAATTTTTCCCTGCAACTTGGTTATTAATTATTTTATCCACTCACAAATCTAAGGTTTATGGTTAAACCTTTCTTTAAAAAAATCCAAATACTTCTGTCATAGCATAGATCTCAATTTAACAGATATCTGCCACTAATGTCTAGTTGACAGCTGAATATCAACTCAGTCAGTCAGAAGGGCAAATGGCTGTCATTATACATGAGTTTCATGTTCAATCAAAAAAAGCTTATTGAATAAGAGAGCTCATTGACTTGTCCACATCTGGATTTTTAAAGAAAATCTGTGGATAATGTGAAACATGAATCTCAGAAGGAATGGAATGAAATTTTATCCTATAAATTTTATATACAGGGCCAAAGAGCCAGTGAAGTTAAATTTATGCAGGGTTACAAAATATAAATATATAAAAGAATTGTCTGATTTTGTACCTGTATTTCCCTTTACCAGCTTGCTTATAAAAATAAGAAGTCATTTCAGTGATGAGAGGGAAGAGAGAAAATTTCACAATTAAAATGTCAATCTTCATAAAAATAGTTTTATTAAGTACAGGATACATAAATTTCATCAGATATCACAAACCTTCTTTTTAACAATGGGCAGCAGGAGAGGACAGCTTTCATTTATAAAAATAAAGCCAAATCTAGGTGACATTTTCTGGCTTGTCTTTCTCATTTTTCTGACTTGCCACTGAAACTTGAAACCTGATAAAAGTGCCCTCTAACATGCAACCACTGAAAGTTTGAGTTACAGTTCATTGATCATTGGAATCTTCTTCTAAAATATTTTCTAGGTCACAAGTTTTAATACATATTGTTTCTATATGGGACAGCATTTTTTTTTTTTTTTGCCAACAAATGTTGACAATAGCTCTCAGGTTGATCTGCTGAAACTTAATCTATCCTTGATTTTGTTTTAAGGCCAAAGAGTGGGGTAGTTAATCAAGAGAAAGTGAACTTACTATATAAGCTTAGATTCAGGGCACTAAAGTTATGGATGCTATTTTGAATCTATTTGAATGCATTTGAGGGTCCCCCCGCCTCTAGTGAGAAGTATAAAATATTTGCTTGAAGATTGTAAAAAAAAAAGACATTTTTGATAACAGATATTTTTCCATCACAGATGTTTATTGTTAGAAAAATTCAAATGTATACGTAAATAATAAAGAATGAAAAATATAGAAAGGAAATTGAAGAATAGATAAAACATGTATGTGAGTAATAATAGATATATCAACTTAAAAACCATAATTTTTGTTAGAACATTAAAACAAGTGTAATACTACATAAAATAACAAAATATGAGAAGATCTGGGTGTATTTAAGATGCTCTAAGATGCTTGATTTTCTACTTGTGTTGTTTAAAAGGAAGCTTAGGATGTTAATTAAAGTTTCATTAGATCACGTATGCTAGCTTAAATATTCAAGGTTACTAAAATAATGAAATGTTTAACAAAGGAAATAATGGAAATACATAATCTAAGAAAAGGCAGTAAAGCCTCAAAAAAAAAAAAGACTAATTACAGGGGCTGGAGTTGTGGCTCAGCAGTAGAGCACTCGCCTAGCACATGTGAGGCGCTGGGTTCGATCCTCAGGGCCACATAAAAATAAATAAATAAAATGAAGTATTGTGTCCAAATACAACTACAAAATAAACTGATTAGCTATCTACTAACCTATCTGGTTAATATATATGTGTGTGTATATATATATATATATATATATATATATATGCATATATCAGTATATTTTCTGTTATATATGTAAGTATACTTATACTGTGTCTATATTTATACACACATAGGCATACACACTCACAAGCATGGGAAGCATACACACAAATTTCCAGAAAGTGATGCCTTCTGATGAGAGAGGCAGAGAAATACAATCCTGTAGGTTTCAAAGAAAGGAGGTAGGTGTTTTAGTGATTTCTATCACTTTTTATTTCTTTAAAATTACTTGGAGCAAATATGGCAACATGTTACTGTATCATTTAACCTTTTCCTCTGAGGTACTTGAGTATGAGATTTTCTGCTTTTTTTTTTGAAATATTTCATTTTTTTTCCAAGTAATCTGGTGGATTCCTGAATTTTTAGTGTGGCTTTTATTTTACATTTTTGCCATTTATGTATTTCTCTGTGCACCACTTAAAGTTTCTGCCTTGCTCTATATTTCCTTAATTTTTGTTTATATTTCTGCTCACCTTGTTTTTCTTCAAGTATCCCATAATGATTGCAATATATGCCTTATGCCTTTTTGCCTTTCACCCACCACTTGTTCAAATCACAAGGAAAAATGTAAACCTAATTATGCAAGTCTGAAATGATTGCCCAAACTCATTGAATATTTATGTTCATGCATCCGAATTGTCTGGGATATTCAAATGTTTTTTAAAAAAGATTCTCCATATACTTTATTCTCCCAGGGGGGTAGAGACTAACCTCATGTTTGTGGAATTAATTTTAAAAACCCACTGAAGAGCCTCTCTGAGAATCAGTTTCTTCAAATGTAAAATGGGAATAATGTACCATGCAGAGTTATTCCAAGAATTCAAATAACATCTGCTAGTCACTATGCAAGTGATTGACATATTCAATGCTGGGAAGGGATAAATAGCAGTGATTCTTCTTAAGCAGTGACAATTCAGTGGGTCCTACCATATTTATTCTCTATAGCATTCTTCGGTCATACACAGCTGAAATATTCTGAAATTGCTATGATTTCAAGAAATTTTATAGGTGAAAATAAATACTAATTTTCAAAAAAATAAAAAAAAAAAACATTTCACTTAATGGTGAGGACTGTCCTGAAACTCACCAGGTCAGAAGCTACAACTACTTAGCTTTTTAGATTAATTATGTAAACATCCTGGTGGTGGGGAACATTAAGCATCACAGGACTCTTCTGATCCAAGATGAAGAATATATGTCTTTCTATGAAACACTTTCAGCTGAAACAACGTTTTATTAAAAGATGGTTCATTATTTAAACCAAATTAGAAACCACATTTTTTTTCTAGTTTACTTACTTTAACTTTTAAAACACTGGTTTGTTCAGGAAAGGGTAAGATGATCATGAAGCTTCCTCCCAGGAAAAACAGCTCTCAGGTCATCAGCATTATTATGTTCAGGTTGCAGATTGCTGAAGCAGCTCACCACTAAGGACCCAAATGAAAGGGATTCTCAAAGAATATCTTCTGATGAATGGAATGATTGTCTTTCAGGAGTTATGAATCTTATGATAAACAAAAATGAATCAAGGAATGTGAATGACTGCAGGAAAATGAAAAAAAAATGATAAGCACACTATGAAAATTAAACCCATTGATGTTTCAAAAGTTTAATATGGTTTTTATAAAACTGAACTTGCAGTACTGAATACATGAGTTTTATATTTCTGTAACCTAAATGACCTTGTACATTTAAATAATTATAGATTGCATGCCAAAAAAATGCAATTAGTTTGATAATAATTTGAGTATGTACAACATAATTCAAGCATAAATTTTGAAGTAGAGTTCATAGACATACTGTGCCAAACCCTCTGCTAGTAAGGAACTGTGGAAATTTTTCATTATACATGAAGGATGTAAGTCAGCTTCCGCATGACCTCAGTCTCCCTCCAATAATAATAATGCATGATGGAAACCCATCCTGTTCAGACAAAGATGGTTTTGAATGCTGAGACAACTGAATATTTTTCATGATATTTAAAGCCATGTATGCATGAATTTAAAACAGCATAAGAATAATTTTTCAGAAATAATTATTATTTTTCATTTAGTATATATTTACAATGTATATTCACATATTGCTGAAAAGAATAAGGATCAGCATTATCAAAATAATTCTTTTATTTACAACATTTTGATAAATAGAATGAAATATTTTACTATAACAAGAGATATACTATTAAAATGCTACAAAAAGGACAAGTTTTCTAGTTGTTAAGTGGAGTGATTCAGTTCAATGATCACATTACGCTTTGCTTTCCAATAGCCAGCACATTGGTGAAATGAAAATTGGTTTAAATTGACTATGACTCTTTGATTTGAGCTCTTACAACTTCCTGAAATGGAAATACTGAGATTTAGTTTTTTTATTCATTTAATAAAATGAGTAACTTTTCACTGCCAAGAGACATGTCACATACAGAGTGAACAAATGTTACATGAAACCACTTTAATAAGAAGTCCTTTAGGAACTATACGAAGCTGAGATGATTTTGCTTGGACTGATCCATGTCAAAAAAAAAAAAAAATGAGCAAAAAGAGAAGAAAAGCAATTCTTTATTTTTATCCAAATATATCAGACTTTATAATATAGTTAGTTTCAACAAAAACTTTGCCATATATCATCCAAACCAGACATTATAGGAGTGAAAGAGAATGCTACTAATAATTACACAAATACAACAGGTATAAACTGGAATTTTCCTGGGTAAACTGGGATCTATGATCAACCTAGAAATAGGGGTTAAACTGCAATTACATGCAGAAATTGTACCTTTCCCACACATGTGGAAAAGATAAAAAAAAATATCATTCACTTTGATTAATCAGTTTTGGCAACAGGAACTCCTCATCATTCAGGTCTCTATCCAAATACGACTCACCTCCCAAAGCTAGTCATCTCTATTTAAATACTCAATTCTTACCCCACACAGTCATTGGCCTGTTTTCATTCTTTTGCCATTTTGACTATCTGAAATTGTCTTGTTTGTTTTTTCGTCTGTTTCTGCCCCTCCCACCTACTGGTATGCTGTGTCCATGATGAACAATGACATCCTCTTAGTCATGTTCAAATCCCCAGGAAATAAAAATTGCCCAGGACATGGAAGGCATGCAAACTTTTGTTGAATGAATGAATACATTCAAAGATTTTGTTTTTGGTTCTTCTTCTTGGTACCAAAAACAAATTTAAATGACCCTCCAAAGTAAATTATGGCTCTGTTTAGTTTTAAGGTGTTAGACTAAATGATCTATGCAGTTTCTTCCACTGCTAATAAATAGAGTATGCCATGCCTCTTAGGCCCTTTTCTCTGCTACTATCTCATTTCCTACATCCAGCAAATAAGAAAGTTTAATAATCAAGGGGTAGGGCCACCGCTCTTTTCACAGTGGATGAATATTCAAGGTTGATCATTTTGCCAGTAACAATTCCCTGGTATATGTTTGCACCTACAGAATTTGGTTGATATAGAGGTAGCCAGAAGATATTATTATAGTTAATGATAGAATCATTGATGTAATAATTTGCCAATAATAAAATCATCACAGGATTGCTAAAAAATAGCAAATGATGGGAGCCCAAACCAGCTATTAGTGATTTGCACATTAGTCAGAAGTGGAGTATTTCTGTGCAGAATTAGATTGCAATGCCCAAAGAAGTTTTGGAGGAAAAGTTGTAATATTCTAATAAGGAACACTTCTAACTTTTCATAAAACATTTGCACTTCAAATCTTATTTTGAATGTGTTCTACTGATCAATAATTTTGATTCCCAATAATGTGTATGACCATTGGGGTTATAAATATCGTACTGCTAAAACTGAGTAGGCCAGGGATCCAAGATACCAATAAAATCAGTGCTCATCAAGAAGAACTGTGTGTAAGTTATCTTCAATTCATCTAATTTTAATTTCTTTCAGGTCTGTCCAGACAATCTTCCTGAACTATAAGTGACAGGTCTGGGACAGTTCCCAGGTAAGAAAAAAAAAATCTCTCTTCTTACAACAAATGTCATAAACGAGAACAGCATAAAAAGAGACTCAATTAGACATACATATTTTAAGCATAAGTATTTATCATCTGTTTCATTGCCTTATTGCATTCCCTTAAAGATATTTTTTTTTTGTTTTTTAAATGGACAGAAAAATTCCAGAATAGGAGTGAAAACGTTTCCAATTGATTCTGTTTGAAACAGGGACTATGTCATTTTACACAAATTCTTATATATTCAAATAGAACCTGGCTACTGATTATTACAATGATTTAGCATTTGTTCAGAGCTCATATTTGTATTATACCATGTACAAAACAGATTTCCAGATTTTAATTAGTCCAGGAAAGAACTAATTCTCAAATAAATCAGCACTAATTTCCCCCCAGTACTAGCAACTTTTAAAATCATGAGAAAATTTCAATGATATACCAGGTATTGGTATGCTCTAAAATTTACAAGTCAAATGTATAAGGCAATACTTTTGCAGGGCTGTAAATAGCAAACTTTTGTGACCTTCTCATGATAAAACACAATTGAACCTTCTATGACCTTGAACAGCAGAAAACATTAAATCAGATTTTTAAATGACAAATAATTTAAGGCTAAAATATTTGGTATTAATAATTAATGCCAGTAGCCTTCCTAGTCTAATAAAGTAAACATGCACAAGAACTACAACTTTGAACAAAACATCACAATTTTTATCAGATATATATGTATGTATGTGTACATGGATGTATATAGATAGATAGATAGATAGATAGATAGATAGATAGATAGATAGATAGATACACACATGTATGTGTGTGTGTAGTTNTATATATATATATATATATATATATATATATATATATATATATATATATATATACACACACACACACATGTATGTGTGTGTGTAGTTTTATCACCCTGAAAGCTATCCACTCATGTTTGGCTTAATACATGTGTTAGAAATGATAGGGAGACTACCTCTCCTTTAAATATATATTTGTATATATTTTCCAGAATATACAATATAAATATGACATATATAAATCATGCCATAAAACTAAATGCAAAATTTTCACATTATTGCATGCTTGATGTGATAATACATGCCCATTAACAGCTTCCTTATGATGTTCTCCCTTCCTGATTTTCCTTTCTGCACAGTAGCAATACTTGGGAATAAAGAGTTCTCAAATATGCTAATTAGACTGGGGGAGAAATATATCTTTCAGATTTCTTAGGGAGGATTATCTTTTCAGCCAAATATTGGACTATTACTAACTCAAAACATTAAATAATGCCTAAGGGGGTGTTTTGTTATGTGAAACGATCAGAGTTCATTTTTCTTAATTTGGCTGGAAGATTCCCTTCCATCCTGGCTGCTCCTCCAGCCATTTTTTGAAGCTTTGGTGGCAAATCAGCCACAGACTGGCTCATGGGATCAGATAACATCTTGGTGGTTTTGGATACCAGTTTTTCTTCTGAGTTGCCAGGAACTGAACTTATTCGTTGAAGTTTCATGGGCAAGTCTCCCAAACTGTAGGCTTTTTCTGAAGTTGTAGAACTCATCCTTAAGAGTTTTTTAGGAAAGTCTTCTCTTCCAGTAATTTTCTGCAGCTTCGATGGAAGTTTTGTGCTAATGTCATCTAGTCCATCTAAGCACTCCACAGAATTATGTCTTTCTTTGCTGTTAGTTATGGCTGGTGCTATTAAAGGGGATGACATGAGAAGCATTTCCTCCTGCTCTTTCACACTGTAAGGTGGGGTGGGGACTTCAAATGTTGCATGGAACTGAGAATAATCAACTTTAAAGAATCCTTCTTCTAAGGATATTACTGGAAAAAAACGATGACCCCAAAGAACTTCATCTTCAGTGTATGATGTTCGAGCTTGGCAAGTCATTCCTATAAACAGAGAGAAAACTGTTAATAAATTATGCTTAGTGGAAGCACATGGAAAGCAAGTTACACAGTTCAATTTGCTCAAACATTTATCTAAGTTAACTAAATGATAAAATAGGTTAGAAGTTTCATTGTGCATGCATAATACCTTTGCTACGTATACCTTTTTCTAATGAAAAAGAGGGTGCTGAACTGTTGATGTTTGAAGGGTAATACATCATAACATAATTCATTGTTTATTATCTGTAAGCCAAAAGCAAAAAAAACAGCATAGCATACTCTCACAACATATGTGTCTCTACAAGGAGCTAAGTAGACAAATTATGTAATCATTTTCTGTCATTTAGGAAGCAATGTGATATGCAAAATAAATGATTTCAAATCCAAACTTTTCCACTATGTAAACTTAAGAAAGATTCTTAACTGAGCAGCATTTTCCTCTGATTAAAGCATGGAAAACAACACCTGTCTCAAGAGTGAGCATGAAAATAACATATAATGTTTTACATTTTCACATACGTTATCTACACATATTTGACTCTTTATAGAAAAGAACTCTTTCTCTTCATACAGAGAAAACAGAGGGAGGGAAGAGGACCAAAGTTAACACCCTCTCATATTTGTTACATGAATAAAAGATGAAGATATTTCTATATTGGGTATGGGACAGTCGTTGTGGTACTTCTATCCTTTTGGACCTACAAAGTCTGGGAATAAACTTTTTGCTCAGGTTTTAGACATCCATAATATAAAATCAGTAATCTGGGTCACTTGATGTGCCAAAATTCCATTCCTGCTCTAAGAGTTTTTGGAACCGGATGCTGGATATCAGATGTAAAATTTTGCTGTTTGTATGTTATGTTGCTTGAATATCGTTTATCTCATGGTACTCTGATTTACTCAATTTTGCTCTCTTCAAAACCAGTTATTTAGTTTGAGTTACTATCAAATCAATCAGCCTCTGAATATGCATTTTTTGAAGACTGGAAGTGCACGAATGGATTAAAAAGATACATCAAAGTTTCTGGCAAAAGATAAAATTTTGTGTTAGTAAAACTCACCACCTTCCTCTACCTTTACTATCAGACTTCTATTAAAAGCTATTAAAGTATAAAATAAAAAAATTTAAAAACCATTTATTTAATTATTAAGTGTAATTTAAACAAGTTATGACAGTCTTTCAGCATTCAATTCAATTTTCCTTGTCACATTATTTTTATTGTTTTTAAGCCTGGAACTTGGAATAAAGGGATATTCTGCCCTTTTCCTCCCTGACTAGTAATCACACATACAATATTTGCAAAAAAGTTGGATAAAATGTATAATTAAAAGACACACTGAAAGTAAAATGATTTTTTACTGAATCCTTTCAAATTGTTGCCTTGTGAATACTGTTACTTATATATTATGAAAGAATGTTATCAATACATACCATATTTTTTAAATTTTTTTTTAGTTGTAGTTGGACACAGTACCTTTATTTTATTTATTTAGTTTTTATGTGGTGCTGAGGATCAAACCCAGGGCCTCACCTGTGCTAGGCAAGCGCTCTACCACTGAGCCACAACCCCAGCTCCAAATATCATATTTTTAAGGACAGTTAAAAACAAAACAATTTGTGTTGAAGACAAATACTTATCATGAGGCAGGCACTGTGCTAGGTGCTATCTACTTTTTTCTAGTCCTCAATATGATTCTGTCAAGAAGATATTCTTCCCTTCACTTTAAAGATAAGGAATCTAATACTTCAAGAGATTAAATCTCTCGGCCGTCTGTGGTCAGAGATCTAGTATGTTTTAGAGAAAAGATGTCAGTATCATTCTCATTTCTCTCTCTGAATGTACACATGTGTGTGTGGTTTTGTACTTTGTTAGAATGCCACTAATATTTTAATTAGGAAGTTGATTCTAAACAATTTATCGATTTAACTCTGTATGAACTAATTATCAGTGTTCTTGATCAATTGCATGTCAAGAATAGTCCCCATAAACATTAATGTATTAAGATAATGTAGTTTAAAAGGTTATTTATAAGTTTTGTAAACTAACATTTGTCCACATTTTGTATTTTCAAACAATTTTTTAGTCTCTGACTAAATATTTTTAGGATCAAATGAAAGAATTCTACCTTATCAGAAAAGATATAAAATTAACTTCTTGATACATTTACTTGGTTTTATATTGACAAATTTAAAGATAGAGAAAAGACCCTACAAGCACCCTACATATAAAATAACAAAACAAATAATGTTGAAACACCCTTTAATTTCTCCCTAAAAAACATTACTCTATGAATTCATAAATTCTTTGTATCACAATTTAAATCAATGAAAAAGATCATAAATATACATTTTTTATTTTGAGTAGTATTTTCCTTACAACCCCATTTTGACTAAAAGAAGTCTTCTGATTCCATTGGCAATTGAAGGCAAGCAGGATTATCTAAAGTGAAAGCATATACTCCATATAATCTAGTGTTTTGAAATGTAAGGTATGTTTCACAGGTTTTTCCTTTGACAAATGAATTTTAATTATTTCTAACGGAATTAATACTGGAACAAAATTTGATAACTACCACCATTATAATCTATCTTTCTGTAACTGTTTGGCTTTATTTAGGGCATGCTCATGAAGCACAGCAACATAGACACCATTGTGGAAGAATGATCTCCAGCCTGTTCTTCTGCTTCTATTGTCTCCTCTGCCCAAAGCAACTTCTATATTAGGTAAGATTTAGATAAAGCCTCTGCTGTTCAGCAGTTATCGATTGTGTAATATTTTCTGTGTCACAGGATCTAGTGATTCCCTTTGGCCTGTGGTTATATCATTTTTATCCACATTGTGCCCATCTCATGTGAGTGACACAGAAGAAACAATGGAGAAGAGTTGAGTTTGAGGTGTTCTGAAAGTTTAATTAAAGACTCATTACATGGAGACTCTCTGTCATTTTCACTTTAAAAGATTTCAGATGTGTTCTTTAAACGGACGTTGAATTAGGTTAAAGAGATGAACTTAGTGTGGTGTCAAGGCAGAATCATGAAAGGGAAATGTCAAAAATAAAGGGGTTAGACTTTCCTGTCTCTGCATTTTAAACAGATGTACTGCCACTGGAATAAGGCACAGTAAACAACAATGTATACCCTTTTAATAGGTGACTCAATCCACAGAATAAATCTTTTTTCACAAAGTGTTTTTCATCTCAAGACTAAGAAGTCCCAGCTATTTCCAGTAGCAGCATCTGCTGCTTTGCCAGTTTCCACAGAGATGAGCTCGTGTTGATTTTCACCACATTTGTTCCAGTCTAGAATCTGGTTAAAACATGCAAACAGTAAGATTGCCAGTTAAGAGGTACAATCACATAGTACCCTTTGAATAATGGTATTCACCTGCATTTACTTTAATTCAAATAGTATTTTAGTTATGACTCTAAACACAATTTATTTAAAAATGATTTGAATTAGAGAAAAAAATATAGGGTAAAGCATTCAAAAAGGAAGAATTCTATCATGCATGCATATTCTTAGAAAACATAATTATATCTACTTCAAAGCTTCTCAATTGAAATTTGCATTTTATTTTTGAGCACCATTTTGAAATGGCCTTTGCAAAAAAGAAGTAGCACTCAAGTATATATCTTAGCTCATTGTGCACTGATAATCATAAACATTTTTCCTATTATCCAATTTATAAAGCTCTATATCACAATTCATATATTGATTTTAAATTAATAATAACCTGAGGTAAAATCAAACTTTAACACTATGATGCTGAAGACTAGAAATATCTATTATTAATGTACTTACATCTAATAAAGTATGAAAGAAACAGCAAAAAAGCAAACAAAATTAAACTGCTAGCAAAATTTATTGGTATAATTAAAACAGTGTTATAATTTATTTTAGTTATATAGTCTGTTTGTTTTGTTTTGCAGTACTGGGGTTTGAACCCAGAAGAAGTCTACCACTGACACACATCCCCAACCCTTTTTATTTTTAACTTGAGACAATCTAAGTTGCTGAGGCTTTCCTAGAACTTATGATCCTCCAGTCTCAGCATCCTAAGTCTCTGGGATTATACAGTGCACCACTGTGCCCAACTTTTAAAATAAACCCCAAGTTTTCACACTTAGTCTCCCTTGCCAGTAGAGGTATTTAGGCAGAAAATACTGAGAAACCCTAAAAGTTGAAAATATGAATAATGTAATTTTTTTCCTATGATTGAAAATATTTTGAATGTCTATGGCTGAAAATTAACCAAAGCATTGCTTATATTCAGTGACTTAATAAAATTTTCTACATTACAAATGTGGGACAAATTACTAATATATCATACTTTCTCACATATGTATTAATTCACTAATTTTCAGGGAAGCACAGGAAATACAGGCAAGCACCGTGGAACAATAAAAACAAGTCATCTTGATCACTATCTAAACACCAAATTCTTTCAAACCTTTAACAGGTCTATAAGAGAAGCCATTATTATTTATAGCTTATAAATGACAGGTCCAGAGATAACTTTCACAAGCTGTTTAGTAGAGGAATTGGTAAAAAATAATAATAATAATTCATATTTTTCAATTTTATAATGTTGTTGCTTCACATATATCAGTGGAAAAAAAAGAAGTTAATTTCAAACAGGATAATAGAATCTCACCTTCCTTTCAGGCAAAATCACATGCTGGTATTTCACTAGTGATGCTTACAGGCATTTTAATATGAACAAACATTTGAATACCTGCTTCTATTGTAAATGTCGTAACACCTTAAGTACATAAAAAATCAAAGATCTGTAAAGTCAAAATTTTGTAAGGTTTTCACCTCTATTTAAGTTTTTCTAGCTCTTATCCTTGGCTTCTGATAATCCTCTAGAAAACAACTCAAGGTAGTCATTGACAATCAGTAATGTGGTATGTTGTAATAGTGACTAGGAGGGGTAGAATTCAAATTTTTAAATTAATACTATTTTTCTTATTATATAAAATCATAAGTTCAGTAAAGCCATGTAATAACAATGATTGTATAGGGGGGATGTTCCAAGTGTTTCTCTAAACTCACAACTCTGTGAGGAAGCACTGTTACCCTAGTCTCATATTTCTAGAGGGGTAAACTAAATCCACAGAGCGGTAACAAAACAGTAAGATTACATAGAGGTTCTGAAGCTGGAATCTGAACTCAAGAAAATGGGCTTGAGAATTCATGCTTCTAATACCTACATTTTACTCTTATCAAATTGTATTATGTAGTCCAAAGAAGGAATAGGAGAGATATAAGTAATAGAAATATGGTTAATGGGGCTAAGGCTGTAGCTCAGTGGCAGAGCACTTGCCTAGCATGTAGGAGGCACTGGGTTTGATCCTTACTTAGAACCACATAAAAAATAAATAAAATCAAGTCTGCTGACCATCTACAACTATAATTTTTTTAAAAAAGAAATGTAGTTAATGAATACTCAAAGTTTCAACTTTGGATACAATATTGTTGAATCTATGATTTTTTTTGTGGTTAGGAGGATCCAATTTGACACAATGAAGACAAAAACTTGAGGCATAAAGAAAATGAGGACCATTTTTATAGAGATGAACTCAAGAGGCCCTTTGCATGGCTCCATGAAGAAAGAACTCTTCTTCCAGAAAATCTTGGAGCCACATTCCAGTTCTACCATCTATGTAATTTAATTTTGGGAAGGTATAGTTGCTTCTTCTCCCCAGTTTTCTGAATTAAAATAATAATGGTACTTAGATCCTAGAATCATCCATATAGTTTTATGAGATATTGTTTGCAATGTCTGAATAAATATTAGCTATTAAATTTATGGTACCTCTTATAAATGTAGAAAAAATATAGAACACAAAAAATATCAGTAAGCTTTTAAAAATTAAATTAATTTTTGACTAATCAGGACAAAAGTTGTCTGCCTATGTTCCCCTGGCTATTGGTTAAATGGTTGAATATTAATAGTAAAAACATTAGTGAATATATTAGTTACATATTTCAATCTTAAAAATGTGCTGAAAAATAATAAATGAAAAGTAAAAATAAACATAAAAGACTGTGCCAAACATTGTGCTATAGAGAGTTTATGAATTTTATTTTATTATATCAGAGAAACACTATGAATCAGGTTTTATTATTTCAGGGAGCTTTGGAAAATTCACATAATAAGATGTAAACAGTTGAGCTCGGTTCATACCCTATACTGAATTCTAAACCTATGCTCATAATCAATAACTTTTCTACCTCATGATTTTCTTAATGATGTGGTACTGAAATATAAATACAGAATTAAAAATTAATATTATATATGTGTATAGTATGCATATTTGATGTTATTAAGTAAATTGTACATTGTTTATTTCTAGTGTAGGGTGCATATTTCTCAATTTTCTTTCTGAGGAAACAAAACCTTTAGGAATTTCTATCCGATTAGAAAAAAGGAGATGCTGCAGGATAGCAATAGCTGATCTTCTAGGGTCCAAATGAAGCTGGGAATACAAGGCCACTTATACAGAGGACATAGCAGATGTCCCATCTAACACCAAGCACTGAATCCCTGCTCCTCTACTAATTAATATCCTCCACTAATTAATGTGTGACCCTGAAAAAACTATTAAATTTTTTTAAGCCTCAGTTTTATCATCTGTAATTGAAGCCGATCCTACAGATTTCACTTGCATATTGTGAGCACTAAATGAAACAAAGGAAATAACACATTATTTTTCCTCCTTAAATCTATCTTCTTTGTTTTTTTCCTTCAAATTGGCTGTTGTTTTTATTTGCATCAGCTAAGAGCTTAGCACACAGAGCATGTTATATATCACAAAATAATTTCCTAGTTCACCCTAAATATTGCTCTGGAGATTATTGAATGAGATTGTAGCTGTTCTTTCCCTAAAGTACTTCCAAAAATTTACCCATCCCCCAAGACATAATAACTGTGAGGATCACTTGGCATTCTCTGCATGCTCTCTATTCTATTACACTGAGCTGAGCCTAAATTTAAACTATAAACTTTCTGAAGAAGCTTATGATTTTTATCTTGTTTATAAAACATAAAGACATTGTGTACTCTACAGTTCAATAATACTAAGGTTACTGGCATCAAGTTCTTTTGAGATGCAGGTTGCAAAGCCATTAAGAATACATAAATCATTTCCAGAAACTGCAGTTTTCAAATAGAAGGAATCCCTTTAAAGCTCAACATAGTCTGCTCAGACAGACTTTTAGAGAGAAGTGGAAGTTTCTGGCAGGCATTCAACCCAATATTATCCTCTATTATTTACAAGCACTTGGTCTTACAATGTGTTCTCAGACATCAGTTTGCCATTATTGCTCAAGCTAGGTCAAAGAATTCTTAAAAAAAATAAAAAAGAAGAAAAATCTAATTGTATTTGTTAGGAAATAAAACTACAATCAGAAATTTAGCAACAGATATTTCAAGGTTTCTAAGTTCCCAGAAAAAAAGAAAAAATATGTAGATTCTTAGCAATGACGTGCAGAACAAATTGCTACACTTCCCCAAAGGAATAGAAGTGCAGATGCTAAGGGCCAATGGCAGATATAAAATATAACAGGGAATTCATGCTGGAAACATACTCAGGAGAGACAGAATAACATTAAGCAGTGTAGCAAGGATTTAGGGTATAAATTTGAGATTGTTTCTGTTTGAACCATTCAATATAAGATCAAGGGCATATTGCTTACATTCCTGAACCTTACTTGCTATTTAATATGCATAGTAACAGGGATATTAATATATAATTCATAAAGTTATTATGACAATAAATGTTAAAACCTATTTATGGGTTTACCATATTAGCTAGTAAATAATAAAGGTTGGATAATTAATAGCTCTTTTTAATCATTATTATTATTATTATTATTATTGGAGTACCAATGAATTAAAAGGCCAATTTAGATATGTTTTAAATCATTCTTTGACAATCATCTCATGTTGTAGATGCCACTCAAAGCAAATGTAATAATTTTTCCTCATTAATCTCTGGGGATTTGCACAGACCAGGTTCCCTCCTCTTATCTGGAGACTGAGGAAGCATGTATCATTACACACATTTTGAAATAAGTCAAGTCTATTTCCACTGTCAATCTGGCCTGCCCTGAACAAATGTTACTTAACTTTATAGTAACAACTACTTTCCACAAAGTACAATTAATTTATCTACTGTGTTTTACAGCACTATCTTCACCTTTCCACCTTCACATCATATGGGGGGAACATTATAGAATCTGCCAAATTCATTTTCAACTGGTCATCATTCCCTTAACAGTGGAAATGTTCCATTCTTAGCCCACCTGTTTTTTGGCTTTTCCCTATGGTACCTATTAAAAACATGATTCCTTGCATTGTCAATTACAGAATCCAAACAAGAGCTACCATAATCCATTCATGCTATTGTTTTTTCCTAACAAGATGTGATTTTAGTTTCCAAAACACCATAATTGTAAAGGTATAATGTGACACAGTTACTGTTGGAGGATGCCCCATGTATTCAGGCTCATAGCTGAAAAGGTTATTTTTCAAAAGGAAAATGTAATAACTTGCTAGCTTAAAGAAATATAAATGGAAAATCTTTTAGGTAATGCTGACATTTAATTGTATTGAAGAACATTATTCCTAGTCATAAGAAAGAAAAAATCTTTTAAAGTATTTTCTAAAACAATTACATGAATGTCAACTTTTTCTAAATGTTACATACAATTACAGTGATTAAACGCTTAGATTAATACCCATTTTAAAAAACATTCCTAAAACTTTTCTTTAAAATGTCATGCCTTACAATCTGATACTCATACAAAATAAATAAATTAAATATTTGCTAAGATGTCTTCCTAATTTCTTTAAAAACTTGTTCTAAATTGCCATTATAGTAAGTTTCATCTCTTAAAAGCCCTTTATAATAATAACTATAGCCAGGGGGGTGACACAAGTCTGTAATCCCAGTAGCTATGGAGACTGAGACAAGAGGATCACGAGGTTAAAGCCAGTTTCAGCAAAATGAGGCACTAATTTAACAAGACCCTGTCTCTAAATGAAATACAAAATAGGGTCGGGGATGTGGCTCAGTGGTTTAGTGCCCCCGAGTACAATCCCTGGCACTCCCATCCTCCATCCAAAAAAAAAAAAAAAAAAAAAAACCCTATAATAATAGCTATAACACATAATGAAAAATATGTGCCAGATCATAGTGTTTTATGCACGTTATCATCCAAGTCTCCCCACTTCCCTATAAAGTATTTATTATTCTTTTTCTCATATGAGAGATAAAGATACTAGAGTATAGGATAATGAAATAGCTTGTCCAAAGTTATATGACGTGAGATGGTTGTAGTTAACATACAAACCAAGTCCTTCATTCCAGAGACAACTTTTTAAACTTCATGCTATTCTGCTATACTTGTCTTGAATGATGACTTTCCCATCAGATAGAAAATACCACTTTCCACCCCTATTACTTAGTCCATGCTATTTCAAATGCATGGCATGTTCTTTTTTACCCCATTTGACAATTTCTCGCAATCACAGCACAAATCAAATGTACTTAATTCTAACTTATTATCTTTTAAAATGTTATATTGGCCCCCATACATGTGTGCTTGCATGTATAAACATACACATTCCTCACTAGGCACTTTAAATGTCTCAATGACATACATAATTAACTTCGATCCATAATAATATTTAACATTAATTTATTAAGCATCTGCTTTCTGCCAGGCATTCTTTCAGGCACTCAATTCCAAGGTGCTATAACAATGGGATGAAAGATAACCCTCTTGACCTCCATTTCCCCTAAGTTTCATAAGGAGACTCTTATCCATCTTATCTACCTAGTAGCCAACACTATACCGGGCATTAGATGCTCAGTGCATGGCTGAGGATAAAAATGGAGGCAAGGGAACAACGAGGCTAATAACCTTAAAGGAGGAGAATGATACAGATTTGCCATAGCCATCACCAAGCTACACCAACATCTCTACAGAGAATCACTAACAAAACTGCAAGTGATATAATTTTTAATGCAATAGGTAACCACAATATGTAAACATGGGTTAATTTCTGTGCTTTGAAGATGATGATATATTGGGGTATTAGTTTTATTTTGCAGTGTTGGGGATAGAACCCAGGGCTCTGTGCATGCCACACAAGCTCTCTGCCACTGAACTATGTCCCCAGCCCTAGAAAATGATCTGTTAATTAGTTCAACAAATGAACTCAAAAATTGAGTTTGAAATATCTGTACTAATAGATTCTTATATTGATTAGTGGTGCAATGGGAAAGAATACCAAAATGAATTACATATAATCACTATGTAAGTTATGAATAACTTACATAAAAGAGCATACTTTCTTATAAATAATATTTAATGATAATTGGTTACTTTCTTCCTCATATCTCTATGAAATCATACACAGATATTCATAGAAACAGTAACTAGAAATGTTGGAGTTAGCTGTATTAACCATTATACCACAGAATAATTAAATTAATCAGACTTTTCTTATATGCTCAAATATATGACTTCTATAAATCAATCATCTTGGTGAAATTCCTACCCTTCATGTAACTATAACTGATCACCTTTTAAAATAGAGTACATCTATTTTTCCTGACACTTTAAAATTTGTTTCCCCTCTAATTCATGAGTATTACTTTTTATATAGACTGCCACATCTTTTTCAATCAAAAACTATAGTTATTTTTTAACATCTCTTTTGGCAGAAAGTCAAATACATTTTGTTTGCTTGTAGGCTTAGAACAGAGCCTGAATAAATATTTGCAATTCAGCAGTTGTTCTGAGTCTATGTTTTGCAGTAAAAGGTCAGAGAATTATAATGACTTATAATTCTAATTTTGCTCTTATGTTATTTATAGAGGCTAAATGAAAAATAAATTCTCTACAATTTTGTGGGAAGTACTCTGAGTGATTTTGAGTGTGAAAATACCACATCACAGTAATATCCACAAATATATGATATTTTGACACATGTATTTTAAAAGAAAAATAATGATTTGTTTGAACATGTATATACAAGTCTTCTGAAGGAATTTAATTTCATTTCATGACAAACAGACATCTGAAGTCAAACGATTAAGTTTCCTTAAACTACATGGATTCTCATCTCTTTAGATACTATTTTAATTTACCTCAATTTCATGAAAAATAGAAAACCACTTTTTAGAAGTTAAAAAAAAGTACTGAGGCAAATAATATATGAAAAATGAAATGAAACTGTGACTTCCTTAAAAATCAACATTTTCAGAAGAAATGATAACCAAGCTCTATGAATTGATGCTAAAATGTAGCTCAAACCTAAGGCAGCTAAGACCCCTCCCCCTACACACACATGTAGTTTTTAAAGTAAAAAATTGTCTATCTACAGGATTCTGTTAATATGCATATCCAGAGTCCAGAGGTAAAATTCTCAAATGGTCTAATGACCTGTAGGGAAATTTTATCAAAAAATATATATATCTTTGAAGAATATTTTGACATCTATGAGTACAATTATCTATATCATACAAGTGGTGCTAAGACATACAATATATTAAACTGCCTCATATTCAGACTTGTTAATATTGCAAAGCAAAAAAGCCAAGGAAGGGAAAGAGAAAATATATTTTGATCCACCTGAAATATCAAAAATCAAGTGTTCTGGCCAAATCTCCGCTTTGGACTCATTACACAGAATTAATTATTGGTTAAGAGAAGTTTTACTTTGTGGCCATAAATATTTATAATTTTTGTGTAGGTATATATGGCCACATATATTTTTGTGCCATTTAGATTCAGAAACTATATTCTTATGTATTCTGCCAATTTTAATATCTAACTCATGATGTTCATCCTTCAATATATTACATTTTGAACAACAAAAAAGGAAAAGAATTTAATGTAACTCAGTTATTTTGTTTCAAGTAATATTTCACTCTGCTTATAAATATTTTAGAGTTAAAAATAGAATATTCTAGTTAGCCTGAAAAAAAATACATAAACTGTGTATGATTAAATCTTCACTTTAACATGTTGCCCTGAACTTAAAATCATTAAACTACAGGGACACGGCCACATCAATGTTTATAGCAGCGCGATTCACAATAGCTAAACTGTGGAACCAACCTAGATGCCCTTCAGTAGATTAATGGACAAAAAGAATGTGGCATATATACACAATGGAATTTTACTAAGCAATAAAAGAGAATAAAATCATGGCATTTGCAGGTAAATGGATGGAACTGGAGAAGATTATTCTAATGAAGTTAGCCAATCTCAAAAAACCAAATGCTGAATGTCTTCTCTGATAAAGAAGGCTGATTCATAGTGGGGTAGGGAGGGGGAGCACGGGAGGAATAGACAAACTCTAGACAGGGAAGAGGAGTGGGAGGAAAAGGAACGGGGCAGGGGATTAGCAAGGATGGTGGAATGTGATGGTCATCATTATCTAAAGTACATGTATAAAGACACAAAGTGATGTCAACATACTTTATATACAACCAGATATATGAAAAATTGTGCTGTATATGTGTAATAAGTATTATAATGCATTTACTGTCTTTTATTTTTTTTTAAATCAATAAAAAAAGAAGAGATTAAAATAAATGTTGCCCTGAGTATCCAAAAATTATTCTGAGGCTGCTATATTCACCAATTCATGTATTTATTTAAGAAGAAGGTAAAATGAGAGAAATCTCTCTATATTTAGAGGATGGATCAAGAATAACAGTAATATGTAAAGTCAAATCAAAAAGAAGAATATTGGAGGCATTGATATTAATAAATAAATGGAAAGAAAACCTGATTAGAGAGGTAGAGAGAGTAAGTTTTGTTTCAAATACGTCATTATGAAGTAATGCAGGTAATCAATAAAAACAACATCATCTAATTCTTAGTTGTATAAATATATAACATGTGCATATATACATATATATTATATGTAAGTTTTATGCTTAAAGATTAACAACATTTTATTTTTAGAATTGCTGTGACATATTACTATTTTTTTCAGATAAAAAATTAGACCTAAATAAATGAGCAAAAGTTCTCAACAGACATCTCAACAAAGGAGATACACACAAGGTAAAAAAAAAAATGAGAAGATGTTCAACATCATGTCATCAGGAAAGTGATAATTAAAACAACAATGAGTTACCATTGTACTCCTATTAGAATACACCAAATGGCACACCCATTCTGACACAGTTTGCCAATGTCCAGTACAACTAAAGTACTCTTAAGATACTATCTAGTCATCAAACTCCTTGATATTTATGCGACTATATTAAAAATTTAGGTACCTGTAAAAGTCTGCATAGAAATATCTACAGCAGCTTTATTCATAATTGCCCAGGCTTGGAAGCAACCAAAATGTTCTTAAAGAGGTGATGGATAAATAAGCTGTGGTATATCCATACCATGGAATATTATCAATGATAAAAAGAAATGACCTATTAAGCCACAAAAGACAGAGAGGAATGTTAAATGCACACTATAAATTGAAAGAAGCCACTCTCAATAGGCTTCATAGTGTATTATTCCAATTAAATAACATTCTAATCATGTAAAATTTTTTACTGTTATGCATCAGTGGAAAACAAAATTTAATTAAAAATAAAAATGAGTACATTTAAGTTTTACAAAAGCTTTTAAAAATTTACTTCTAAGGCAGGGTGCAGTAGCCAATGCCTATAATCCCAGAAGCTCAGGAGGCTGATGCATGAGGATAGTGAGTTCAAAATCAGCCTCAGCAGCTTAGCAAGGCCCTACGTAACTTAGTGAGACCTTATCTCTAAATAAAATACAAAAAGGGCTTGGAATGTGGCTCAGTGGTTGAGTGCCCCGGGTTCAATCCCTGATACAAAAAAAAAAAAAAATACTTCTAAGGATGACAGAGAAGTCCCATAAAGAAACAGGCACATCTGTTAGGAAAGAAACAAGTAAGCTTTCTATGTCTTCTAAGTTAATTTCCAGATTTAAGTCTAATGTCAAAGTTTTCATAAACAAAGCTAAAACTATGTAATTATTCTCTAAGTCATGAAGAAAAGTCCCCTCTATAATTTGAAGTCATCATTACGGTTTCAGCTGTGCCACTCCTCTGGTGCTGACAGCTCCCAGTTATTCGTAGGCTATAATCATGCTCTTTTAAATCTGTGTATTTCTCAAGTAGTATATATTGTTTTCTTTTGTTGGGGATATTCTGCTGGGCATCAAACACAGGTTCTTCCACATGCTGGGCAGGTACTGTACCCCTGAGCCACATCCCTAGACTATTCTTTCCTTAATCTCTATATAGACACTAATTCCTTCCATAGTTAGAATGTCTAATAAAGGATGGAAGGAGTATAGCCCCATATAAAGCGGTATCACATAAGATCTATGTATGGAACTGCTGTGAGAATATGGCAGCCTCTTCATAAAGGTACTCATCATCACCAAACAAAGGGAAACATGTCCAGATTGCTTTTTAAAAGAAACAGAAAGTAAACATTCAAAACCTTAATTCACCAGAGATGGTTTTAACATTATACTGGTGAAGTTCAATCTTTCAAGACTCTCATCGGCACAAGTACTTTCCATTTTCATAACTTTGATTTCTTTTTTCTTAAAGAAGTCTTACCAAATATGTGTAAATTTCTAGCCCTACCTTTTGCTCCTGCAAAATGTTATAATGTAATCAAAGCAAATTTCCCTGATGTGGAATACCTTTACAATGAAGCAGATTTGCCATTGCCTGGGTGCCAATGAATTCTTCTGCTGTTAATACATAAGAACATTGGAAGCAGCATGTACCTTTCCCATCCCTTTTATAGGCATTGCCTATTTCATCTCAATTACACATCTCATCCATACAAATATCCCAAGGACATTGTTCTTAACCTGGTATCAGTAGCACTGTCTTTGACAGCAAGACCTGGTGATTTATCTTGACTTAACAACTCTCCTTCACAATCCCCATTCTTTTCTTTCAAGGGATATTGATTTAAGAGTGGCTACTGTCAGTAGAAATATTATCATTAACATTTTAGTGTTTATTTTCAGGAACTAAGATTGTCTTATACAAAACTCTTTCTATAGTAAAAGGTTATACTTCTCCATTTTCTTTGCTGGAAAACCTCTATCAGATACAGACTATTTGGTGTATATAGAAGGGAAATTGTACTTATCACCTGAAAAAATGTGTTATTGCACTCAGTAGGAGGTAATTGATGGTTTTTATCAAAGGCTGTGACACAGTCTGATAGTGTGTTAAAGACATCACTTGGGCTACTCTGAGAAAATAGTCTGACTGAAGCAAATAGAGCAGGTGGGAAGTTGTAGTAAAAGACAATAACCAGGAGTGGCCATGGAGAGAGAGCAAAAAGATATTTAAGAAGCAAATTGAACAGGACTTGACAACGGATTGGAGTTAAAAGGTGAGAAAGGCCACCTACCAAACAATTTCTTATTGTTAGAATGATGAAGATGGACATGCTCAGAAATTTCACTCATATATCCCCCAAGAAAGGGAAGATAAAAATTGTAAATCAAATCATACTGGTTTGTTTTCTGAATTTTCTGATCAAATATATCTGACAGTTTTGTAGCATCAAGACTGCAACAGTCTCAACAGTCAGTAGCATGAGAAAAATAATCATCTTCATCTCATCATGTGCCATTAAACTAAAAACAATTACTTGCAACTAAATTGTCTCTCCATTCTGCTAAGCTCAAAGAAAATGTTATGACCGAAGTGTCACCTCAAGTCTTAAGTTCTATATCTGGCATTAATTTCATTAATTATAGCCTCTTTGTTTTACTTTCAATCTGCTGACAGAGCACTGACTGGGTCTCAGCCAACTAATCTGATTAAATGTATTAAGTTTGAAATACATGATATGCATCATAATGCAAATGTTTTTTCAAGTCTTTTGTTTGGACAAACAGGTATCAATAATCTTATGGTGATTTGGTAATGTTTAAATATAGTTTTAATGAAAGCTACTCACTTTCCTATAATCAATCAGAATCTGTTGAAATAGATGAAAAACTCGTTTGTTTTTCCAAGAAAATGAGAGCAAAATGGGAAAATAAAATTACTTAAGGGACAGCTGTAATGAGACAAAAATACTATCCTTTGTAAATGAATAAGTCTTATCACCTAAGCAGTATATTTACTAAAATCTAGACTGATTTCAACTGGAGAAGCCTTAGCAGACATATTAGAATTCTAACTTGTATCAAAAAAGGAAAATGAGGTTCAAAAAACTAACCTATGCCAGCCCTACCTATTTTACATTTTTTATGACAAAATTTGGTTTACAGATGATGTCAACAGTAGAGAGTTTAAACTGGGAACGTAGGTTCAATGACCTGACAATTTGAACATAATATAAGTCCTTGCCTTAAAATGAAAAGAATGTGATTATGTCTAAATTATTCAGATTAATTTAATTCTCTGAACAGGTTTGAGAACATTCTGAGTTACCTCTTATTTTAATGAACAGTCTGGTTGCTATTAGAATATGTGAAGGAAACGACCATCTGTCTTCTTCTCTGCTGTCATTTAAAAATATTTGAGTTTTAGTCCTTGCTATACCTACTCTGAGGTCCCATCAACTATTTGGAATCTCTAATTCACCAGGGCAAGAAGGCAAATAACAGAATCAAGATGGTATAGCTGATGAAAAGGTATAGTCACTGAGTATTTTTAAAGATTTTTATTTCAGACCTAAATATTATGTAAAACCATTTTTACATAAAAGAGTATAATTGGTATTACATATTTTTGATCTGGTAAACTGGTTAAGTAAATTCTATTTTTCTGCTGTCTTCTGTGTGAAAAGTTCAAACTAAACATTTTTCTCTAAACCTATCTATTTAGCAATTGAGATTAAAAAGGATATAAGGTTTTACACATCCTGGATATGGACAAAAGATAGAATTAGCAACAAGAGACTTCCCACCACTGCCTGAGTGAGCACCTTGCAGTGGAGGAGGCTGGGGATGAAGTGTTGATGTCCAAGCTGTGCTTCACGTTAGACTGCAGTGACCCTGTCTGGTCTAAGGATCTAGCTGTTGTTCCTGTTGCCATCTCATGTGATGCAAGCCTAATGGTGATAAATCCCCTGATTATGTCAAATCCCCTACCAGTCTTGACAAATCACCACCCAAAATGGCAACACGCAACCCACATCCAGCAAACTGATGAGCCTAAATATATTGGAAACTTCTAACTCAACCCTCCCCTTTCCCAGCAAGTGGGAACTCCCACCCTCTTCCTTCTGCCTCGGCTGCCCTTGCTTGTGGGAGGCATTTAGACCTGAGATCACTGAGAGTTGCAGTAGGATATATAAAGCTTTTAATATCTATTAAAAACACTAGGATAGGTTTTCCAAGGTTCAGCTGAGCAGGCTTTTGATATGATGGATCTTGTCAGTAAAACCTCCCAAGGCAGCAGGGTTTTGTGAAAATCATGTTTTAGGATTTTTAAATGTAAACAGTAACAGGTAAGTCACGGTGATTCTGAAGAACTTTGTCATCCTAATCTGGCTGTTTATCTTCTAAGGCTTGGTTTTAGCATAACTATCATGCAAATGTCAAATTTGTAACCCATTTAACATGATGGTAATTAATATCAAAGGGAACAACTACAGAAATGCAATAAAAATGTGTTGAGTCTAAAACACAAATAGACATTGGACAGAATGTATAAAAATATTGGAGTAATGTTAAGAACAAAATTTCTTCTTATATTTACAATTAACTATATTACTATAAAAGGTACTATATTCATTAATGCCTATCAATGTATACTAGATCAATATACAATACACTGGGTTGTGCTAACATAATGAAAGCTTCTAAAGAATGAAATCTTTTAAAGAGAAATGATAAATTTCTGAACATTTATAGAAATACACCTAGATGAGTCTATTTTAAGTTTATTAACCCTTCTCCCTCCATCCTATGTCCTCCAAATATTACTGCTAGAGACTCAGAGAGGTTTAAAGCATACTTGTATTCTAGGCAGGGAACGTCTCTGGAAAGGGGCACATACTTGGCTCTTCATATTTGCCAAGCAAACATAGTCTCATTAGCATGATGCAGCCTATCTAGCAGAACATCAGTTAAGCTGATTAGGAAGGATACCACTTTTCAGAGGTCTTATGGAAGATTTCTTAAAAGCATTAAGCCACAGAATGGTGATGGACTTTATCAACATGCCTGTCAAAAGAAATAAGGAGCCCTTTTGAGCAATTTTTGATTGAAGCAGAGAACAACAATTACAAAATTATTGCCAACCAAAAAATCTGAGAAGCCAAAAATAAATTAAAAAGTCTATGACTAGAGCACTTTCTCTAGGAGTTAGAATTTCTTAGCATGATGAAGAGGGTATCAATTAAAAGATATATTTATGTAATGCTATCTGAATAGAAATATAAAAGAAAAATAAAAGTGAATTCATTATGCTGGAAGTAGTGAAATCTGGGATTTGGCAAGGGGTAGTCATCTTGAAGAACAGACTATGCCTATAAAAGAGGAATCTTGGATACTTAGCTAAGAAGAAAAGTAAAGGAAATGGAAATGCACACTCTGAACTGTTCTTGAAAGGAAACTATATAAGATGCCTGGAGGTCCCCCACACAGTGTATGCTATTTTTGCTCAGTAACTAGAAATATATGAAACCATATTGTTTCAAATTTGTTAAACGGCAGGTACCTGATTAAAATTAAAGAGAATTTGCAGAAGATATCTTGCAACGTGCCCCCTCACTCATACACACACACACACACACACACACACACACACACACACACATGCAGGTAAGTATATTTTTTGAAAAAGTCTGGTCTAAATATGAATAACAGAATGACTGTGCAGCCAATTCACTGTCCAGAATTTTAGACTGAAAAATCTGTCTAGACTCCAAGTTGCTGGGATGACAGGAGAGTGCCACCACACCCAGCCTCTGAACTGTTTTTTATGAACCTTTTCACATATCCATTGGGAAGACTATTTCTTATCCTTCTGTGCCCTTTCTAATCATTAGTTGAGTCTAGTGCATACCTGGTCTTTAATAAATGCCACATAAATCTTAAATCCAAGATATCAAAGATGCCACGGGGAAATTAACCAGAGCCTCAATCTGTCTCTCTCTCCCTTTGCCTCTCCTCTAAATTAAATAGGTATGCAATGAGACTAATCAAAAGACCAATAAATAAAAGGGAAGTATTATTGCTGAGGACTTTTGGTAAGGCATCAATACATTCATTCACATGTTAGATATTAAGAATCATACTGAGTACGGAAGATAAATTGATGAGCAAAACATGTTTGATCCCCATTCTTGTAGATCCAAGAATCAATAAGAATAGATGTTTAAATATAACATTTCAGCAAAATGTGATAAATTCCATCCTCAGCACCACTGGAACACAAAGCTGAGGCATTCACCCTGGGGCAAGGAAGCTTTCCAAGATGGGTAGAACACAGAGGATGGAAAACAAATGGTAAGTTGGGAAGAAGACTGTTGCAAGTCAAGATTTCGTCTTACGAGGATACCCAGAATAGAAACTAGAAAAACGCCCTGAATGAATGAAGAAGATGGATTATAGACAAGGCATAGACTACTAAAAAGACAGGAAGAGTGAGATACCAAGTAAGTTAGTAAAGTTGCAGAAGATATCTTGCACACCCCCCACTCACAGGAAAAATATTAAATTTGAAACAGTAGGATATGTTAATGTTAAGACAATTTAGCAGTCATATCATTGTTGAAATGAAAAGCTTCTGTTTAATAAGACTAGTGTAACTTTATCAAGAATAAACATAAAAAATTAAAATGATATATTCTCAGGTGAAGGGTAATTTAAAGGCCAAATAAAGTTTTCTTGTATTCACATTCCTTATGACTAAAGCAAAGAAAATAAACACATGAATAGGTTTTACTTTAAGAAAGTGGCAGCTCTTCCTTCATCCAACAATTATGATAAGTACTTCCTTTATTTTAAACACTAAAAGGTCATGAGAATAGAAATGAATAGATGACACAAACTGCCCAAAATATGAACAAATGCCTCACTAAAGAAAAAAATTATAAATGAAACAAGAAATGCATGCATAAATATTGAGTTAATAGAAAAAGAGACTAATTAATGTTGGACATGAAGGATGAGATCAGAACACGAATTAAAAGGAGGCAATGTTTGCACTTAGCGTGCAATACAGAAATAAATTACATAATTGAGACGATCAATAAAAGATGAGGAATCACTAGACTCAAGGATTCACGAAGACAGTGGATCAAAGACAGGAAATTACACTTGAGAGATGTTGGCATTAATTATCTGTGTGCTGCCATATGGTAGATACTTGGAAAATGTTGTTGGCAAGGGGATAAAGATTAAATAAATAAAACCATGAGTGATTACTGGACTTTGGTCATTACTTGGATGTTGGAGAGAGGAGTGGCAAGTTACCATGGTCACTTTACCTAGCCCTTTCTTTCTTTCTTTCCTTTTTTTTTTCCCCCTAGTACCTGGGATTGAACTCAGGCACTCAACCACTGAGCCACAATCCCAGCCCTATTTTATATTTTATTTAGGGACAGGGTCTCACTGAGTTGCTCAGTACCTTGCTTTTGCTGAGGCTGGCTTTGAACTCAAGATCCTCCTGCCTCAGCTTCCCCAGCCACTGGGATTATAGGTTTATGCCACAGCATCCTTCTCTTTCTTTGTTTTCTGATGTCCTCTGTGATATAATTCTTTATCAACATGAACTATTCCTTGTTTTGCCAATGTTTTTTTTTCCTTTTAATTACTATCAATATATGTACAATAATTTAGAGAGGTAAAGGTTAAAAGTCAATTCAATGTTGCATAAGCATGATTCTATACACTATGTACTTTGTGTTAGTGCCATATTGATATCTTCATGTAGTGTAAATTATTTGAAACATTTTTAAGATTCCCAAAAGTCAGAAAGTGGATATCATGGGTTAACGGTGTAGTTCAAGGATAGACTGTTTGCCTAGCCCGTGCAAGGCTCTGGGTCCTATCCCTAATGCCAGAAAAGAAAAGAAAAGAATATTCTGATATATAGTTCATAACAATAATGCATCTCATTCAAAAATTCCATATATTAATAGTATATTAATATAAATATAATATGTATAAATATTCATATATTAGTTACATATGATTTATTATTTATATTGATGTTTTAATAAAATATCCAATGCCAAATTTTACTTAAAAATTCAACTAATACCTAGTCAAGCAACAATAATTCTGGTATCACAAACTCTCTTTCTGCCTTCTACATCAGATTCATCCAACATTTTTTGGTATACCGTGTCCTCAATTGTTGATATTTTAATATCTTGAGAAACTTAAATATACATTTATGAAAATATTACAAGAATATTAATTAAAGCCATAATTCATCTACTCAGAGCAATGAAAACCTTACTCTTCTATCATAAAAGCTATGTTCTGCTCCCCTTCAAATATAGTATCCATTACTTTGGTAAAATGTTTAGAATCTGCTGCAGATTGTAACAGCATCATTGGCTAAACTAATTTCAGTTCACCTTATTAATGAAGCAAAGGAAATGGAAAGATACCTATTTTATTATCATAATGAGTGGATAGATCTTCTTGATCCCAATGTATGGTATTGGTCATATTATAGTTTCATTTTGTTTAAAGAAAAAAATGAACAAACTGTGTATAAATTTTATTCTAAGTCAGAGCTGCTGAACTGCCCCAGTGTTTCCTGATAATTATGAGGCAGACATGTCAAAATGAAAGTATTATGAATACCTTCTTTCTTATAAGTAGTTTTTATTTCACATATTAAAAAAATATTAAGGCCAGGTGTGGTGGCAAATATTGCTAATCTAGCTACTTGGAAGATTAAATCAGGAGAATCACAAGTTTGAGGCCAATATAGTACACATAGAAAACAGAGTAAGATCCTATCTCAAAAAAAGATTAAAATAAATAAAAATTTAATAAAAACATTTAAAAAAATGATTAGGGACACAAGATTTATTCCTTCTTGACATTTAAATACAATCTCAGGCTTATTTGTAAACATCTGAAAATCGAATCCAAAACTAACTACTGGAATCAGAATATCATGCCACTACTTTGTTATTAGTATTTTGGAGGAGAACATCATTAATTTTGATAAGTTTTCTACAACTAGTGAACAGTAATAATGGCATGCTGAAGTATTTTAGTCCACAAATAAGAGTAGCGTGACTGCTTTCTCTGAGTAGTTCTGTTGTCAGATGCACACCAATTTTCTAAAAATTTGCACATTCTCTCTTACTTTTATGGAAGAGTCATGCCACTAGCAATTCCACACAATCACTCAGTTTCTGAGGAAGGTTGTGATTTTTCTAAATCAGAAAGCCATCAAAAGGAAGGTGGAAGCTATAACTAATAGAATTCTGCTTAAAGTACTATGCAAAAAATGATTTGTTGATAGCTTAGCTTTGAAATGATGTGGGGAAAATATTTTAAACAAAATTGCCAACCGCAAAACTTTCTCAATAGATTATTTTCTAATAGCCATTTGCCTAGTAATTTGTCCATGAGAACAATGCACTGAAAATAATAGCATCCATGTTTTGAGTCTTGTGTCCAGGCTATGAGCTCTCAATACCATTTTTATTAAAAAAAAAATAATAACTGGGTTTTTTTGAAGAATTGGATAATCAAAGGTCCATGGCAAGAGGTACATAAGACAAAACTCCAAGAAAATAAGATAGAGTCTAGCTTATGTACAAAAGGCACAGAAGCCAGCTGATTGTGGACTGATAAGCAATGAGGAGTTTGAACATGAAAAATAATAATGAATACAATTAACAGAAACAGTAAGTGCATACAATTCAGGAGTTCACAATGAAACTTAAACATCCTAATACAGATTACAAAAACAAAACAAATGAGAAAAAGTCTATCTTCAGGGAAGCTAGATAGAATGGAAACTTTTTACTCTAAAAGTTGGACATTGAAGAAAGAAAATCAAAACTCAAGGTAACTAATCTCTAGTTGTTAAGGGCAAATTTTTCTTAAAAGTAATTTCTTAAAAGATGCTAAGTTTTAAAGAAATAATAAAAGTAGAACATTACTACCACTTTGCAACTCAAAATGAAAAAAAAATGATTCAGGCAATGATTATTAATGGATATTAAGGTTAAACATTTAACCTTTACCCATCACTAAAATGGATCAAGTACTTATGTGTTTCCTGATGTGATATAATATTAAGTTCACAGCATCACTTTTGAAGAATTTTTGTAAGAATCAATGAACCTAAAATTGAATCAAGCCAATTTCTTCCAATGCTTAAAAAATTTGGATTGAGGTATATACTGAATATATATTTTCAGTATATATATATATATATATATATATATATATATATATATATATATTCCTGGGNTATATATATATATATATAAAATTTCCATGAGGAAACAGTAAGACAAGTTCAGAGTGCAGGACATCCCATTCATCAATTATTTGATTTCTTCAATAACTCAATAAAATGTGGGAGAAAGTGGATTGCACATTTAACAAAGGGGTTTGGATTGGATTCTGGAAGGAAAAAAAAAATAAACCTTAGTAAAAAACCTGGTAAAATCTGAATTTTACCAACAGGTTAGTTATGAAGTTTGTGACCTCTTAATTTCTTGGTTTTGATCCTTGCACTCTAGCAAAGTAACATGTTAATACTAGAAAAGCTGAGGGAAGAGTATTCTGCAGTTCTACTGTTTTGACAGTACTTAAATAATTCTAAAATTATTTCAAATTAAAAATTAATAACTATAGAGAGACATTACAAATGCCAAGCATACATTTTTCAGTTTCAAACTGAACATACCATCTATAAAGAAACATTTTTCAGCAATCAGGGAAATCCATATATAAAGTTAGTATTAAACATGCTGAATTTTGTTATATTTTGATAATGGTATTGTGGTTATAAGAGAAAATCATTATTTTAAAAAAATAGAGAAGTATTTAGTGGTATAATGTCATGATGCTAAGATTTGACTTAATCCTACAGAAAAGCAAATTAAGCACTAAATATTTTTCATTGATAATGGTTAAATCTGAGGATGAATATACAGGGGAGTTCATTACAACACTCCTCTCCACATTTATGCTTGTTCACAAACTCTATCCATCAAAATTCACTAAAACATTTATATTCCATAGCTTTTGCTTGGCCTCACAACTAGAATGGAGCTCTGAGTCTGTCTCTGCCTTTGCTCAGAATATTTAGTCACTATATGCTGTTTGGTACAATAACTGCCTCAAGAGCTTACTCTTGCAAATGTCGCCTTGTAACTCTTGTGCTGACACTGAGATGGCAGAATTTCACAAGATGATTTTTTTTAAAAAATGCTTTTGCAACTAAAGCTCAAATGCTACGGGATTTCTATTACAGTTGGTAGGCTACTGAACTGTAATGAAAAGGTCAAGTGTGGCAGCTGTATTTTCTACAAAATTAAGAGTTTCAAAAGTTTTGAAACTTCCATGCAATGAAGACATAATAACCAAAAGAAAAGATTTTGTTTCTTCAGGGTCTGTGTACTTAGTAATTATTATTCAAAAAAAAAAAAAAAAACTTAAAAACAAGTACAACATGGCAGCATAGCAGTGTAGCTAAAAGCAGGAGTTAGAATCATTTTAGCAGGTCCATGACTTTCATATGTCTTTCTTTGAACTTCAGTTCTCTCATCTGATAAGAAAATTCTGAGAAATTACTGAAATATTACATGAAAAGCACCTAGCAAAATATCTCATGCAAAAATACTTGTAAATCGAACTGAGTAATGGTATTATTTCACTTCTTTTGTTTTTCACAGAGAAGTAAATATGATAATGATTGTTAAAATAGGATATAAACATCTAATTTATGTCCAGTTAAAAAAAAACTAGTTTCACTCAGTTGCCATTTGTAAGAGAAAAATAATTTCAAAGTTAATTCTAATCCAAGATCCATGCATCAGAAAGATTTCAGACACTGAGGAAGGACATGTTGCTCTACATAATCTGTAGGAAAATTAGTGTCCACAGTAAGAGGAAAGCATTCTCCATTTCCTGATACTTGTCAATAAAATACTTGTTCTAATCTTTTTTGCACCAAAAGGGGGTATAAATATCTTTGAACGATCAAGTGTGGTTCATGATTTTAATAGAACATAAAAGACAATAATATAAAAAGGATTATATCATTTTTAAAGACATGGAATGAGAATTTCTTAGCTGATTAACAAATATGACTTTGAATGATCAAGTTTTTACCTTTTATAAGCTTTCCTGTTATCCATGTTCTGACTCTTAATGGAATAAAAGCAATGCTTAATTGAGATGCAGGCTGTATATGAGGAATAGGAAAAAATGGACAGTAAAACAAAGCTTAAAATAAAAGAAGAACATGAAATTAAGGGAGGAAAAGATTTAGCAATTAGGAAGCATTCCCAACAATGAAATCTATTAGAGCAGGGAAAGTTCTCCTGGGGGAAGTATAGAAGTCTTATGGACCAAGTCATTTAGGTAGCTAGATAAAATCATCAAAAATGGCATTAAGAGAATGGTCCCTCAAGAGAAAGAGAGGGGTGGGAGGTTGATTAGATAATCTAATAGAGCAGTCTCATTTTAAATTTCTGTGATTCTAAAATTCTATGAGATTTTTAGACAGCTTGATCATTCACTAGAGAGTCCTTAATTTCATTTTTTTATGACATATCTAATAGGTGAACAGCAGCGATCATGCAAGCTTGGCCTGACTTGTTCTCTGGGGCTTGAATTTCTGGCACAGAGCTAACTACAGCTCTAATATAAACCTCAATGAAACCAATAATTACTAAGTAATCCCTGTGCAGAATTTCTATCAGACATCTAAGGCTCATATCAGCACTGCTAATGTAGAATTATTGAAATTTAAATCAGAAGTGTTTATCCAACACTGTGATGAGATAAAGTGATTTGAGACTGCTTATCATGATTAAGGCTGCAGATTGCAGGTTATTATTAGAATGAAAAAGGAATATGAAATTAATGGGAAGAAGACCAAACATAGGTTCTTATTATCAGGGGAAAGAAAAAAGATTGTTTCTTGTATGCAATTAATGCACTAAAATGATGGTGGTATTCTCTTGCTTTCTCATATTAATTACTTTTTAACTGAGGACTGGCACAGCTATGAAATAATGCCTCAGGACCAAATGATTTGCAAGAGAATAAAAATAAGACCCAAGATATTTAATATTCCTTACAAGGCCTCATCTTTTAGATAAGAAACTATTATTACTGACCAAAGTTAAGGTCACTGAGAAATTATATCATGGATAGAAGGGCTAACACTGAACTGTGCTTTAAATCCCATATTTCAGAACATTTCTACAGAATAATTATTAATACTTGCATGAAAATATCCCAGAGAAATTTCTCTATCCCAAGACTTATAAAATCTGAAGACTTAATGCTGAAAGTTATTTATATATGATAACGGCTGATGTATTCAGGATTTTCTATCCATTACTTTATTACCAGAATTAATAAAGAATACTGCTTATAGAACTTAATATATAACTGTTTACAGTTACTAAATGTCACATGTATAATTTATTGCAGGAATTCATTATGTTTCTGTTTGTTTCCAACAATTTTCATATCTTTAATGTAATTTTATTTCAACTAGAAATGACCTCCATCAGATTTGGGATTTCTTTATTCATATACAACACTGTGTGACACATAACAGGCATTCCAAAATGCGTGTTTCATGAAAAGAAATGCTAAAAACAACCTATGAGGCTTTTTAAATTTTCAAATAATGATATTCATACAGTAATACTGAAGCTATTTTTAAAAAATTAAGTTTTAAAAATTTTGATCAACTCCCAATAATCAATATTCCCTTTCTATTATATTGCATACAACAATTTTACTTAAGACAGCTATTTTATATGAGTTTTTGTGTTTGATTTTGTAAAATAATTACTTGCTTTTATTTTTAAAATTCTGAATTTCAAATAAGGATTTCCTTCATTATTTCATATCCAGTTTTGCAAATTTACTATGTGCTGGGCAAAATAACACTCTCATAAAATTTGCATTTTAATGGAAAAAGAGACAAAATTTTTAAAACAAGCAAACAAATAACTAAACAACATCATGTCAAGTAGTGATCAGCCCTCTGAAGAATATAAAGTAGTATGGTGGGCCATGCATTTATATATTGGGTGCCAAGAAATACTTCCCTGATGAACAGATGTGTGAATAAAGTGACCAAAGAAGGCCATGAAAATATCATCAAAATTACACTAGGATGCAAAGGCCCTAGGATGGGTGCAATGCTAGCAAGTAGGAGCAGGATTGGAAATCTAATAAGGCTGAAAGGCAAGGAATAAGGCACTGAATATTCAGAATTGAATAAGGGAAGTAGGAAGGATTATGTTCAAATATCTGTTGTATATTGAAGGAAAGAAATACAAAGTATAGGAGACAGGACGGGGATCTCTCTTTAATCAAAATGCATGAGCACCTCATATATGCCTATGCATGAGTACAAGGTCAGTATTGGGTTAAATCATGCATTTTCCATCTCTCTAGCCCACTGATTCTTTCTGGTGAACATGGGTATTTGTGATAAAGCTATAAATAAATTAAAAGAAAGGACACTGTTGAAATCTGACTACACAATCAATATTAATGTCTAGTACACTTTTTACAAAAAAAAAAGATGATGTAAAATAGAGAACTAAACAAAAGATAAAAGAACCCAATTACTGCTACCAGTAATCAATATGGATTTTGGGAGAAGTGTTAGCTGTTGCAATATTTTAAATGTCCAAATATGCTCTATAGCTGAATTAATAATAGTATATGTTTATCTTGTAAAAAGAGCTAACTTCAAAATACACAGTATTTAAGAAGCTGAGAAGATCCTGTTCCTTAAGGAGAAAACAAAGATATAGAAAAATATCTTTTATAGAAATATGGCTTTAAAAGAAATGCTTACATTGAATAGAAGTCAAACAAATTAAGTGATGCAGCTTTCATGTCTGTTTGACTCCCAAGGGCAGCAGCAGCTATTCTTACACATTCAACTTGCCATAAATATACAAGCCCAGTCTCTGTGCAAGTCATGGTGCCTGCTCTGCCTTACCTATTTATGGTTGTGATCTTTTCTAGAATTGCGTTCTGGCTTTAAAAGTATTATGTGTTAAATTTTCTATCTTACAATGAATCCTTTTGTTACCACGTTATTCTTAGAATTAACCATTACAAAGTGTTCCTAAGAGACCCCTTTTATAAAAATGCATATAAAGCCATTGACTACAAATTTTCACCTGAAAGTCTTTGAAGGACTTTTATTGAGATAGTTATAAAAGAAAGACTGAAAGGAGAGCAAAAACAATTTTTATCAACTTCATGTATTGAGAGATTGCCTTCCTTAATATAGTTCATCTTTTATCATACTCCCAAGTATTTTGGGAATTGCAGTCTTATTTTACCTATTTATTATATTAGACACTATGTATTTAAATGTTCAAAAATAATTCACAATATTACACTTGTGTCCTGGAATAGAGCTGGGTCATCCTTTGTCAAAAGTCCCACAAAGAGGTAAAGAAACAAATCACTAAATTTAGTTTTTCTATAGAAGTAAGTAAAAATTTAAAAAAACATCTTTTAGGCAAAAGTCTTAATAGAACTTCTGAGGAAGTCATAACAGAATAGGAGAAAATGTGATGAGAGTAGCATCTAAGACAAAGTTTAATTAAGAAGAAATGTAACATTTGCTACAGTTGTAGATACAGAGACAGCACAAATACATGATAGACATATACCTTTTAAGGGCTAAAAGTTAGGACAATTTCTCTGGGATATGTAAACCCAATCTGAGAACATAATATTATAGGAATAATGCACTTATCTCTGACTCAGTAGGAGCAAAATGCATTGTTCTTTACGTGAGAGGAAGATGCCATCTTACATCATCAGTCTTGTAGCTCAAGCCCTCCTACACACTCATCATTTCGTCCTTCAGCAAAAAGGCTGAATTTATAAGATCAATAACAAGAGTTATATACTGCAACCTCTAGACATGAAATTTGATGTACCTCACTGAATGATATCAAGATCAATTGCATGCTATTTCATATCATGCTGAGCAAATTATAAAATTTATCTCAAATAGTAACAAACTCATCATAAAAATGTCAAATTAGCATGTATATAGCAAATCAATATTATATATATATATATATATATATATATATATA
>NW_026000037.1:42883808-42978805 GCF_001458135.2 Marmota marmota marmota | reverse complement strand
TATATATATATTTCAGTTAAGTAGGCAAAAACCTATAAGAAATAAAAGTGGGGGAAAGAGTTAAATTTTGGATCTTAATAGAAAAAAATATTTGCAAAATAAAGTGTAGGAAGAATCAGAGGCTGGAAAGGTCACTCTGACCGAAGACTTTGTGTATGATGAAAAAGTTTGAGAAATATGTGCAGCATAACTCAGGAGTCTGTGGATGCCCTGGTCTACTTCGAGAGAGTCTCAGTTCCTATCAGAATCCTTTCCAGTGGAGGCTCCAGGATTTCCCGCACTTTGCACTTGGAGGACTGTTGTGCTAAGCAGAAAGTGGGACATGGTTGCAAGCTGCTTACTAATGAGGGAACATACATTAGAAAAAGATGGGACCGGTACCTGCTTATTAGTAAATACGCAAAAGAAACTCTGTAGTTATCTAACACAGTGACTAAACATGTGGGCTCTAGCTACTTAGCAGCTGTACCACCTGGGTTAATAAGTTAGCCTTATCAAGATCAGTTCTGCATCTGAAAGACAGGGATGACATTAATAAACTAATTATGTATACTGCTTGGATTAGTGGAGACTCCAAATGTAAAGCCCTAACCTACATGAAACAAACAAGAAATATTCACTGAGTATTAGTAAGTACACAATATCCCAAATAAATCTTTTACTGCCTTTTCCAACAGCTTTCTCAGGCACTTTGACATGTGACCTGGCAGAACTAATTATAGACAAACTCTTTTCAGTTTTTCACCTGGTTCTAGGAGAACTGAAATAAGTCGAAATAAACTTTTGAAGAGCCCACATATGTTCCTGAAGTTTTATTGTGCCTATAACGATGAAAAAACAGAAGATCCCCAGGTAAATAATTTAAAAGAACAGGGTTATTCTGGAGATCAAACTCATTGTCTTACAAAGATGTCAATGTCCTAAAAGAAATATGAAACAACTTAGAAAGTCCCTAGTTTATCTTTTTATTATAATTCAAAAGACTGCAGAATTCACAATAAAATTGTCATGAATAACAATGATTTACTAGGAAACCTTTGTGATTTTTAAAAGATTGTTTAAAAAGTAAAATCATATACGACATATATGTCTATAAATTTTTACAACATATCATATGATTTTTGTCCTCTTTTTAATCTAAAAACATTAGATCTATTCTGTGCCCCACACACCATGATAAACAGTTTGTCAAAATGTCTTTCATTATATAAGTACTTGATTTCTACTGAAACTTTATTAGAGTTGCATTAATTTTTGAAATCAATTTGTGTAATTTTACCTTTATAATATTGATTCTTCTCACCCAAGACAATGACATTCATGTTTTTGTATAATATTTGGTCAAAATGTATTTGTTAAAGGAATTAGGTTAATGTTGCCCAATTATTTTTTGCAATGCTATTAAAATAGGTCGTAAACATTTGTTTTCAAATATATTTCAAGTATTTTGTTATTTTGGCTCTTTACATGTGGCAGAATTAAATGATAGTCCACCAGTCTCTGCTACCTGCAATTCTTCCTCCTTATCCACTTCACCAAGCCGGATGAAAAGCATAAGGAAATATATTTCTTATTTGGATATTTCTGAATACTGAAGCCTTGCTGACGCAATCATGGAATAGAAAAGACAGCAATGATGTGGTGGGTAGATGTTCCTAGAGCCCGTAGGGGAGTGATGGAAGTGCTGGAAAGAGTGAAAGCACCTGAGGAAGCACTTCATTGGAAGAGACTCCAAGAGCATATGGAACCAGTTTGTGCTGACCACCCTCCTTGTCACATGTAATATAACCCATTATTTAACATCTACTGAGTCTCCTATCCCTCTTCTGACCTGAAATTCCAGAAGATTTAGAAGTGTTAGGGGAGGAGATGTTATAAGTCACATATACTCCACAAGATTCTGTATGAGTATATCCTAATCATTTCCCAGAAGGGTGCTGGGTACATATTAAGTATACAATAAATATATAAAATGGGAGAAAGTTGTCCTGGTTTTATCCCACACAGGAACAAATCTAGCCACCCTATTTTTAATTCAAATGATAGAATGTAAGACACATCAAAAGAGATATCACAGCAACATGCTCTAAAATAACCTTAGTTTGGAGTAGTTCAGGGACCACCCATGAACCAGGGCAAAGGAAATTGCTTTAATCAAAGTTTTATAAGAATCTGACACCAAAGCATTTTCCAGGAAAGGAAGTTTTATGTATTTAGATCTCAGTCTTTTTTTATTAAAATTCCTTTTTCCTGTCTAAGAAATAGATTAGCTACATTAAAATTCAAATACATACTTAAACTGTATTTCCAGATACTTAATTTGGGCTTAATTTTATGTTTTAATTCATTTTGGGTTATAGTTTGGTATATTTTCAAATATTTTTTGAAACAGTAGTAAACCAATTACTAATAGTAGTATCATTTAACATTTTTAAAATACAAATTGAATTGAAATGCTAGTTTTAAGATATGCTGAATGTTTCTGGGTTTTCTTCTTCTATTAACTTCTCTAACTATCCTTATGACAGCAATAAGCATTGGCCTCATAATTTTTATGAACTGCTTCAACAATTGGCTCTTATGATTTCCTATCCAGTGCCATATAATTGATGTGTCCTTGTATTGCCTGTTTTACTGACTCCTGAATCTTAATGTAGAAGATGATCTTAATCACCTTTAAAATTATATTTAGTGCCCTGCATATATAAATGCTCCAATTATGTGATAACAGAGAAATTTAGAAAAAATGTAAGGAAAAGTAGTATATGTGTGAATGTGTATGTTTATCTCTAGGTTAAACATATATGTGTGTGTGTGTGTGTGTGTGTAGATAGATAGATACAAATATATATAATTTTAATAATAGAGAATTTCACATGCAACATGTGAAATAGATAATATTATTTCTTTATAAACCATCATACATAGGTATGAAAACTTGGAAAAAAATATTTATACAATGTTGGTTTTTTGAGCATTTGGCCCTCCCAAAAATTCACTGTGGACAATACAACACTCTGTAAAGTATATTATTGCTCCATATGAGTACAGAGTCAACATTTATTTATTTAAGTTCCCTCTGCTTCTGACAGAAGACTGATAAATTAAAAAAAATCCTCAAGCCCAGATTTTTCTCACGGTGAAAGCTAAAAAAAACAACAACCACCACCACCACCACAACAACAACAACAAACCTGAACTGCTCTGTTTCCAATACAGCAATTCTTATTCTAAGAGTGTTTCTGATAATTGCTTTTATATATATTTCACTTTGCTTCTCAATTTGGTAATTAACCTGCTTTTCTAATTTAATTAGCTAACTTTGTTATTTTCATAGCACTGCAGTAGGTGAGATAATTCACTGCTCTCCTCTGTCTTCTGCAGGTTGAAAGTTGGTTCTAATTGCTGAGATGTAATGGGAAATCCCTCTCATCAGGTCTTTCCTATCTTGGGAGATCTGGGGAAAGAACAAGGTGATTTATTAGGAGTTGAAGGCTTTTTCTCCTTCTCTCCTCTGCTATATGGTAAGGTGTCTACTGTTGGATGGGACGATCTAAAGCTGTCTGGGCTTATTACAGCTAGATGAGTGAACTTCTGGAGAGGGAAATATAATTGTAGTCTGATCAGTCAATTCGAGCTATGTCTCTGTGGCCCATGAATCTAAACAGTATCCTGTGTTAAATTTTCAGACTATTTACGAACTAATAATGGTGCAACTTTTATTTCAAAGGTCACCCAATAGGACCAGTATCTGATAGGTCTTCATGCTCCTTTTCATTCTTAAACTCTGGTATCATTAGTTGGTTATAAAGCATACTGAAAAGGATTTTTGACTCCATATGCTGCACTTTCTCTTGATCCAAACACAACACTAAAAGCAGCTTGGTAAATGAATGTGGCAGTTCCCCCAGATAGGAGATGATCAAGAACTGATCAACTGAGTAATAATCAGGATAAAAGGGTCAAGGGATTATACAGATCTATTCTGAAAGTTTGGGATTTAACCCTCACATTCTCAACCATAATGCTTGCTTCTTTTTTACCTAAAAACCATGGATTAGCCTGGTCAAAAGGTGGCCTAAGGAATCTGAATTTCATTCTTGTTTAGACATATACCTTCTTTTGTTGGGTGGTTATCTTCAAATCATAAAGAAAATGATCACTGGGTTGAATACACTGCCCCCTCAGTCATGACAAAAGTCCATATGGGGCAAGGTAGGGTATATAATTATACTCAATATATTTTAGTGAAGTAGCTTCTCTCTTTTCCATCTGACTTTCCACATGAAAGATCTGGGTGCACATAGATGATGATTGAAGAAAAGTCAAATTTATACTTCCTGGGTCTAGACACATTGCTTTTGTGGGAGTACTGGGAAAACAGCAAAGCCAATATACCCAGGGAGCTGGAAGACACCATAGAGCCCAGGAGAGCTAGAGCAGAGAGGTCTAGCAACCATGGTTTGTCTTTGTCTTTCAGAGACCTCTTGGAGCCTTCCTCACAACAGAAAAGACCCTGGTGTTATTTTCTCAAAGAGCAACTTCTAGATCTGCAATTAACCCAACCCCCCAAAGTGTCACCATCCTGGTCACCAGGATTTGATCTGCAGTCTCTATTTACTTTACAAAACAAACAAACAAACGAAAAAGAGGCAGCTCTTGCTCCTATAGCTCCTAAGCAAAATGCCTTTCACCACCATTAGATGTCTTCTTGTTCCCATTCCATTCATATTAATAGATAGTCCCTTGGAATAGATGGATGCCAACTGACAGGTTGGATACAGACAAATATTATAGGTGAGCTCTCAGGGAATCTCTTCAAAGACAAAGACTTGACTAAATGGAGGACAATAGGATTACAGCTGGCCAGAAAGCCCCATTAGCAGCACTGTTAGTGCCCGATACTGTTCCCCAACTGATGTGGGTCACACTTGGAGTGAGTGAGCAACACCTACAATTGTCATTTTCCTTCCATATGTACTCCTAGAACTCTACTATGTCTGTGGAATCTAGTTATTAGCATGTCTTTTCTCTGAGCCTGTTGTAACCTATACTTAAAAAGTGACCATAAAAACCCTTCAAGTGCTTAATAAAACACTACAGTAAACCATGTAGCCTTCAACAACTCTGGAGATCTCTCTGGAATGAGCTTTCAGTAGTCATAAATGATTTATTATTTATGTTCATTCTTTAGGTGGTTATCTCTGCAATGGAAGCCATTCAATTAAAACAAAAAAAGTAGCAAGAAATGTGTCCCTGCATTTAGTTCAAGTTATTAATGATACCACTTTTAATAGAGAAAGCATTAAGGTCAGCCTCAATTCACTAGCCTGGACTGTTATGCAACAGGGCATTGTCTTAACACATTCCTTTTTGAGTCCAAGGTGAAACCTGTATAAGCACTAACATATCTTGGTGTGCCTGGATTAATTTCTCTGGACAAGAGAATAGGTCAAAGCAAAGACTTAAAAAGAAAGTCATGTGTCTTCCTAAGGTATTCCTGATGTTTATAGGATTTATTCAGTGGACTGAATGGGATACACTGGGGGGACATGGTTAAGATCAATAGCGCAGGTTGGCTCCATCTAGAGTGGAATCACAGAGACAATAGTCTTAAGTAAATGTTATATGAGACAAATTGACCCTAGAGTTGCAGACTCTGCTGATAATATTAATTGAGTGGCTCACAGAGTGGCATACACATGTGAAAATTTGAGGTCAGCTAAGAATGGATAAGGTCAAGAGGTTTTCTGGGGATAGGCAGTCCTTCAAGGTTCTTAGCATCCTGTACATTCTTGCTGAGTATGCCAGCCTTCAAAGCTTATGTCTTCTCATAGTGAGCGGCAGTTTTTAGCGAGTCACATAAGCTACTAAGTAGGTCAAGTTCACTACAGTATGAGAACCTAACTGCTTTGTAGTGGGAAGGGGATCTGCTTGTTTGCCCCTTGCTGCAATGTTTCATACTTATACAAAAAGTGCTATGCTTTTGGTCTTGTATTCCTCAGCTGTAAAACAAACCTACGTCTTTCGTAGCACCTATCTTGATCATCACATTGCCTCAGTAGTATGTGGGGGGTAAGGGGTCAGAAACCAGTGTGCTGATGATGCTCATTCTACTTGGAATACCATTAGTAATAAAATCATTAATTTCTGACCCAGGAATCTTGTATTTTCTGTCAGCATCCATGTAATGGTGGGAGACTGAGGTGTCAGAAAGTGGAATAAAATCAGATCTAAGAACTTTCACAATTCTTGAGAAAAACAACATATATTTTAAATATAATAGAATTGTATTTCATTTAAGCATTTCTTAATAATTTTCAAACAAATCTTAAATACATACTTATAGCCTCACAAAAATCACACTAGAAAAGAAGCTAATCTAATTTTTAAATCAAGCAACATAATTGCAACTGTTATCCTACACTTCTCTATATAATGTTTAGTTTAAAATTTGGAACACTTCACATTTTACTAAGTTTCCCATATTATTTTATATATGGGAAACTTAGTAAAACTGTTGTATACCCACTAAATATCAGACTTTTCAATCTTATATTCTACATTGATAATCACTTCATGTAAAATTGACATGTCTAATAATTACTCTCTTTAATTTGTATATAATATACAAACATGTTTAAAACAAACCAGATAATAACATGTCCATGTAATACATGGCAATCTATCATTTGAAACAAAGTTAAAGGAGGCTGGTTCAATGTAATGAATAATTAAATCTAGACAAATAATAGTCCTTTCATTGGAAAGTTCCAGAAATCTAGATGTCAAATTTATGAATAAAAATACAATATTTTAGTTCCTTTGCTCCAAATTGTAATTCATATGATGACTTTGAAACTCTACCTGAACTATACCATTCAATAATTAATCAAAAAGAAAGGCAAACTTAAAATCATTTCAAAGTGTTACAGAAATGTTTTCCGTAACAGAAAAATAAATAATAAAAAGACTTAAAAACAGCCTATTTATGAGTACAAAATAGTTCAAATTCCAAGAGTTCTTAATCTTAGCCTGGGTTATTCTACTGTCTCTGAAATTTCCACTCCTAACAAGCCACTTAGACAGTGTTAGCACTACAGCCACCTCAGGCTGGTGGCTCCTCCTTCAGCAGCAAAGGAAATTATCTTGCTCCAAGTTCCTATTAATTCCTTTTAGCCCTCTCAGTCTTTGAGATCAGGGTTTATACAAAAAACTGTTTTGTTGCTGTTTTCCTCTTTCTCCAGTTATTAAATCCAATTCTCACAATAGACTCATACATTGTGATTTTTCACTTCCACACCATATTCCAATAGATGCATGGTCTTAGGAAAATTGTTCATTCTTCTCAGGATCTCATTTTTTGTCCTTTAAAGTACTAAGAAGGCCGCATTTGGAGTTTTATAAATCTTTCTCTATGCCTCACTATTCTGTTCTGATTGTACTTAGTATTTGTCAATATAAAGTTAAATTTTAAATTGTATTTCTTATCATTACATTCTAACATCTGATTTGGAAATAAACATTTGGAACACAATCCATCTGTAACTTGGAGACTCCCTAGAATTTTACACTTGTAGAACTCAAATGATGAAATAATGAAAAATTGATAATGTGCAAATATTTATTATGGATTATTTATGTTTAATATTTAAAAGTTTAGAAACTTGTCAGATACAGGTAAACACATTCTCCATTTGGGAATAAAGTTCAGATCTGACTGACCAAGACTTCAACATCAACACTATTATTATTTAATGTATGAACATGGATAACCTCCTTAAAGCTTTTCATTTTGCATTATTCATAAAGAAAATGTATATAATAGCTACTTTACACAGTAGGATAAATATCAACAGTACATTGCCTAGCAATTGGCACTTACTTGTGATAGACTGAGTTAAAGCTATTATCTGAGGACAAATTCAGCATAAAATTTATTGTAAGAACATGAGGGATGGCTTCTCCTTTAATTCTTACTCATTTTGCCTTTTCTGCACATTACAATGTAAAGTATCTTCTAGGCAATCAGAAAATTAAGAATTTTTAGAAATGTATAAAATGAAGAAAAACAAAGTTTGTATGATTGACAAAAATAGCTAATAACATGTCAGAAACAGATCAGGTGGAACTGTTCTGGTTTTCATGTATTCTCTTTCACTATGTATGAAAAATATTAGCCTTTGAAATAGGTATTATTTTTAATAATTTTACAGATAAAAAAACAAAGCTTCAAAGACAAAACACCTTGTGAAAGAAAAATCATTGCTAATGCAATTCTTGGCCTTCAAAGTATTTTGAAATGGCCTTCATAATACTGAAATCATTCCTATAAAAATAAAAGCTTTTGAAAAATAAGCTGAAATCCCCTTAGCAGACCATACCATGTGTTGGAATACTGTAAGACTATCACAAATATTACATTTTGTAACCCTTCATATACTCCTTTTGATTTTTCCTTTAGTTCAAAAGTGATATGTAAAACATCATAATCTTCTGTAGCCAGTACATTATTATTTACCCACAACTTTATTTCATTATTGAATCACTTTGCATTAAACTTCAACTCAAATTCAAAATTTTTGACTCTGAAATTTCCACTCCTAACAAGCCACTTAGTGTTAGCACTGCAGCCACCTCAAGCTGGTGGCTCCCCCTTCCGCAGCAAAGGAAATTATCTTGCTCCAAGTCAAAGGTTTATCAAAAAAACAAACAAACAAAAAAAAAAAAAAACTGTTGGTTGCTGTTATTTTCTCTTTCTCCAGTTATTAAATCCAATTCTCATAATAGAATTATACACTGTGATTTTTCACTTCCACACCATATTCCAGTAGATGCACAGTTTTAGGAAAACTGTCAAAATCTTGACTGCATTTCATTTTATGCCACAGTATATTTTTATTTGTCTACACATCTTGTTGACAGTATATTCTAATTAACTAATCTCATTTTCATTTCAAATCCATCAGAAAAATAATATCAGCAAACACCCATGAATTTTAGACTCAGAATTTAACTCCTAGATTTTTTAAAGTAATAATTAAAGAGATGTAATAATTTAGTTCAAGAATAAATATAGTAGATTCTTAATTGCATGGGACAAAGTATGACTTGCCCATCATCACTCTTTGGCCACCATACTTAAATCAGTCAGTAGATATTTAATAACTTAATGCACCAAGTCAGCAGCAATCATTCTTTTTGTGTCTGTGTATGTGAAACATTTTGACTTAGAATCAGTTTGTAAAAGACCAATATTTGTGGATGATTTTCTTATTCACAATCTTATTTTTTAAAATGGATACTCATTTAATTTAATTCTAATTTTATGACTTACCAAACCATTATTTTATATTTTACTAGAAAATATAGAACAGAAAAAGTAGGTTATTTACTGGAAAAAAAAAATTTTTGGCCTCTGGGACAATATATTCCCTTAATATGAAAAAATCTACTTACAGTAGATGTTTAAAACACTATTTATTAATAAAATCTCCAAGATTTAAAAAATATAGGTTTGTTCCCTGTGAGTAATGGAGGTGTTCTTCAAAAAGTTTGGTCACCAAGAAGATGCAATTTACAAATATTCTATTTGTAATACAATATTTATTTAATATCTTTCTCTTCATCATTATTTGAAGTATGAGAATTACAACAGTTTGTTTTAGAGCCTTTAAGATAACACTAAGTTTATTATTAGAAAATGGGTAGGTTAATTTCAAAATATATAATCTATTTATGATTTAATTGTTCAATCCTAGTTAGTAATCCCCCTTTTCTTAAAAAAAAAGAGAATGCATTTTTAAATGCATTTTTTAAAATAAATATTTTTTTACTTAGAGGTGGACACATATCTCTATTTATTTATTTACGTGGTGCTGAGGATCGAACCCAGGGCCTCACAGGTGCTAGGCAAGCACTTTACCTCTGAGCCACAATCCCAGCCCTGGTCAGTGCATTTTTAAGGCTACTGAAAAATGAGTAATATATCAATGTCAGTTTTAACTTCTTGCCTTAATAAAACAGCTATAATAACATGAATTTTGCTATAAAACGATTAAACATATTTATATATAATAAAATATGATTATATACATTATATACACACATACATACACAGAAATAAGGAAACATACAGAAATAAGGAAATGTGCAAATGTATCCTAAATACTGAAGCTCAATTAAAATTCATATTCAAGGCAGTAAGAAGCAGAATTGAAAACTGAAAATGAGTGATGTGAAGGAAAAGTGCAATAAGTGCTCTGACAATATAGGAGCAAGCCACTGCCTTCTTCAAAGATAAGAAGAATGAGAGATATGGGAGAAGGAGAATGGAGGCCAAATCTATACATTCCTTCCATCATTCCATAAATACTTATTAAACATATACCTAATACTGGTAGAAACCTAAAACCTCTTGCTTCTAAAATTATGTCATATATATCCAATATATATGAACTTTCTCATATAAATGCTGTTTTCCAGTAGCCTTAAAAACGTACTACAAATATTTCAAAATGCCTATTCTATATATATATATATATATCTGTGATGATGAATGAAATAGAATTCTTTTTTTTTCTGGAAGAAAATGGGATGTGAATCATTTAATTGACAAAAAAAAAATCAGTCATGTTTATACATCATGCAAAGAATACATTTAATCTTTTAGACAACAGTGTCAGTATATTTAAAGGATAAAATTGTGACTGCAAACATGCAATCTAGATTTTTGTTTCTGAAGTTCTTTAGGTACTTGAAAGCATGTGAAGATACACAACTGTATAAAATCAGGCAATACTCACTGAGGATCTAAGTGATATTACCGAACCTAGTCTTGGCAATGAACCAACACTGGGATAACCTGGTCTTTCCTAGGGTCCCTAATCCAGGCCAAACTGAGCCATAGCTTCTCACTTGAGCACCCCTCTCTGTCACCATCAGCACTTTATACTATACTGCAGACAACTGGGACAAGAGAAAGCTGGAGGCACAGTACAAGAAGGAAGTGGCTATAAAAAAAAAAAAAAAAAAAAAAAAAAAACCTTTAGAAACCCTGGAAATGTCACATAATAAGTAGCAGGCTCTTTCATCAGATTTGAACAAACAGCTCAATATTACACCTGACTCAGAACCACCATAAGAATCAAATAGCCAAAGCAGGAGAAAATCACTAAGCAGAGGTTTTATAGACACAAACTATATTAGTACATATGAAGAAAATGAAGACTAATATTTTTTCATTGTCATTCTGTTTGAGTTTAAATTTTAGGTGTAATATAAAAGAGGGGGTATTCTAGAAGCAGGGGAAGCTGAAGTAGGTAAACACAATTCCTTCAGGTATCAAAAGCTAACAAGTAATAAATATGTTTTCTTTAAAGATGAGGAAGCAAAAACAATCAAAAGGTATTGAATCTATAAAAAATAAAAAAATTTTGTTAATACAGAGTTGTTATTATTTGTCAATCATTCTTTCAAACACTTAATATACATGAACTTATTCCAAGAATAAAGCAGCCAAATCAGTGGTACTTTTATTTTTATTTTACAGGTCAGAAAACAAAGAGCACAGAAATTAAGGTAAGTGACTTTCCTTGAGTCATGCAGTTGACAAGAGTGGGTAAAAGTAGAATTTAAACTCAGCCATCTGGCACCAGGGTAAACAGGCTTAATATTACACTTTACCTTCTATATCCGAGGCTTTAAAAAAGTGAGAATGCCTGAGATAAATTCTAAAACATCTCTAGGTGCATCCTTCAAGTGAGGAGGAAGCAAGAGGGGCCTAAGGTGGTAAGAAGACCATGGGAGTTTGCTTCTCTTATGGTCATAATATCACCCCAAGCATCCCTGCTTTGGTTATCCACCTTTCAGATATGCTTTTAACATATTTTACTTAAAATCTAATCTATACAATAAGCAGAAACTTCCTCTAAAGTCACTGTGGGAAAACAGAGCAGTAAAAAATAAAATAGCTTCACAATGGGGAAATGTATTTTGAAAATAATTGTTCAGTGTCATTATAAAATCTTAAGCTTTGTGAAACAGGAAGATGAACCATAAGGAGCAAATAAGCTAGGATGAAGAAGGTATCATAAGGAAGTAGGCAGAAATAAGGAAATATACAAAAATATCCTAAATACTGAAGCTCCATTAAAATTCACATTCAAGGCAGTAAAAAGAATTGAAAACTGAAAACAGTAAAAAGAATTGAAAACTGAAAACAGTAAAAAGAATTGAAAACTGAAAATCAGTGATGTGAAGGAAAAGTACAATAAGTGCTCTGACAATATAGGAGCAAGCCACTGCCTTCTTCAAAGAAAAGAAATATGAGAGATATGGGAGCAGGAGAATGAAGGCCAAATCTACACATTCCTTTCATCATTCCACCAATACTTATTAAACATGTACCTTAATACTGGTAGAAACTTAAAACTTCTTGCTTCTAAAATTATGTCTAGTTATTTTATTTTATTTTATTAGTACCAAGGATTGAATCCAAGAATGCTTAACCACTGAGCCACATCCCCAGCCCTTTTTATGTTTTTTGAGACAGGGCTTGCTAAGTTGCTGAGGCTGGCTTTGAACTTGTGATTCTTCTCCCTCAGCCTTCCAAACTACTGGGATTTCAGGTGTGCACCACTGCACCCAACATATCCAAATTTATATAGCATTAATAATTTGAAAGAAGCAGAACTCATCCTCATTTTGCTTGAACTTAAGCAGAATTACAGAATAAACTAAAACAACCTAAAGATATTTTTGCTTGTTTTAATGGTACTGGAGACTGAATCCAGGACCTCACACATACTAGGCAAGTACTCTACAATTGAGCCACATGTTTATCGATGAAGAACAGACAATACAAATGAAGAATTAAACATGTTTTTGAGTTTCACATGTAATGAAAACATACTGTTTAGTGTAGAGTCCAGATATTTACACTGCTAACCTCTCCAGCCTCTTTCAAGACTTAACACAAAGGTCAGCTTTTGGTTGACTCTGTCCTGAACTTCCCATTTAAAATTATAATCTTCTCATTAAGTCCATTTCACGTTGCTTTCATTTATCCTTAGCACTCACCATATACTAAAGTATTAAATAAAGTCTTATGCATTATTACTAGAATGCAAGCTTCATGTAGGATGAGACTTTTTTTAAAAAAATGCTGGTCAGAGATAAATCCCAAGGGCAGAGAATAGGGCCTGATGAATATTAGGTTATCAGTAAGTATTAATTTTATTATGGAATAAATTACCAAACAAGGAAGTAATGGCCCTGTTACACACCCAGGAGGAAATAGCAGGGCTTGTGTACTAAGAGAAGACCCAGAAATGTGCTTGGAATGGAAGACTGGAATCAAATGGGGAAACAGACTTGAATTCTAAGCCTGGAAATGGTTTCAGTGGCAATGGATTGAGGTTTTTAGCTATCTAAGATAAAATAAGAAGGGGCAGTTTAATCCAACATGCAGAACCTTCAAAACATCCTGGAACATGTTTGGACCATGGGCTCCATCCGTCACCTACCTCCTTTCCTGAAATGCCTTGTTTCCTTAACATCTTACCATGCATTGTTTTTAAATCATGAGATTGTGACTGTGGAGTCTGTCAGATTCATATAATCACATACATAATCATCACAGATTTACCATTTTATGTATTCAGCCCTCTACCACAACACATACACACATACACACACACGCACGCACACACACACACACACCATACATACATCACATACATGCACACAATCTGTTCTCCAGCCACAGTACTCCTGTTCACCACAATACCAGATATAAGACATATGGTTAAGCTTAAAAGATTCCTACACAAAAGGTTCAATACTTTAAATATGTCAACTCTTCCCAAATACATCTGAAATTCAGTGCAATCCTAATCAAAATCTCAACACTTTTTTCCTTTCAGAAAACTTGTCAAGTTGATTCTAAAGTCCATCTGGAAGAAAAACTGTGCAAGAACAGCCAAGATATTTCTGAAAAAAAAGTAAAATAATAAAGGAAGACTAGCCTTTATTGCTATCAAAACATGTGAAAGATTTCAGTGATTAATACAATGTGGTTTGGTGAAGGCATAGCAATGAAAAAGAACAGAAATTGTGAAAACTGTAATCTAAGCATTAAGATAAGTGAGCCATGGTTATTTGCTTCAAAATCATTTAGTTTTTTAGAAGGTACAGTTTGACCTTCTAAGACTTGCTTATTTCATCTATCATAATATCCTTAAGGTTCATCTATGTTGTTGCCCTTTGTAGAATTATCTTTTTTAATGCTGAATCATATGCCATTGCATCTATATACCACATTTTTTCATATATTTATCCATTCATGGAAAATTTACATCATTTCCACTATTATAAAAAGTGCTGAACATGGTTCCCAGAGGCTGCAAGGAGGAGGAAATGAATAGCTGATATAAAGTTTCAATTATGAAAGATGATTAAGCTCTAGAAATCTGCTGTAAAACATGGTGCCTATGGAAAATATCATATTCTATCCCTAAAATATTTCAAAATGTCTTGTTGTATCACTCTTATAATAATTTAAAATAATAATAAGAGAAACTAGAAGTGACCTAAATATTCAAGTTATGGGGAATGATTAAATAAGTAAATCATCATATATTCCATGAAATATGGTGTATAGAAAAGAGTGCAACAGTTTCAGAAAGATAAAAAGAGAATATAGGCACTTACGTATGTGTGTACTGTATAAATACATATGAAATGTTCCCATCTTTATAAGATCATAACATTAAAAACAACAACAAGGGGCTGGGTAGTGGCTCAGTGGTAGAGCGCTTGTCTAACATGTGAGGCACTGGGTCCGTTTCTCAGCGCCATATATAAATAAATAAAGTCCATTGACAACTAAAAAAAATATATGTTAAAAAAACAAACAAATACCACAAAACTAAGTGTATTTACATGCATGAATAACCACAGCTAATAGCATCAGATAACACACTAATCTGTGAACAGTGAAGTTTCAGGAGGAGAGGATTCAATTTTTTATTTCATAAAGTTCTAGGTTAATGGAATTTTCAAGAAACAGATTTCATGTTATTTTGTAATTATTATATATGCACATGTATCATAGTATTAAATAGTTTTCTTAAACAGATATTATCTAATCTAAGGCTCATATCAACTGTGTAAAACATAATCAAATATATCAATTTAAAAAGAGATAAAACAAATCAAAAGATAATCCACAGAATGTAACTGAAATGATTAGGTCAGAAAAATGTTGCCTAATTTCACAAGGTCCTAGAATATTGGGTAGCTAATTATGTCTCCGTAAATGCTGAACGACATAAAGAAGAGATGGGTTGTTTCTATAAGCCAGAAATCTTAACATCTAGTTAAAATTCCTGAACAAGTGAGCTTTTTGCTAGACATTTCCCAAGAGGTGTGTGCTACAGCTTGTTAGTTAGGAATGCTACAGCAGAATGGGATAGAATGAATCTAAAATAGAATGAGCTTGCTCAGCTATAGATATTTTTCAAAAGACTTTTCTATCCTTATAAGATTATTTTACTCAATTGAACTTGGTAATTTCTTTTAATAAATATATTCTGGAATTTTTAAGCACTTTTTTTTCAATTTAAAATAATAATAAATATCAATAAAACTAACAAGATAATCAATGGGGAACCTAACTTTAAATGTTGCCCACATCAAGCTATTTAACTGGTTATATAGTTTCTTTTCTTCACAATTACTATCAATATTACACAAGAAACATTAAAAATACTTTGGATGTAGTGAAACAAAAATTATTCAGCAATATAAATATGTTATCATTTAATTGCTGAATGTTTTGCCGAAATTGATAGAAATACTTGGTTCAGGATCCTCAGTTGAACCTCAGCCAAAAGATATCACTTCATTTAGTGAGACAGTTATTATCTGAAAGACCCACACACAAATAATTGTGTCAATATATCAATAAAACCTCTAAGAGGCTACAATAGGTGGGTTATTGGGCTACTTAAACCCTGTTTGGGCAATGTAACTGGAAAAACTACACTTTTAAACTTTTATATGAAGGATTAAACATCCACAGAAATCCACAGAGCTCTTGAATGTCTACCTGGCTTGACAATTCTTCTTTCCTGACCATTTCCTCGGCGCCCATCTCAGAACGAGTCTATTGCACAAGTAGACTTTGTACCTCAAAGAAAGACTTTAATTGCTAAAGTATCATCCTATGATTTTGTGATTTTTGAACTGCGTCACAATCCCCATTAAGACACTCAACACAGTTTGCTGTGTAATTTATTACCCGTGATATACATGTGATGATTAGAGAAAGGTCAATGAAAAAAAAAATCAGCAAGCTGGTAAAACCACTATGGCCCAGGGTTTTGTGAACAAGTCTGTTATTCTAAAGGACATCCTTCTCCTGGAGTTAGAGTTACTGTCAGTCACACTCTACTGGGGAAACCCAACTCCTCAAAATCCAATTTCCTGAGAAGAAATCCAATTCTCTAAGTCCTTCCTACTCTGTAATGATGCTTTGGGCTCCACACTGATTTAACAAAAGGGATAAAAAGAAAAGCACCTCAGAAAGACCTGCAAAAATAAAGAGCCAGGTATTTTTGATGATTCATATCAGAATTGCTTATCAAGTTTACATAAGAAATACTCATCTATATAATTAACAAACAAATTAATAGGAAACATAACAAAGAAAGCCTTTTAATGTATCTCAAAGAAATAGAGAATACAATAGGGGTGACCAGAGTTGGGGAAGGGTGTGGAAGAAGAAAGGAGGGATGGAGACAGCATGGTTAATGGGTACAGGGGTATAGCTGGAAACGAGGAATAACTCCTAATACTCTATAGCACAGTAAGGCAACTATGGTTGACAACAATTAAGTGAATATTCAAATTAGCCAATACCACTGTGAATGTTCCCAACACAAAGAAATGGCACATGTCTACACTGATAGATATGCCAATACCCTGATTGGATCATTACACATACATTTGATCATTACACATTACATACTGCAACATATTGCACACTGCTCTAACTTGGAACAAGCACCAACCTCAAAATTCAAGTTTTGAAATGGCACACTGTGCCATATAATATGTACAATTACTATGTGGCAATTAATAATAAAATATATATACTTAAAGAATAAAGCCATGTCTGCTAAAAAATGCTTTTAACCTGTTTGATTGACTCATAGAAATTGAACAAAAATGCCTTTCATAGATAAAAACCTAAAAATTTTAAATAGAAAAGAAGTTATGAATGTAGATAATTTTAAAGAGCAAACAGATATTTCAGAAGTTACCTGAAACATTTACAAAAAGTATACTAAATAATGTTATTATATTAAAATAATTAAATAAATTTAGGAAATTACTTTTGAGCATTGAATGCCCACTAAATGAAAATCTACTTGTCTATCCATTTGTCTACAATGCACACAATGTATACTATACAAATTAAAAGCAATGAAATATAATTTCAGATTCAAATAATTTGGCTTGATAGCTTTTACATGAGAATTATAGATATATAACCTACAATTTCACAGAACATGAATATTCCTTTAAAACTGCAAAATACATCGTAGTTATTCACCAACTCCATTTAAAGGCAGAACAAGTGGGTCAACATGTTTTCTTAAGACATACATATAAAAAGAAAAATTAAAATAGATTCTGAATGGATAAAATTAGCACATACTTTTAAAAGTATAAATCTGATCAATTTTAGTAAAGATTAATGCTAGCAATCAAAATTATTTATTGAGAAAAACTGTGTATTCCCCCCAAGGAACATATATGCTTCTGTTGGACAAAGTATACTTATTTGTGAAAATACGGGCTACAAATTGAAGATAAAAGGAAATTATGACTAGTTACAAATTTGATTATCCTGAATGACGGAGTTTAATTCAGAATATTCCAAGATACTTGTAAATGTTACTGAGGATACTTCTCAGTGTCCTATGTAACATCTTTCCCTTAGTCTTACAGATGTGCATCCCCCACTTCACTGCTGATCTCCTGATTGCTGGAAAGCTGCCAATCACTCATTTTTATATCTTATTACTCAGTACCTGGAGTAAAGTGTTGGATATTGGTAAAGGGAATCATTCTTTGATAGGAAGGAGAATAGTCCACTTCTTATAAGTCCACTTCTTATAAGTGTTCAATAAATAATATTCACTGTCATTTATTGAATACCTACTGTATGCTCAGCACTGTACACAAACGTATTTCAATATAACTAAATATTAAATTACCTTTCATCCCAAATGAGTGCCTAGATAATTCCTTTGTTACTCAATAATGTTTAGTTCTTCATGTAAACAAAAATATTCATCAAAAGTAACAACCCCACTTGTTCATAAATGAGATTCATTATGACTCTAAGGAAAGATGCCATTTGGCAGGTTAATCCCCTTTGCAGGAGAAATGAAAAGGGAGAATTTTGCAGTGAGCACTCTTCTAGATATATTTATTCCTGGATCTCTTTCTCTCCTCCACTCAGTCATACTGCAACATATTGCACATTGCTCTAACTTGGAACAAGCACCAACCTCAAAATTCAATTTGGAAAATCTTAAAAATAGACTGAACATATCATGACAAATCAAACATTTTGAAATAACACGGTTGGCAAGGTGGTTTTTACTTAAAATTTAAAATGTTAACATTTTGCAAGAAGGTGAATTATTTTTCTTGGCAGATATATTTTAAAGATCATTGAAAGGAAATACTGAATAAGAACAAAAGTTTCTAAAGTTAAATCAGTTCTCCTAAAGGAAATAAAACATCAAAGAGAAATGACAACAAAATATATATCATTTTTATATGACAAAAACAACTTTATCTGAATAGCTTCTTAGCAATGAAGCAATAGAAATTCTCACTCAATTGTCCAAGACATAAAATTACAGTATATAAGATATAATAATCTCAGTCTTACAATTAGATTTGAAATGTCAGCTCCCAGTTCAACAAAACCAAAGTTTTCTCAAAGATTGGTTTTGAGGAGTTTCCAGACACCTCCACTTTACATTGCTGAAAGTGAACACATAACAGTCCCTGAAAATAGCAAGGCATTTGCTCCAGGGGAAAAAAAAAATCACCATAATGTTTGGGCTCAGAATCTGCAATACAAGTGCCTAGAGGCTTTAAATCCAATTACATTGATTCAATCCATAGTCATTTATTCATTCAACCAGCAAATGTTTATTAAGTACAGGCTCTCTGTACTGGTTGCAGAGTTTACAAAGAAACATTAAAGGTCAGCCCCCAGTCCCTGGAAATTTAAATTCTAGCTTAGCTTCTATATGGGTAGTGTGTGTTCATGTATATGTACCATGTTTATATGTGTGTGTGTGTGTGTGTGTGTGTGTGTATAAGAACCTTCAATACTGAATGCTTGGCAAACCTAAAGTTTCAAAAACTACTGATAAATATTCATGTAAACATTTCTTTTTGATTTTATGTGTAGAAAACACAAAAAAGAGATTGAGTCATGTAGTCATGGAAGCTGAAACAATCACACTTTCTGATTTGCTACAGTCTGGGGTCATATTTTTTTAAAAGAAGGTTAAAAGAACAGTTGCATACTGTGGTGTTTCTTGTTTGCATCTGTTCGGATATATGCTAGAAGTTTCCATATTTCATCATAAATTGATAATCATAGCACAAACCTGATAGAGCTTATGTGGTTGTCTCGTATTATTAAACAACACAGGGGCTGAGGTTGTAGCTCAGGGATAGAACACTTCCCTCACATATGTGAGGCACTGTGTTCAATCCTCAGCACCACATAAAAATAAAGGCACCGTGTCCTTCTACAAATAAATATATACATATATTAAAAAAAAAACTTCAGTGTCATCAATGGATATTTTCCAATAAGCAAAGATGAGTGCAGAAAAGAACATTACATATATTGTGCCTCCTCAAAGAAATGGAAAAATGTAGTAAAAATCTTTGCTAATACCACAATTATTACATATGCTTGTGTTTTTCAATAACACCATTTATCCAAAATTTTGAAGTTTACTTTCAAATGTCACTACACAAAACCTTATAAACTATACTACAATCTGAGGGAGAAAGAATGGTCAATCAGTCTGCTAAAGTTTAGAAGTTGAAGGTCCCCCAAAAGTTCATGTGTGAAAAGCCTGGCTCCCAATGTGGTGCCACTGGGAAGTGGCAGAACCTTTACATTGTATTGCTTAGTTGAGGTTCTTAGGTCATTGGGGACCTGCCCTCAAAAAAGACTTAAGGGCCCTCAATTCTTCCTCCTCTTTGCTCCCTGGCTCACAATATAAGTGGAATTTTTGTTCTAACCTGTGCTCCCCACTATTGCCATCTGACACACCCACCAAAGGTCTACAGCAATGAACCTGTGTCATTCTTTGAAAGCTCTAAAGCTATCATCTAAAATAAAGAATCTTTGTTTATAAATTAATTATCTCCAGTGTTTTGTTATAGTGACAGAAAGCTAACACAGCCTATAACGTATTTATTCTGTTTCATAAAACTGACCCTGTCAGGAAGCACTTTCTAGTGTGTTATTTATTATAACTCTTGGCTTTCATTTCAAATGAAACTGCTCATAAATTCTGTTTTTTTCTAATTCACTTCTGAAGATCCATGTTAGAGCTTTGTGGTAAAGATTCTTTCTTTTTGTACTATCTCTGTGATTGTTATTTACAATCACGAAAGACAATTTTGTTCTGAAAACATTTTCCCCTAGTGATATAAATATAGTTGATAACAAGGTAAACTAAGTTAATACTTTTAGGTTCAATAGTCATTTCTCTGAAGTCATGCAAACAACTAAGTGATAATTAAAAAAATAAATGAAGACAACTGTTCTGTATGGACACACAATCTCTCTCTGCCTTTGGCCTTGACAATGACCAAAAATAAAGAATAACTCTACAGGCAAATAGAATGTGAGTGAGTGATTTGAAAGTGATTGATTCAGTAATATGCTATTCCTAATGGAATATTATTGGAATTTTATCCTAGTTAAATAAGTGTGGTTATGAGGCAGAGAGCTAGTGGAAGGGCGGTTCACACATAAACAACCATATGAGCTAACAAAGTCAGCCTGCCAATCTTCACGGATTCTGAGAGAAGACATAGGACTCCAGATCAGAAAGGCAGAAGTATCAGCATGGTTCTGCCAATTCCCCAACCCCCAAACCCCACACAGTGATCCAAAAGACAAAGTGGAGTTTGCACATACAGTAAGATACGGTACCAAGAGAAGAGCCCTGGGTTTATAAAATCCACTATTTTTACAGCATGCAATAAACAAGCCTCTGCTCTGCCCACTGGAGGACCAAGTATATCTCAGGACTTCACGATGCATCCCTGGGGCACCCTGCCTCACTTTTCAGAATTATAGTTGGGGCATTGTCATTTTACACATTTCGGAATACAAGTCGAAGCACAAGGGGACCAGGATTACTGCCTCCAGCATATGTGAGAATTGCTTTATATGTATGCAAGGTTGGGAAGTCATGTGCTCAGAACTAGAAATATAAAAGCAGTTAAAAGACAAACCACCCACTTCTACTTCTACTTTTCCTCTTGAAGAGGCCACACAAGGATAGGGCACATCATTTGATTTGCTGATTCATGTCATCTCAGGGCCTAATCTAAAATCTGTCCCATGGTGAGACTTTTAATACAACTTTTTTGAATGAATACAAAAATTCTGTCTGCTGGTGCACTTGCCACATTCTCTGGGCATTCTACAGGTTAACCACTTTATTATTTGGTATTTTCTGTCTGAATCACCATCCTTGGATGTATCAAAAGTTGGCTTGTTCCTGTAGTCTAATGCTAATGGCTTTCTAGTCTCTGCTTTGATGCTGTGGCTCCCAAATCCTTGCATGAACTCTCTTACCCTTTCTCTACCTCAGAGCTTTTATCCCACCAGCCTTTTTCTACTGTCCACAGTCATACAACTTTACCTCCTATTTTGCCAGTTCTGACACTTACCCATATTAGTTAAAAGGCTGTGTTTCTGTGTCAGAATGTTTAGTTTCATCCTAGCCATCTACTATCTGTGTGAACAGACAGGCTTGGTGACCTTGACTGGACTCATATTCCTCAAATGACAATAACAGGATCTAGTTCACAGGGAATGAGGTAAAACACAGGCAATCAATTTGTAGAACAGGCTGGACAGAAGCCTCCAGCAAAGTAACTATTTTTTTTTTTAAACACGAAAGCTTTCCAAAATCAACTTTGCAGTTTCCTTCTTCCTCTTGCCCAGACCAAACTGTGGGCATACACGTTAGCTGTTCAGTCAGTTTCAGAAATTAACTCGTAAGTAGTTCTTATGTACATTAAGCTACTGTAACTTGAATCTCCATCAATTAAAATTTTAATATTTCCCTAACTCAACGTGGCTAACAAACTGCACTGACCAACAGTTTCTGGATCCAGAAACTGGAGGAAGGGACCAGGGAATGTGAGGACAAGATCAAAGTCCTATAAGATGTTGAAATCTAAACGTTGGTGATGTCTTAAATTTTTTCCCCAATTATTCAAAGATCATGTTCTCCCCTTCTCCATACTCCTCCTTGTTAAAGAAGCAAAGCTGACCTGACAGATCACTCAGGTGCCTCCCTCAACTCCTGCTGGACATTTCTAATGGCTTCTTTCTGCTAGGGTCAAGGTAACACTGAAGGCATACAGATTTTAAAATACATGCCGCCCTAATGAGAACTAGTCCCAAAACAATAACAACAACAAATCTTGTCATTTAAAAGAAGCATATCTAATCTATATCTTATGGAAAGCTACACATCATAATCATGTTCAATTTTTGTTTTATGCAGGAGCAAACTTCTTCAAAGTATTTACCCTCACTACAAAACTACAGTGAGAAATTAGAAGACAAAGTAACATAGTTAAATGTTCCTGTTTCCATCATCCTATCTTTCTACCTCACTTGGGAGCCTCAGAGCAATTGCAGAGTGTCAGATTCAGGACAAGTATATAAGAGGAATATTGAAAGCAAGTGGAGGAAATAATTGAAGTTCACGCAACAACATAATTAGAAAATCATCACAAGTGTCAGAAAAGGGTCTATTTATATTTGGTGTCTGCTTCTCTACTTCCCTAGTAATTTGGCTTTTAGAGTACGATTTACTAAAGTTATACTCTGGTATACGAATTACCTGTGATGGAAAAATAGATATTCTAGGATACCTTTTTCTTACCTGTATTACTTTAATTCATTAGGTCAACCTGCTTGAAAGCTGTGCTACTTTTTACACTTCTGTGAAACTAGTATCTGATATTTATCTTTTTATCTGTCATGAGAAAAGAGCAAAGATCATGCTCCCCAATGACAGTGGCATTTATGAGACATCAGATCAGTTGCTTTCTCTTTACCCTACAGGTAATAAAACTACTGCCTATTATTAGTAACACCTGGTGGAGATGATTTCTGTGTGTTTCTCAAACACTATAGTATTACTAATATTCTTAGTAGGGATTTCTAACATTTATAGGTGCGATGTATTCCTTTATTTTTCCATATACTCTCTGTTGCAAATCCTTATCCCCATCACATCCTCTTTAAGTTCTCTTCTTGTATTTATCTTTGATTATTCAAAGTCTTTCCTATTTGAATGCTTTATTTAAAACTTTCACATTTCCTCATTGAATATCAACAAATATTTTTAGACTCTGTGATAATTTGAAATACTTAGTAAAAATGGGTATGTGTGCATACCTAATTAAAGAACAGAGGATAAAGGAAATTAGTTTAATTTCCCTATATCCAGTATGGACTATCTTTTTTTTTTTTTTGGCCAGGAAGAATTTGTTTTTATATCCTAATAATATGTAATATTCAAACAGTGTTTTTGTATCTCAAGCCACTTTTGAATGCAACATCCTGGTAATTGAAGTTGACATCTACCTCTATGCTGTGAAGTTTACAACATATACAGTTTCCAAAGAAAGTGATTCCAGTTCCCAAGCTCCCTTTGCTCCTCTAGGTCTTAATAAATTCTGCCTTAAAGCAACCTTGCACAATTCACATTCTTAGATAAAGTAAATACTCTCAGTGTTTTTCTCATATAAAAAACCCATGATATTCCAACAAAGTAAATTCAAGAGATAGTGGGTTTAATTTCCCCTGTGACCATTCTCTTTTTTACTCTAAGTTTTTAGCCTGATTGCTATTAAACCCTAGGTACATGGTAACTTTTAGGCTTGTTGGTTAGAAAAGAAATCTAATACTCAAAATCTTTATGCTTTATCTTCTTGCAATATTACGCAACTAAGAAAAATAGCAGCTACACAATCTCTGTACCTTCAACAAATAAAAAGTTATAGATATCAATACATAGGAAACTATAATAACAAAATTATAAGAAAAGTCAATGTGCATACTAGCAAATTCTCAACCATCTAATAAAGATTTCTCAGATTCTGAAACTGAACTTCAGAGGAAGAGTCATAAACTACTCTGAATCAAGAGCAAGTAAAATAGTTATTTTCTTAGAACTCTCATAGACCCAATAGTTTGGCCCCTATCCTGCTCAGCAAATAGCAAATTTGGGTTAGACCTTTTCTCCAGCAAATTTTAATTTCTTCAAAGATTAACTTTCAAATATCATCTACTACCAATTCTCACATCTGATTCTCACATCTCAAAATATCACATACTGATATTTTCTCCATACTTCTTAAAAACTATAGCAATATTAATATCAGAAAACATAAATATAATTGAATTCAATATTTAAAAAACAGAAAGAATGCATGATCATACAAAATGATATCTATAATGAGCATTACTAACCATTTCAATTTTTTTCCATCCATATTGATTTCAAAGACTACTTTTTTTAGCAAACACTAGAAGTTTCAAAGTAATAAAAGGGAATATTAAAATCTTCATTTACACATGGGAAACTATCAAGCAAATTGTTTCCTCAAAACAAGAGAAATGCATGCATTTTATGACAATGATAGGCACTGGGTGTTGATGGATCCATGTCTTTCTGAACATATTCCTCTGTCCAGTATTTTTTGACTAACACAAGAATATGCTGGACTGCATTAAAAAGAAGGGGAGATAGTCATCATTAAAAAACTACAAAAATTCAATTAGTTGGACAGGACCAGGGAATGATACTTGGAATTCTTCAATGACTACCAGAGAATGAACAGGTTTTCAAAAAGCAGAGCTGGAAGGAGCTGGAGAGGGGAAATCATGACAAGAAATAACTTGAGCAATACAGGTTGATTCATGGATAAGGAATCAACTGATCTACACCTAAAACTACCTAGAGATGGCTTCATCTTGTAATAATCACTACTTGTGAGAACTAGATTTCAGAAAGTTTGAGAATATAGAAAAAAAAGAGGGGGAAATAAGTGCCTTTCCTATGTTTGGAGCAGATTCAACCTTTGATCCTGGCCCCCTAGGGTTTCGAAGAGATGCCCATGTTAGTGTGCTGGGTTTGGAAGATGAGCAGAGAAAAAGAAGGAAAAACACACAAGGTTGAGTCAATCCACAGTGCAGAGCAATTCCATACTGATATACTGAAATTTTCTAAAAGTTTTATTCAAAAGGAAGGTAAAAGGGATAACAAAGAAAAAAATATTTAAATCAAAATTTTCAAAAGAATGCTAGGAGAAAAACGTCATTAGTGAGTGGTGGAGCTGCAAGAACAATGAGATGTTATTGAAAATGCAAAAGGAAGGAAACAGAAGTTTAATTCTACAGCAGAATATAATGAGTGTTTCCATCCATTTATGAATTAACATTTTTTAAATGTACATTATAGTGATTTTTAAATTGACACATCAGAAACAACAAAAGGAAGATTTCAACAAGTAAGCCAATTGGTACCATCCATTACCAGAGTGTTCCTACTTGTTATCTCAAAATTTCTCCAGTTTATATAGTATGCTAAATTTTGGAAAAGCAAATTAATATTTTCTTTTTAATGTAATTTTTATTTATATGTGACAGCAGAATGCATTATAATTCTTACATATATAGAGCATAATTTTTCATATCTCTGGTTATATACATAGTATATTCAAACCAGTTCGTAACTTCATACATGTGCTTTGCATAGTAATGATCATCACATTCCACCATCATTAATTACCCCATGCCACCTTCCTTCCCCTCCAACCCCTCTGTCTTACCTAGAGTTCGTCTATTCCTCCCATGCTTCTGCTCCCTATCCCACTATGAGTCAGCCTCCTTATATCAAAGAAAACATTCAGCATTTGTTTTTTGGGGGATTTGCTAACTTCACTTAGTATTATCTTCTCTAGCTCCATCCATTTACCTGCAAATGACATGATTTTATTCTCTTTTATTGCTGAGTAATATTCCATTGTGTATATATGCCACATTTTTTTATCCATTCATCTACCAAAAGGCGTCTAGGTTGGTTCCACAGTTTAGCTACTGTGAATTGTGCTGCTATAAACATTGATGTGGCTGTGTCCCTGTAGTATGCTACTGACCCAGCTGTCCCTCTCCCTGGTCTATAAAAACATTTTAAAACAATGATTTTATGAGTTGGCTTTTAGAAACTATTAAGTAAATGGTATATTTCATGATTCTTTTCAGTTAACTAGAATAAAATCGTTTTTATAATATACTTTTATAATTTGGGCACATTTATGTAATAAAAATATTTTAACATGTTTGGTTTTGTCCAGGCAGAAGTAAAACATAGCAAGAGTCTTGACATGTACATCTGTATCAGTGGCGCAAAATACAATGGTATTGTACAAGTACTATGAAAAAGAAGTTACTGAAAATAAAAAATGGGTAGTGACATTTGATCCTTTATATAAGTGGTCTGCAATAACCAATTATTAATTATATAGGTTTTGATAAATAACATCACTAAGCCCAAAAAAACAATTCTCAGAAATAAGTGAAATATCTATATATTTTAATATTTGTTTTTCCAGGAAATGTTTGGGCTTCAATGACTCCTTGGTTTCCAAGGATTAAAAAAAAAAAAAGTTCTTATAATTTTCCTTCCAAAGCTCTCAAAGTAAAGGGATCAAATGTTCATCGGAAGTCAATTGAAGTAAAAATAGATGAAAAACTAAATTTTTCTAACTGGTGCTATTTTATTTCAAAATAAAAGTGATCAAAACCCTCTTCTAAAAGTTTTCATCAGATTTATAACCCTTTACAATAGCCTCAGCCTCAGATAGTGGATATGATCCATACCTTTCCATAAGGGATGATGTTGATTTCATAATAGCAGTCCTAAAAGACTGATGTACATCAATTTCAAGATCAAAATGTTGAAAAAAGATGATGACATTTCATACTTCAGACTTTTTCTAGTTATTTAGTCACAAGTTCATTTGCTACTAAAATGGTCAGCTTGGGCTGAACTGTGTTCCCCAACTCCCAGAAAAAGATTTATATGTTGGTGGATCCTTATCTCTGGATACAAAATGTGATTTGGACATATTCTCTTTCATTTTTTAAAGGGCATGGAAATATAATTTTGTGGGTAATCTTGGATGTTGTACATCATAATATAATTGAATTTTAAGATGGACAGTCGAATATTTACTTAAGTTAAAATGAAGTTGTTTATGGTGGGCTATACTCTAATTTGACTGGTATCCTCCAATGTAGGGAAAATATGGGTGTATAAAGACCAAGGATGTGTATACATAGAGAAAGGAATGCCTGCAGACACATTGAGAAGGTGGTCATCTGAATGCTAAGGAGAGATCTCTCAGAAAAAAATTCAAACCAGCCAAACCCTTGATGTGGGACTAGGACCCTCCTCCCTGCAAGAAATGTTTCTGTTATTTAAGTCACTCAAGTCTGTGGAATTTTGTTATGGCTGCCTTAGCAAACTAACACTATCACTTTGCCACATATCTTTGAATTTCATCAAAATGACACATTTTACTTAGTCATCATATATTCTCTAGGAGTAAACCATTCATAGGAGCCACATTTGAAAAACTGCTTCTCTTACATAATGTGTTATCTGTTCTTTAGCACATATGTACCACAGTTCAGTAAAGCCCCCACCATCTATTCCTCCTCCTTCTCCTCATCACCACCACCATCACCATCATCACAACAAAAATCTTTTATTGAGCAAATAGTATGTTACAGGCTCAGTTCTAAATTTTTTTGTATATTAAATTAATTAATTCTCACAATGATTCTACAGGGTATGTATTATTACTGTATAGGAAAAAAGACATAGAAAAATGAAATAACTTGCCCCAAATTACAGAGCTAGAATTCCAAATGTACAACGGACAGCTCAAGTGCATTATAAGGATACAGCTTGTATAAAACTTAAACTGAGCATTAAAAAAAATAACAATGCAAATAAGTACTATTGAGTTTCTTGTTTAGAGGAGGGGAAAAATTTAGATTAAAAAAAATAACTATACTACAAGGTCACCTGGGTTCAAATTTGACTCCAGAATTTAGTAACTGTGCTACAATGGGCAAGTTATTAAATTTCTCTTTTATAAAATGGATACACATAATGCCTAAGTCATACAGATTTTATGAGTATTTAATAATTTAACATTTACAAAGCAGTTAAAATGTGATTTGGACATATTCTCTTTCATACATGTTTTTTAAAGGGGCATGTAAATATGATTTTGTGGTTAATCTCGGATGTTGTCAGTGGCAGGAAAAGCAAACACCAGGAAGCACTCCTCTCACATCATATGAAAGCATGCTTCCCTGTTTCTCTGTTTCATTCCAAGAGAGTTGAAGAATCCAACAAATAAGTAATATATCTGTGAACCTCATTAAAACTCATTTTTTAAAAAACTGAGTCATGAAAAAATTCACTGGGGATGCAGATAAAATCCTTTAACATCCTTGACTACTCCAACACTGTTAAAATACAAAGGACATTTTATTATCCCAGTGTCTCCTCTGGATATTTCTTTGCCAAAACATTCTAAAAGTACTCTTCATGATGCAGACCTCTTCATCAAAAAAGAAACACAAAATTTTGTCTGAATTTTACTTTAACCCCTATTCTTTTATATTGTTACACAACCTGGTCAACTGAAAAGAAAATGAAATAGGGTCAGAATTCTCTGTACTATGATCTGAATAGAAAACCATGAGACAATCATCTCTCGCTTCTAAATCTTTTCAACGAGGTAGTTATGAGGGATCATTTTATTAGTTTTCACACATGGCACCAGACAGGCAGTTGAGGGCAGAGTTTTATAAGTAGATATCTTATAATGTCATTTTCCCTTATTCTCTGATCTATAAAATGCATGCTGAATATGCAAATTTGTTTGCATGTGTGTGTGTGTGTGTGGTGGGAACATGAATGCACATGTTATTTGTATACTATGCTTCATAAGAGTTTAAAATGTATGCTTCATCTAAGTGCAATTATGTTTAAGTAAATCATTATCACTAACATTTATTTAACACCTACTGTGGGCCATCACTGTTCTGAGCACCATAAATGTGTTAATTGATTTTATCATTTCAATATCCCAATGAAATATCTACTATATCATTTCCATTCTGCACATAAGAAAACTGAGTAATAGATAGGATGAGGAAAGAAACCAGAATTACATGGCTATCATGTAGCAAAACTTTCTTCCTCTTAAGCATCAGAATGCTTCTTTCAATTATTCAATACCACTGTATGCATAAGCATGATGAAGCACCTGAAATATTCCAAATTAAGCAATAGTGTTATACTTAAATATTTCTGAAAGGCAAAATAATTACAAGAACATATTAAATGGTGCAAAGAATTATTTACCAACTTACATGAGTACATTTCTCAACACTCAAAGCCACTGAACATTATGTCCAACAAAGAGCAATTCACTGCCTGTTATTAGACTGACTTATTTAAATACTGAATAAATGAAATTTAATTCATTAAGCTTCTTCTGAGTTGCTAATGAGTGTAAAGTAAGCAGAGCAGGAGAAATAACATATCTATGATATACTCTACATTAATATCATGATTTCTATATGCATTAGCGATAGATATTGCAAATAAATTGTTAAGTGGTTAAGAAGAATAAGAAATATCCAAATATTTTTCATTTAATTTCATTTGTAATTACTCTATCATCAGTAGCAATAAGCAAGCCAATCAGGAGACGAGGTCTTGCACGCTATTGAATTCTGCTATCATTTAAGTGATTAAAATGCACATAATTTAAGTACCATTCAAAACAGAAAACTCCTGCCTAATTCTTGCATTTTTACATTTGTTTCCTCAAGTAATGGTTATTTTTCTTCCTAAGACTGTTCATTCTATCAGCAATAGACTAAAGTTAAAAGGTGATGTATTACTTGAAATCTTCCTGTAAATAATTTTTCAAAAGTTGGCTTATTTAAAAAGTCATCAAAAGACACATTGATGTTCTACAGTTGAATTTACCTCTTATTATGCCTGTAAAAAATTGCCACAACTTTTGCAGACTAAAATATTTTAAACACATTATTTTGCAATTCTGTAAATCAGAAATTTTCCGTGGGTTTTACAACTAAAAATCAATTGTTAGCAGGGCTATACTTCTTTCTGCAGGTTCTGAGGAACAATCCACTTCCTTGGCTTTCCACCTTCTAAATCCTGCCTTCATTCCTCTTCACAGGACCCCATCTATCTTCATAGTCTTCAATGATCAGTTGTCCTTCTCATATCTCACCAGGCTAACATTGATTCATTTGCCTTTGTCTTCCATATTTAAAAACCACTGTGATCACATTGAGATTCTCACTTTACACTTAATTCAGGATGATCTCCCTATTTTAAGGCTAGCTGATTAACTACCTTAATTACACCTCCTTCTTGGATTCCTCTTGACCACGTAGTATAACATAGTTAGAAGTTTGGGAATAGTATGTGAGTATCTTTGGGGGGATATGCTTTATTCTACCCACCACAAAGAGACTATTCTTTGTCATTCAGAAAATACTCAAGTCTTTTGTTCAAGAAAAAAGAAAAACCTGAGGGATAGTTTCTAAATAGATGTATATATACACATGTATATACTATCTATGTATAAACAATAAGATCACAACCACAAACATTCTATACCTCCTGTCAGAGAGAGTGCAAGCGGAACTTAGGTGCCCCTCACTGGACCTACCGGCTTCTCTCCATCTAGTCCACTGAACCTTCCTCTCTCACATCCCCACTAATACTGCCTAGTTCTGAACCCCATGCATTTTTTTTGCCTGGACTATCCCCATTGACTATTAGTTGCTCATCTTCCCCTCTCCTCACATCCTTTATACAGTTGATAGAGTCATTTTCTATGATATAAATTTTATTATGTGCTCTTTGCTTAAAATTCTTGCATAGTTATGCATCACCTATGATAAACTTAAGTCAGTCAAGATAAATGCCCATCTCAGTATCTAGAAATCAGATCACCTGAAACAGACAATTTTCTCCCCTACAGTGTATGCACACACAATGCATGTATGTGCACACATGCTAACTAATATGTACACACCTCTAATCCATGCTAACATACTTATTGTATCCAGGATATGCCAGCCTATCTCTTACCCTTGTGCCTTTAGCTCTTTGTTGAAATTCCTTCTTTATGTCCCTCAAAATCTAAGTAATCTAGTTCAAATATTTCCTCATGATTAAATTCTCCCCTGACCTTTCCATGGTAGGCTACTTCCTTGTCTGTATTCCCAAAGAATATGAAATACCACTCTATTAGACAGTTTATTACATTGTTTGCAATATATGGCTGTTACATCTCTTTCTACCCCTCCCTATTTGTGAGCACACAGATATCACTCCTTTCCTCTCTTTTTCCCTTTCTTTCTCTTCCTCTCTTCCTCTCTAACTAGGATTTGATCCCATCAAGGTCAGACTCTGTGCAATCACTGTCTTTGAATGTGTTCAACATGTAACTAGAGTTTACTGACATTTTTAAATGTTTGTGAAATAAAATAACAAGTTAGTATATAGAAAATTGACTTCTTCCTTACAAGGGAACAGTCCCAATAGAGATATATTTTGAAGCTATAGAAAATAAAATTCCAAAACTACAACATAATCCTAAACTAGAAGAACAGACAGAAGAGTCATATACTCTTTAGAAGAGTCAAATTCTTTGGAGATACCCTATCCAGTGCACTCATCAAATGTCACAGTCATGATGTCAACCATGACCTAAGAACTAGCCTAAGAAATCAAGTGTTTCAGCTAATTGTGTAGCTGGGGGAAATTCTCATGTTGGAGGAGCAAGTACCCTAAGCAGCTTCAGGTTACAAGTGCCATCTCATGAAGTCTCTTTTTCTTAATAATTCCTTTGCACAGGTGCTTCAAATACCTCTTCCTGGCTAGGAAGAGCTGAAATCCACCAGAGTTATACTTCTCAGGTAATTCTACTTTCAATAAATCTACAAACTGTACGATGCCATGAATGCTAGAAGTCATTTTCCTTGTACCGTACAAGAATTAAAAAAAAAATTATCGGACACATATTTAATCATAATATCTCACTGAGAGGTGCATTACCATCTTTCTTTCACATGTAATACACCTAAATTTTAAGGCCTTACACAAATGCCTTGGTACTGAGGGTACTTAGCTCTCTCCAACAACTAAGCCAGTGCCATAAACTATTAACCTTTCTACTTTCCCATAAATCTGAGGGGGAAACGTATTTAAGGGGTTAACCTCTCTCTGTCCAAAAGAAAGGAAGGAAAGTAATAATATTCCCAATCTTAACTATAATTCCATAGGGATATCACTGAATTCCAAATGAAAGACACATGAAAACTTTATGAAGATTAAATAAATCAATAAAAACAATTAAATAAAAAATTAGCTTCTAAAGCTATTGCATTGTTTATATGGTGGCTTAATTATCTTAAGGGAAAACTATCCATGTCTGACTTTATGACAAATCCTATTATGAGGTAATAAGATAAAAGTCTGAAATAAGCTTAATGACTTCATTCACTGAAATAATTTCTGACAGGTGTGGTGTGGCTCAGGAGGCTGAGGTACGAGGATCACAAATTCAAGACCAGCTTCAGCATCTTAGAGAGGCCCTGAGCAACTAAATAAGAAATTAAAATTAAAAAGGACTGGGGATGTGGCCCAGTGGTGAAGAACTTCTGAGTTGAATCCCTGTTTTAGAAAAAACACTTCCTGACTGGTACTACAGAAAATACTTCCTGTCCTAGAGATTTCAGACTCCTAGAAACTAGACAAAAAATTACTAAAGGGAAATCTGTTGGATTCTTCAAAGAATTTTAAAGAACAATTGGATTTGTTGTTTTGCTTTGATCTTTAAATATCTCAAATCACTATAGTAATTTTGGTAAAAACAAGTTAATAAGGAACTATAACTGATCATTAATTCTCTGTTTTAATAAAAGAACAATATTTTTCAATGTTTTTAATATAAGTTCTATCAGTGAAAATATAAATAAGTCTGACATGAAAACTTTGAAGCAACCGCTAGCATCTGAATAACCAAATTATACAGAAGACCTAAAAACTCTTCAACAAAGACTTAAAAGACAGCATAACATCACAGGCATCACACACGTATCTATCCTTTATGATTTCTAGTTGTCTTTTTTTTGTGTGTGAGGAAAATTAAGACAGAATAAACCAGTTAACAAACTAGAAATATCTAACACATGGCAGGGTAGGACACAGTGACCATGGAGAAAACAATCACTAAGTTAGTTTTCAGTTGGTTGCCATTAAAGCTCTACCTTAGAGTTGGGGCTGTGGCTCAGTAGTAGAGTGCTGGCCTAGCACATGTGAGGCACTGGGTTCAATCCTCTACACCACATAAAGAAAAAAAAATTAAAGCTCCACCTTAAAGTTCTATATTTATGGTAATGTTTCATTGCCTAGTGGCTTCTACCATAAAGCCTATCTTCTGTTCTCATTTGTCACCCAAGTCTACAAACTAAATCAGAACAATGGACTCAAAGTAAAGTTGAAAAATTCAGCAAGCTTATGCAAAAATATAATCCTCTATAAAAGCATTACTTTTTAAAAAGAGTAAAATTAGTGTTATAAACCCCCAAGTTCCCTTATATTTAAAACAGAGTGTTCCACACGGTGTGAGTGGAGGGAAGGACAGCTATGATTCAACTAGTATCACCACTTTCAATATCCCACATCACAGAGATATAAAAATGTATCAGTTCACATGTAAGGAATGAGAGAGGGTAAATAGGTGAAGTAGAAATAAAAGATAAATAGAACTTGTCAAAGTGACAGAAAATAAGGAAGACAAGTTACAAATTTCACAGGACTGTTGATGGTTGTATGGTTTACACTGGGTCAGTAATTTTTGACAGCAGACAAAGTCTGGACTAAGCCAAGAAACGCACAAGTGTTCATTAGAAAATGAAAACCTAAAAGAATATTTGCTTAAGTTAGAGACACACAAATAAATGTATGCAACCACCACCACACATTCAACCATTCACAAAGTCGGGGAATAGGATATAGCTACAGGAAAATAGCAAGATGTTTTGGCATTTCAATCCACACATTCACAGTGGAAACTGAAAAGACCCTAGTTACAGGGAGAATTTTCATGTATGTGCATTATGTATGAAGGGCTATTTGCAGGCTGGATTTCCTATTTTGATCCTTGAGACAAGTTTAGCTTGATCCAACTGAATGTTTCTGATTGATGACTCTGAGTGTGTGTGTGTGTGTGTGTGTGTGTGTGTGTGTGTGTACACAAGAGAAAATGAAAGAGTAAAATGGTGAAACTTCAGCAGAAAACTAAGAAGCACAAGATTACCTTGGAACATCTAGAAACTGAATGAATGGTATGTGTGATGTCATTTTAAAATGAAACACTAAAAACATAATTCCCTTCTTTTCATATTCATTTTTGTTTAGATAAATTTTTTCCTATCAGTTACCAATGGATTGCTAATAAGCCTGAAAATACAAGATCAGAGATGATAAAATTTCAATTATCTTGTGGAACATTGTTAAATGTCTAGTACTATCAGATTTTTTTCCGGATTATCATCATTTAAGTATAGTAATTTGTTAAAATATAGTTATACATCTTTTTTTTTCCAAAGGGGCTAGGATATTAATTCAATATAAGAGGCTAAGATATTAATTCAATATAACCATAAGAATAATTTTAAAATACTTTTCTGTCCTTACTGAATCTAGAGGTTCTGCAATCAAAAGAATGTTTCTTATATTAGACATGAGAAAATTTCAAGAATGAAAAAGACTATTACAAAATAATGAGGCTCAAAAATTACCATGAAATGTTTGAAATGCTCAGCTTCAAGAGAGAAAGAGCAGAGGCACAAAGAACCCCTTTTCTTGAGTTCTTTTTAAACATGTTTATCAACTGAAAAATAAAGGTGCCTCTATACACTGCAAAATAAAATGGGAAAAAGTAAGCTCAGTATTTTGAAAGAGATTTTTTCTGCCTTATATAATAAGGTGAGCTACCTGAACTGTCATTATATCCTCCTCATCTTGGTTTTGTTTCCTTTTTCCACCTTCTAAGTTTTCCTGGACTAATGTTTTGTCTTTCCAATGTTTTATGCAATTACTTAGGCCTAAATAGTTTAACAGAGAAGTTCTATAAACTTCCGAAAGGAAACGTACTTAATTCCCTTGGTTCTACAGTGAATGCTGTATACACGGCAGCATTCAGAAGAAAAGATATGTGTTCCAAATTTAGGAAGCTACTTAATAAAATTCTCATTTGTTTTTCATGTTGACTAACCCCCCAAAAATGTATTGCATACTCAATCTTCTATTTGTTAGTTGTCTGTGACAGGAAATGAAAAGAAAATATTAATAAATGTATATATTAAGGAAATATCCAACACAAAAATATAGATGCTTAACTCTGTGAAGCAAACAGCACAGTAATACAGATTCTGAGACAAATAACAGAGATGAGTGGTATGTCAAAACTTCTGAAAAATATTGGTTCCTAAACAGAAAAATAAATTACTCAAGGTTCTTTGAAATGATTTTTTTTTAAAAAAAATTATTCAACTGAAAATATACATAATTTACTATTTTGTGGTATTCACTAAATTTTATTTAAAAAGACAATTATTTTGTCTTGAAAGAAAAGTTAACCAAAAAAAAAAAAAAAAAACCTTCAGTGGGAAAAGTTAAAAAAGATAGCCACAGGACCTTATTAGAATTTTAAACATAAAAAGTGCCTACTGTTATTACAATAGCTTAAAATATGACATTTCTAAGACTAATCATGATTTAAAAGAAAAACTTTGAGTTTGGCTTTTTCTCTTTTCTAACATTTGCTAAATTGAGGATTTTTCCATGTGTTACAGAATTGCTTCCACACAGTACTTAAGTAAAACTGGTAACTGTAAGGGATATGTTTGCTTTTCATCAAATGGAATTACAGTGCTCTCATCAGATATAACCACTTCATGAATATTTGCTCCTTTATTACTGAAATTAAGTCTTTGAATCAATGAAAACATTTTACTCCTCCAAAGGCTAACAATAGTTTTAATTATTAATTTTAAAAATTAAATCCCAAAGTAAGCCAATGTAAGAAATGACCTCAGTCAATTCTGAGTATAAAAACACTATACCAATCACCTTTCTTTAAATATTTTCATTATAGGGCTATAATAAATATTGCAATGTGTACAAATACTTTCTATAGTATGCTAAATATCCTTGTGACCATAAATTACTATGTTAAAACACCAAAGCAATTCAAGGAATCAAGAGGTAAATGAATATAGGCTTTTCTATCCAAGTGCTAGAAAACTCATCTGGGAGATGAAAATAAGCAGAATTTATAAGCATAGAAATTAATTTTTTATTTGAGGGATCTAGTTCTACTCTATAAAATTTTCTTTAAATCATTTGTCACAGACTGTAGAGTTCTTCCCTTTTGAGTACACATATCATTTCAAAAATTATGTGCTGGAAGCACACCATGATTATGAAATGATAGTCAATCTACTTTGAAGTTATTAAAATATTAAAGTATTACTGAATTAACATTTAAAACTTAAAATAGAAGTGCAATATCCATCTTTGGTCAACTTAAATTGTCAAAACTAAATTTGAAGGTCTTCTTTGCCATTCACTGGGATGCCTTAAGTGGAAATATGAACTCTGATAAAAGGATAGAATTAAAGAATAGCACTCCAGGCAATTATGCACTGGTGGTATAAATAGTTGTATAGTAAGTATAAAAATAGCTGAAGACTAACAAATTTGTATATAAAAAGTCATTCTCTGACAAAGTACTAAAGAAATTTAACATCTCATAAGAACTACACAAATGTTTCAGTAGATATAATTTACATATTAAGACACGCTGTCAAATATGAATATTATACAATCAATTTAATAACCCTTCAAAATTTCCAAAAGTGCTTAATGAAAAATGTGCAACCCAAAAAGAATATGTCTGAATTATTAAAAGAGCACTGAAATACAGAACACTAGTGATATCAAAGTTGGAATAAAAATGTATTAATTAAAACACTGCTTCACATGACTCTGGTTTAATAATTCTTAATGTGTGGGAGAGGACGTAAATGTACCATGGATTTGAGCAAAACCAAAAAAGTTCCAAAATGAAGTTTGTCTCTGGATCATAAAACCTCTCCTTAAACCCTGTATACTTCATATCCTAATGTTACCTTCAATGCAAACCTATTCCAATTTTCAGAATCACCCTTCAATCATCTGATAAAATATCTCATGATCCAAAGACAGGCCATACTTCACCAACTTCACCACCACCACCACATGAGAGTGCATGCATAACACACAAAAACACACTTAACAATTCCTTTTTAGTGTTAATCTCAGCAGGTTATCAAAAAGAAAGTAATGCCACTAGGAGCAGTTTGTCGCACGCCTGTAATCCCAGTGGCTTGGGAGGCTGAGGCAGGAGGATTATAAATTCAAAGCCAGCCTCAGAAAAAGTGAGGCACTAAGCAACTCAGTGAGACTCTGTCTCTAAATACAAAATAGGGCTGGGGAGGTGGCTCAGTGGTTGAGTGCCCCTTAGTTCAATCCCTGGCAACCCCCCCAAAACCTCCCCAAAAAGAAAAAAGAAAGTAATTCCATGGTGTAATGCTTAGGGGGAATATGGTACATCATGCAAAAAAGGTTTTCCTGGTGGAATCAAAGACTAAATCATGAATTAATATTAATTAAAAATTAATGTCAATAGTTAAAATATGTTTTTCTCTTATTAAATGTGCTAACTTTTCATTGAGGAACCATTATTATGTCCCCGTTTAATATATGTTACTGCTTCTTATGTCCCCATTTAATTAATTTTACTGAAAATTCATTTTCACTGGAATTTACCATCCTACTGTTAAGGTCTCATGGACTATACGTACAGCACACAGCAATAACACACAAATGATTTTGACAGAAAAATGGGTAAAACTCAGAAATATTATTTTAATACACTAGTGAGTTAATTATTTCTGATGAAAAAATCCATCACATTTGTTAATGTACAACTTGAATGTCTAAAATTCTCTGTGAATTTTAAGACACTGAGATGGGGGAAAGGCTGCCATTGCTGATCAGGTTTATAAAAAATGATCTCTGCAAACAGAAGTTTAAGGATAATTATTCAGAATAATTTTTGATATTCAGACAAATCTGATTTTCTTAGTTAATATTTAAACTCAAAATTTTTAGATATTCTTTCATTTGCTAGAATACATTTTCATAATCACTAATTTGGGGGAAAATTAACAAGAGTAATAAGTTTAGATGTCCATCCAGAATTGTTCTCTCAAAAATCATATTTCAAGAACAAAGCAAACTGTCAAAAGTATATTGTATATTACTCATATTTCAATCATTCCAAATGCCATGCTCTATTTTCAATACCCATGGATCTCACATAAAAATCTTCATATATTCCAGCAGACATGGAGCAAATTAAAAAATGAATTGAAAAAAGAAACCATTAGCCATCGTCATTCTCAGTCTTTATCTCTTGCTTGATTTTTCTCTCCTCATCTCCATGTATAATCCAAGGGAGAAAATAAATAAAATGAGATGGGGACAGGGGATGAGACAGATCCACTGAGTATAATATTCAGGGTACAAAACATGAAAATATCCTGCCTCATTGTAAGATAATAAGAAAAATATTTATCATAATTTTTATTTTTCCCAAAACTCAAATATTCATTACAGATAATTGTTAAAATGTCAATGTTGGTTTATGGCCTCACTCAAATCTTTCTCAGTGTCAGTTTGCATATTATCAGCATCTTCATGCTAGCTCTTCATTTCATTCAAAGCTCCTTGTGGTTTCTCTAACCCAAACATAAGCAAAAGGAATTCAAGACAACATAGCACTCTGATACTTGTTCAGAAGTTCTCCTCTGAGTGCAGTTACCACTCTTGTGTTCCAGCGTCTGTGAACTAACTTGCATCGTATGTTTCACAAGTATCATCTCCCCCCATGGCTTGAAGGAATCCAACCTGTGATCCTAATCTAAGGTATGGTCCTACAGTCAAGCAACAGTATTATCTAGTTCCTGAAGTCCACGTGTACAGTGTTGAGCAGTTCCTTTTCCCATGTTTGCTTGGAACATTCTGACCATGTTGAACACAGCTATTATTTACCTGTAATGGAGAACAGCTTGGCAAATGGCCTAAGTTCTGAGGGCTCTACTTGTTAGAATGAACCTCCCTCACGACTACCATGTCTCCATCTATGGTTTTCTACCCATCCACCATTATTCCTTCAACTGTCCTGTTCTACAGACTGTGAACTTTACTCCAGATTCCTACTTGCAACCATCATGTTGGCTTTCAACAGTATTGTCCCAGACTTAAAGAGCAATTCTCCAGTATTTTCATCTAATGCTTTTGATTAATTTTATATTTAAATATTTGATAAAGTTTCAATTTATCTTATATAAAGTATTACTTCAAATTTACTTTCTTTTCCAGATATATACATACATATTTTTTACTGTTCTCAACATTATTCATTGAAAAGCCACATCTTCTGTTGGAAACAGAATCTACAGGTTTTTAAATTCCCCTTCTAGATATGATACTTTTTAAATTTTTTTTTATTTATCAGATAAATCAGGTTCTGTTGCACTTTCAAATGTTGGTGTCAGTATTTTCCTATAAAAGAAATATAATCTAGAGGCTGGAGTACAGGATAACAAAATTGCTTCTGATACACTAGTGAATGAAAATGACAAGACCTTCATGGATTCTTGTGATTCCTAACACAGCCCTAATTCACCAGCTCTCCAATGCTCCAAAACAACAACAAAAGTAGAATTTTTGTAAATAACCTACGGTTGAATGGAAAAAAAAAAAAAAAACAGAGGGAAGATTATTCATTTGAATCAGAAAAATCATCAAAATAGCAATGACACAAATTGATCATTATACAATAATATATCCTTAAAACACTGTAGACAAGAAAGAAGGGGGAAAGAATAAAATAGAGAAAAAAATCCTTTTTCTTGGATCCTTCAAGCTGCCAAATACACTACTTTCTGTTTCCAAGAGCTGTGTTGGAACAGAATTAAGGACTAGAAACAATTCCATCAACATGAATTCTACTCATCTTTCCAAGAAGTATCAGTGATACAAGTTCTGAACAAATTAGTTTGGTGCACAAAATCTGGAATTTCAAAGAGGACTGTTCAGAGGGCAGATGTACTAAGGAGATGGTTTTAAGAATACATGTGCTTTCATTGCAAATATAATATGAGTTTTTGACACTGTTGCCTTTATGTATATATATATACATATGCACACACACACATATATATATATGTGTGTGTGTAAGATATATAAAATATGTTTACTACTGAGAAGTGTAAGAGTGTTGAATTCGCTCTCAAAGACACACTCATCTAGTCAGCAAAGGTGCCCGAATCATTCTCAAATGTAATCAATAATTGTTGTCCCTTCCAAGAACTTGTAGAAGTTTGAAGATATAATCACCTTATAGAAAAAGTCATGTAAAAGGTTTGGATTTATTACTGAAAATTTTCACATTAAAGCTACAAGTGGAATAATAAAAACAAAAAGTGAAATCTGTTACTAGTTTCAGGACTCATAAAGCTTCTTTTCCACCTATTTCTGTAGGAATTCTTATAACCACAGAATTCTGGAGATGATATATAAAGTCCATTAAAAGAGAAGACTGTCTCAGCAGTTAAACAGGATTTGGATTTTCTACACTAAGTCAACTAGAATTGGTTTAGTTACAATTTCTTTTATAGAATCTGTAGCACCACTGAGAAACGGTCACTGAAAAGTCAAAAAGGAAAGGAAATTTAATTTAAATTTTTTTTAGATGTTGATGGACCTTTATTTTCTTCATTTATTTTATACATGGTGCCAAGAATTGAACCCAGTGCCTCGCACATGCTAGGCAAGCACTCTACCACTGAACCACAACCCCAGACAAGGAAAGGGATTTTTAATATAAGAAAAACAGATCTTAAAAAAAAAAGTATCTCTTACAAGAAGTTATTTGAAATAAATCTTAACTAGAGATACTACACCCAAGATATTAAGTACTATAGATAGTAATCCTCTGGTAGGTTCAATGATGAGGTCTAATATCTAAAGATAACAGCTTAAGTTTAGCATGAAAATGAGAATGAAAATTATAAATAACATCGGTCATATTTAATGTTAAAATTCCTTCTATCTGGGTAGCCTAGAAATTTCTCTCAAATAAATGTAGTTTCTTTGAACATTGAGCTTGAGCATTATGGCAGAAGAACACTTCCATGCATGCAGTCCTTGTCACTCTTGAGTTTCTTACTACTTCTCTTTCACAAAGTATAATGAGATGTCACATCATAGTAGATATATATAGATCAAACCTATTAAAATATAGTATAACGTGAACTGGAAAACAGTATTTATAAAAAGAAAATATTTAGAATGAAATGGTTAAATTTGCTGATGTAGAGTTTCTAAACTTTCTTGCTTCACACCCTTACCATCTCAGAAATTTTTTTCATGATATCCCTTGGCCCCCCCAAAAAAATATCTACTCATTCCAGTTATTAAGCAGTTAAATTCAAACCTCTAAATCAAATATGTCCTTAATAACTTGGTAGTCATTCTTAAAACTAGTACACAGAAGGAGAAAATAAATTAGCATTTTATTTCTTTCTTAAATAACCATAATTAAAACTTACTAATTGCATACATGTTACTAATGGTACATGTGTACCTGTTTGGTGTTGTACCATTTCTCATATCCTGGAGTCATACTGAACATTACCACTCTCTTTTTTGGTTGTAGTTGTTGTTATTCCACATCGATTTTCTCATGATACTTGTTTTTTAGCACATAGTCAATATGTAGCTGCACAAAGATGTGATATCATCAAAAGTAACATAATGTATTCTAATGTTAAAATTGTGAACTATCAGGAGCTAGTAATTTGTAGCCAAATGTATGCCAAATGTCACTGCATTTTCCTTGAATATTAAAAATATTCTACAGCAACCCACCAACTATGAACACACTAGAGCGTACTGGCACAGAACTGTGGAATTACTGGATTAATATCATCACACTTGCAAAGCTTGTGTGGACTCTGATGAATGCAAAGTTTTACTAGTCTCCAATATACTATTTTTATATAGTTGAAGTAAGTTTAATGATGATCAAAGATCAATAGGTTTACAAAGACATACAGTATATATATAAAGGTATATATGTAAGGCAGTGACGTAGATAATAGAAATAAGGTAGGAAACCAAGCAGAAAAAGTCATTTCCTTCCTGAATTTTACATTTTGGCAAAGAAATTAATGTAAAATGTACAGATGTTTCTCAATTTACAATGAGGTTACTTCTGATAAAGCAAAAATAAGTTGAAAATATCCTAGATTGAAAATGCATTTGCTACACCTAGCTTGTCAAACATTATAGCCTAGCAACACAATGTGCTCTAGGGTATCAGTTGTTTACCCTCATTATCTCCTGGTTGACTGGGAACTGCCACTTGGAGTTTCCTAGCATCAAAAGAGAGTACCCTACTGCATATGGCTAGCCTGAAAAAAGATCAAAATTCAAAGTGTGTTTTCTACTGTATACCTATTGCTTTTACATATTTATAAAGTTTTTTTAAAAAAATCAAACAACTGTAAATTGGGGGACATCTGTATACATAAATATTCATTCTGCTATTTTATTGGTAATTAGTAGGAGATAAATGACTAAGACAGACTAACTTGAGAATGAATAAAAGGTGGAAAGAATCAAATTATTTTAGGGGATGAGAGAATCCTTTCTTAATAAGGAAATAATATCTGTAGTAAATTCTAATTTTATAGTTCCCAACCAAGAATAAGTACCCTCTTCCCAGGAGATATATGACAAAGTTGTTTTTGTTGATAAAACTGAGGAGGATAGATGCTACTAGCTCTGTATCAAGGACAGGCTTGGGCTGGGATTGTGGCTCAGTGGCAGAGCGCTTGCCTCACAAATATGAGGCAATGGGTTTGATCCTTAGCCCCACAAGAAGATAAATAAATAAAATAAAGTTCTTGTGTCCATCTACAACTAAAATGATATTTTAAAGGGTAGGCTAGGGATTCTGGTAAACATCCTGCAACACACAGAACATCCCCAAAACCCTTCTTCACAACAAGTTTTTCATTCAAAATATCTATAATACCCAGATTAAGAAATGCTGTTCCAAAGCCAAAGAGGACCTAAACAGACAAAGGTGTGTATGTGGGTGTGTTTGGAGTTAAGTAGATTCAGTGAATATTTTGTTCAAAGCAGACAGTGTGCAAAAACTTTGAAAAGTTGCAAGCATGGTGCATCTAAAGAACTGAGAGAGGGCCACTATAAATGGAGCTTGTGTAGACAACTGCAATTATTATCAACATTTATTCAAGGAAGTTAAGAAAATATGTAATAAACATGGTTTGGCCTAAATAATCCAGAGAAAAAAATTAATAAGAACTATTATTATAACTATTCAGGCAAATTCCAGGCTACATATAATATTCAACATTGCCTTCTGCTGTGAAATGTGACAGCATAAAAATCAAGTCATCTATGCAAAGGGCCACATTTGTGATGGCCATGCCATGATTGTGGTGGCCATTAGGTAACTATATTGGCCTCTTCTGTAAGAGTTAGAAGGTTGATCAAACATAGCCTGTCAAACAAAAAAATCTGAACAGGAAAAATCAGATGTTTTCACCTGTGAAAACATTCTTATAAATGATTAATTTTGGTACTCCTCATAAAACAATACCTTTTAGCTCAAAATATAACTGAGAAAGTTATAGCATTTTCCATGCTTACGCAACTCAGCGGTGTAGTAAGCCGAAAACAAACACTGATATCACAATTCAAAATAAGATATGTCATGGTTTGAATGAGAACACTGAATCATTCATATGGGATACGCATATACCAGTAAAATCCCTATCTATAAGACAGAGGCTATTCTAAGATCTATATAATCTTTAAAAATAATTTCTCCAAACTTAGTTTTATTTTCATTTCTTTATCAGGTACACAGCAAAAGAGAAAAGAGAAGGGATATTTTGTTTATTAAATATCTAGTTTGCATAGTCAAAGTACAGAACTGAAGCTTTTCATTTCTTATATTCATCTGTACAAACATCCTCATTTTTAAAGCAGAGAAAACTGAGGTCATACAAGAAGTCACTGACCCATATTTGGCTTATAGAAGATAGAAGCTAGAGCCAGGTTTGATTTCCATATGTAGCCTCCTACCTACCCTACTTCATTTCAGAAGAAAAGGATAAGAAGAACAACTTCCCCTTTTCTCTACAATGAATCTTCTGCATTCCAGATACTTGGTACTCTATAGTAGCTTCCAGGCACACACACTTAATTGAGCACCTACTATATTCTTCCTCTGGAAGGGAAAGTCCATCTCTACTTTGTGCCCCTAAAGTAGAGAATCAGTGCCTGCATAAGATCATCACTCTTGCACATTCTTTAGTTTAAAATAATACACGACAATGAAGATACTAAAGAGAAGAAACATCCATGTTATTAAAATGTAATGATACTCCCAGAAGCTTCAACTTATGCTGAACCATGTTAAAAGGACACAGACTAGAGGGTATAGAGGAAACCCAATGAGATGCCAAAGAGTCCATTTATTTCTTGTTGACACATTAGCTTCTAAACCATACCAGATAGCTACAGACAGGAGAATAGCTTCACCTAACATACTTAAATTAAATATTGACTTATAAAAAATTTATTGATTTATTAAAAATTTTTAACACTTAAAAATTGTCAATTACTAAATTGGTAGTCAGAAATAGAAATCACAAAGCTACAAATATAGATACACAGAACAGGGATTTTTTTTTTTTTTAATTTGGTAATAAGAATTGAAACCAGAGATGCTATACCACAGAGTTACCTACTCTGCCCTTTTTGGTTTTTTTTTATTTTAATACATTTTTAATTTTTTTTAGTTGTAGATGGACACAATACCTTTATTTCATTTGTTTAATTTTTTTTTTAAGTGGTGCCGGGGATGAAACCCAGTGCCTCATGTATGCTAGGCAAGAGCTCTACCACTGAGCCACAACCCTGGCCCCTCTGCCCTTTTTATTTTGAGACAGAATCATTCTAAGTTGCTCAGGCTGGCCTCGCACTTGTGATCCTCCTGCTTCACCCTTCCAAGTCCCTGGAATTGCAGGTATATACCACTGCACCTGGCAGGACTGGGTGCTTTCATTATATTATTTCATTTCAGCATTACAACAGTTCTGCAAAGCCTTGGAACTTTTCTCATGTTACAGATGAGACACTGAGGCAGGAAGAATTTAAATAATATCACCTGAGCAGATAATTCTTGGTAGAATGGAGGTTTGTCTGCACTTTCCAGAAGACCACCAGCAGGGCTTTTTTTTCCCTTTCTTTTCTTTTCTTTTGACCAAATAGTTTTAAATTTCCTAAACCTCTCAATAATCACTAAAGGCTACTTACAACACATTCAAGTCAATATCCAATGTAATGCAATGGCAATAGTCAAACAGGTCTCATCTATTTTCATTACCAATTTGTTTTCTCTTTCCAATAGTGTTTTTCCTTGTATGATCCCCAGGGAGGTTCCTCTTACTATTAATTTTCTGCATATTATTTGACAGTTTATATATAGATCTTATTTTTTTCTTATGACAACCTCTTCAGATAGGAGATATAAATCCAGTTGTGAAAAGAAAGAAGGAGGAGGAAGGGAGGAGATAAATGGATGAAACTAAGTTCTGAGAGGTAAACTGACATTTCTAGGATCACTTTCATAAATACAATCACATCTTGAAACATCTAGGCCAGAACTGCATCCTCTATTTTCAGTCAGACTTAAGACCTGGTCCCCTGTTCAGGAACCTGTGTATTGCTCTTGGATGCTTAACTGAATGAATCTCCATTAAGTGCCTGTACTCCTAAATCAACTTCATTAAAATAACAGACTTTCAAAATGATCCAGTGTTTGTTTTTTTGTTTCTTAATAGTACCAGTACTTTTTCCTCATATTGAATTAGTCAGAGCCTTGCAAAGAAACTTCACAAGAAGGTGAATTTGCTTCCTAATTTTTCTGTAACAAATTGGCATAAACATAACAGCTTAAGCCAAAACATTACTACCTTGCATTTCAGAAGATAAGAAGTATGATATCAAGGTATTGATGGGCTGAGTTCTTGCTAGAGACTCTTAGGAAGAACCAATTCTTTTCCTTTTCGTATCTCTAAAGGCTATCCACATTCCTCGGCTTGTGGTTACATCAATCTAACCTCTTCCACGGTTACATCCCCTCTTCTAACAGAACAGGATAAAGTTAATGAGCACCATCTACTTTATTCCACTTGTATGTGTGTCAAAACAGAAAAGATTAAAACAGATGAGGATGGGAAGACCCAATATTATGAAGAGGGCAAGTCTCCACAAATAAATCTAAAAGTTCAAGGAAATTCCAGTCATTGTTACAATAATTCTTATTCCAGAACTTGAAAGCAGATCCTAAAATTGTGTGAGATATAAAGTGACAAAAACTAATAAGGGGACATAATGATTTATTTTAAAACTCTAATCATTAAACTAGTGGGATACTGGTGAAGGGATAAACACACATGTTTCTGAAATAAAGTTAAAGCCTAAAAACAAAAACATGAATAAACAGAAATGACAGGGAATGTACATAAAGCTGGAAATGGCATTACAAATGGGTGGATAAATTGTGCTCTATTTCTTCTGTGAAAGTCAACTCTCCAAACAAAAAATGTTAAGGTGGCATCATGACCTCATAAAATATAGATTCAAGAATTCAAAAGAGATTACAGACAAAAAAGCAAAACTTTACAACACTTAGAAAAACAGAGGAGAGTGCCTTTATAGTACTAAAGCGGTTCATTAAATGGAAATAAAACAACTGATTTTATTCACTTATTTATTTTGTAGTGTTTGGAATTGAACCCAGGACCTTGCACATGTTAGGCAAGAGCTCTCCACAAAGGTAAATCTGCAGTCCCAAACAATTAAGTTTAAAGATAAGAGCTACTAAATCTAACAACAAACTAAAAGCTACTTTACAGCAAATATTCCTAAGCAAATGTTCAGAGCCAAAATCTGGGAGAAAATAGTTATAACAATACACATAGAAAAGGTTACATCCAAAATAATGAAAGAACTCCTACACTTCAATAAATAGATAATTTAATACAAAATCAAATGGTGAATAATCATATAAAAAGCTTAAACTTTTGTAGAACCAGGGAAATACAAATTAAAACAATGACAAGGTATCATTTTGCAGTCACCAGACTGTCCTAAAATTTTAAAAGACTAATATCATCTATTGCTAGTTAGGATGTGTTGATTATAGAGTTCATGAATAACTGATAAAAGTGTAAATTGGAGCAATCACTTGGAGAGTAATTTGGCAATGGTTACACAGTCTTAGGAAAGCTTTTCATGTACATTGCCTGCTATCTAACATTTTTGTTAAAAATTCTGTGGACTTGAAAAACTCTGTACTATCTAAAAAACTTTTTATTTAAATTATATTCAATTCAGAATAGCTGATAATAAATGAAATTGGAAACAAATGACCAGCTAATCAAATTATCAATTAATGAACACTGTCTGTCCATGTAAGACTGCAGAGCTGTTAAAATACATGAACAAAAAAACTTTTGAAACATATAGTGAATTTTACAACTTAAAATTTGCAAATGATATAATTTACCCAGATTTTAAAAAAACAGACTAATCAGTATTTATTTTATAGGTATATACAAATACTTGTGATATGTATGTATAAACAATTACAGGTGGTATTGAAGTTTCTTTGTGAAAGAAGATAAGGAAAGGTAGGTCTTTCTTAAAAGAAAGGGAAGAAATGGAGAGAGAAAGAGGAAGGAAGAAAGGAATGAGGTATCTTTTTATACAGATATAGATCATTTAAAAGAGAAAATGAAATATTTCAAATATGAAATAAATATTTCAAAATGTAAATAACTGTTAAATTTGGATGGGTAGATACAGAAATCTTTTTTACCTGTATGTTTGAAATATTTTGTAAATAAAATTAAGTTAATGTAAAATAAATATGAAGAGAACTCCTTTAGTTATATTGTAAAAGGAACCACTTCAACTGGCAAATAGTGGATTACTGGCACAGGACAGAATCTTGATGCATCTGAAAGTCATTCCCACTCCAAACACTTGACTATATAAAGGACTAAAAATTAAGGTCCATGTCCCAGCACTGGGTGTTTGTTCTAGGGTTTAATCCAATTGCACCTGACCCTGTGCTTTATAAGCATGAGTCTTGCTCTGAGTTGGCTACAGACACAAAGATTTTAAATGGATATTTAATAGAGGGATTAGGAACATAATCTGTTCCTAAATCAGCAAAAACAGAATTTCCATCAGTCATGTTATTTCTATCCTTCTGAAACTTGTTTTTATGTTGTCAGAGACCTCTAAGGTAAATCCAAGAGTCCAATCAACAGCATAAGCTGCAAACTCAAAATAACTAAACATAATGCCCTGAAGAAAAGGTAAAAAAAAGAGTTGTCAAGACAAATACTTTAGAAATATCCTTTTCCTTAAAATTGGGTTCCTGTCTAGATAAACTTTCATCCTATATATTTAGCTTAATGTTTAATACAATAAGGGGATCAGCATTTTCTTCAGAAGCTTTCTCCCTTAACGCATCTCACCTGATAGCCAAGAATGCCATTCCTTCAGGAACATCCAGCATTAATTTGCAAACATACATACTTAGGCAAAGCTCTTACATTATTATGTTGTGTGCTTTATGTCTTCAATTTGTATTAAACTGCATTAACGTGCCACTTCTCTAGAATCCAGCACCTTATATAAATTAGGAACAAGTTGTTGCACAAATGCCATCCTGGCAAAAACAACCTTGGCTCTAATTCTGGAATTCCCCACTAGAAGTCCTGCAAAGTCACTCGCCTTAACATTCAGCTTAAAAATAACTTCCAAGGGGTTCTCTATTAAGAGATTCGTAAAATGTTTGAAATAAAAGACCTAAGTTAGTGAAGATGATATTCAAATGAATTTGAAAGGCTGAGCATTTCTCTGAATTTTTTAAAATACCATCTGCTGCATTCTAAATATTGGTTTTCCCCCAATATTCATGTGTGGGAACCTAATATCCAATGTGATACTGAGAAGAGGCTGGATCTATGGGAAGTCATTATGCCAACAGCACTGCTTCTCCCTCAGAAATGGAATTAGTGCTCCTGTGGGTGAAGCTCAAGCAAGTGCCATTTCCGTCCAGCAAGTGCCATTTCTGTCATGTGAGGACACAGTGACAAGGCCCCATATTTGAAGTACAGTCCACACCCTCATCAAACACCAGTTCTGCTGGCACTTTGATCTTGAATTCCCCAGCTTCCAGAGCTCAGAAATAAATTTCTATTGTTTGTCTATATTTTTATATAGACAAACAGTCTATGTTTCCTAAATCAGCCTGAATAGGTTAAGACGCCATCAAAAACAGAGATTAAAAATAAGTTTACGAAGTAGAGAGAAATCTTATGTCCTGTCCATACTACCTAATAAGATCTAGTGTGTAGGAAACAAAAAATTGTGCACATATATATAATTGAAATACACATAAGGGAGATTTAAGGAGGGAAAAAGGGCGAAGAGCTTTCTTGTTTGAGTGAAAACTGTATTTTAAGATCCCACTCCTACTTTTGATAGTCTAGAAGCACTATTTCTGATAAGGCAACAGCCTGAACCAGCTGTTGCAATACTAAATCTTCCTCCCAAAATATTCACTTCGCTTATTATACTGCTGTACTGCTCACAAATACAAAATCAGCAGCTTTCCTTAGTTGCTCATCTAGAAAAATGCCAAAAAATAAAAGTGGGGGAAAGAACATTCTGTTGCATTCAAATGTCTTAATTTATACTCTTAATTTATAATATTTTATTTGCTAATATGTTTTATTCCATTCTGAGAAGTTCATACTTACTGTTAAAATGCTTTGGCTACTAAAGTATATTCTAAGCTCAACATTAATTTATTTCTAATGACTTAAAAAATGATAGTTTTATAAGTTTTATAACTCATCATATGTAAAAATGTAGAAAGCTTAAAGACAAGTTTTATAATTTTTCCAAGAACATATAATTCCCAAGGGTGGGTTCTAGTCAAAATCTTCTTATATAAATTGTGTGCTCCTTTGACTACATATTTTTGGGTGATAAAATTTAAAAATATACTTTGTCCTAAATATTAAATTAGACTGAAAATAAAGGACTTTGCTTGATTGCACACATAATACCTTTAATGAATATGACATTGTGAATACATAATTACTTACAGCACAAGTTTTATAGAACTCATGTAGTTTCCCAATATATGAAAAGTTTAATTCATTAGATATTCACTGAATTATCAAAACATGGATCATAATAAGTTTAGGGGAGCAGGGCACAGTGGAACATGCCTATAATCCCAACAGCTGGGGAGGCTAAGGCAGGAGGAGTATTGTGAGTTCAAAACCAGTCTCTGCAATTTAGGGAGACCTTAAGCAATTGAGCAAGACCCAGTCTCTAAATAAAATATAAAAAGGACTGGGAATGTGGCTCAGTGGTTGGGCACCTCTGAGTTCAATTCCTGGTACCAATAATAATAAACAGCCAGAATGAATGTCAAAAAAGGAATGCCCCTAAAATTACATGTAAGGTAAGACATTGTAGAAGAAAAAAAAAGCATGTTTAAAATTTAACAGAATTTGTGATAGCATATTCCTAAAAACTACATCCACATTCATTACCCTCAATTTACAGATGAAGAAACACCATGAAAATTTATCTAATATTAGAAAGACAGTACAAATGAGCCAAATCCAAGCCATCTACTCTATCACACCAAGCCTTTGGATAAAACTGTTACATTATCTGCATTTCTTCTGTGTAACTTCATATTTAAGTACACTTAAGAAGCAATAAATAACATACTAATCTGTATTTGATTTCAACAACAGAAAAAGCTCAGGTTTGTTAGAAAAAGGTAAAAAGAACTTTTGGGTAAAATGTTTTAACTTCACCTTCATAGATATGAAGAACATAAAAATCTTGACCATGTACAGAAACAAGGAAGTAATAAAAATTAAAATTATTAGAATTTGAGCATCTCCTGTACTACCTAAATTTATAAATCCTTTCTTGAGACTTGGATTCTTTAATAATAATAATAATAATAATAATAATAATAATAATAATATTTGTAAAATGTACAGAATATCAGATTGAATAAAATATTCAAATAATTGGAAATTCAGCAACAAAACTCTAACCATAGCTACATGATAAAACTTAGAATGAAAACCAGGATTCTGAAATTAATGAAAACTTAGAATAAAAAATGTAAGCTTTCATCTCCAGAAACTAGGGAAATAAGATAAATCAACCTCAAGAAGGAGTAGAAGACAGCAAAAAAGAATGATAATGGAAGAAATCAATGACAAAATGGCAGACACACAATGGAAAACCTCAATACATTTAAAAGCTTACTCTTTTATAAGCTTTACTGATCAGGGGAAAGGAGAAAATACACATTGCCAATAACAGAACTGGGAAGAGAGGTACTTTTACAGATGTTGCAGATATTATAAAGATAACACAGAATGATCACATACAAGTTTACATTTACTTAGGAGTAAAGATAGTTTTCTTAAAAACACATCTGAACAAAATTGATATAAAGAAGATAGAATATTGCTATATCAGACCAAGAATTAAATGTTCATTTAAAATCTAAAAACAGAGTCAGAGATTTTCACTGGTGAATTTTATCAAACATTTAAAAAGAGATAATATCAATCTGACACAAATTCTTGCAAGTAGAGAAAAATTTTCCCAATTTGCTTCATGCCACTGGTACAATTTTGTTACAAACTTGATAAGGACATTGCATATAATTTTCACCAACAACAAACTGAGGGCTACTCTCTCATAAAAATAGATGCAAAACAGTAAACTTATTTCAAATCAAATTCACCAATATATAAAAGGATAGTATTCCATGTATTGTTAAAAGAAATGTTAATTCAAAATTTAATGAAGGAGTAGTAGGTTGATTAAATATTCAAAAATTAAATTAGTGGAATGAAGAAAAATAACCATACAACAGATGCAAAAATATTATTTGATAAAAGTAAGCAATTATTCATGATACAGACTAGAAATAAAAGGGAATTTTGTTAATCTATTCAATTTTGTTATGGATCCAAACCATTCTAAAAATGATTATGAAAAAAACAGATAATGGGAAAATGGGTAAAATTCAAATGTTCTGTAGTAAAGAATTATGGAGTTGATGCCCATTTCCTGTTACTATAATTGTAGTATAATTATGAATGATATTAAATTTTATTTCACTTATTTTGATGTTAAGTGGAAACTTTACTAATATATAGCTTTTTCTAAATATAAAATTATTTCAAAATAATGTTTTTAAAAAGAAAGTGTAAGTCATGGGTAAATGAGCAAATCTTCATTTATGTCATATAAATGAAGAAAATGTATAAAATATTTTTGGAAATACCATCTGAAGCATATTTAAAATCTGATTAAAATCCATTAACATGGTTAAAAGAAAAAAAAATAGACTCTGGAGTATAACTTGCCAAAACAAAACAAGTACAAGAAAAAAAAAAACATAAATCCAGTGGAAATCAAACTTAGATGAAAGACATGGTATTTATACTTCAGTGCTGCAATCTGGAATGAATTCTAAAATTAAGATTAGATTTCTTACAATCTTAATTCTGGGTAAAGGCAATAATAAAAAGAGAAATCAAAGAGACATCTTCCAAATGCTAGTGTCAATACAATTTTAATAAGCCAATGTACAATGATATTTCTAAAAGGCTTTGAGTTAATCAGACATTCTATTAATAAGCACCAGTGTCATCAATTTCTGGGGTAGTTTAATCAGTATGACCTGTATTGAAAATAATGGGAAACTGTCATGTCATTGGACTTTGCCCTCATTATTATAGCTTTAGCAATCCATTACAAAGAAATATTTCAATGGCTTAAAAAGGCCTGTTGTGAAAGCAATAGTAATTATATTTTAAACCACTAGACAAAATTTATGTCCAATATGAGAGTACAAGGGTCAACTGCCTAAGTTCAATAATAACATCATCCCCCACAAGAATGCTGTTTTAACAAAAACTTGGACATAAAGACCCTCTATATTATTTTTTATTAAGCTGTCTCATATACAATTTGGCTATATCTACTGAATATTTTAGACATTATAATTTGTTTGATGGCACATGTTCTCTTTCTGTTGCATATCTTTTAACTCTGTCCATTATATTTTAAGATTCAGAAGTTTTTATCTGTATTTAGTCACATTATCAACAGCTTCCTTTACTTATGTAGAATTCTAGATATTTGTGCATAATAGCCTGATAGAATCTTAAGCCTTCTAACACTTTATGTCTTATTGACACAACTATGATTCTTATATTACAATTGAGGAGAACAAGTTATAGAGAGTCCAGAGCCTTACGTGGAACTTTAAAAATAAAATAAGTTGAAAAATTTGGGGAAATGATATAGAATACGCAAGTGAGAAACTACGGGATATTAGTAAGTATTCAGGAAACTTTAGTGGTTAGTTAACATTGATTATTGTTGCATAATATTTTCTATTTCTGTACTTAAGGTTACACTAAATAAAGTGTTCTTATAAAATTAGTATTTTACATTATAGAGTTTATTTTAATCAGAAACACATCTCTTTTCTTCAGTTTTTTAAAATCTCCTTCCATAAAGCTCCATAATTTGTGTATATCTTCTACATTCTTTCTTAGATTTATTCATATACTTTGGTAGTTTATGTGGTTGTTTATGTCCATGTGGTTACTGCTACTGCAAAGGAAAATCACCTCTGTTGAATTACTTTTATAATGACAGCAGTACATTTGAAAGAAATGGACTATTCATTTTTAAAGAAAGAATTCTCAATTTAAGTATAACAAAATCTTTCTCTATTCAGTAAATTTTATTGCTCAGCCCTTAAAATAACATCAATTTCACTTATGTGAATATTTATAAGAAAAGATTATTTAGAAATGAAATCAAAGAAGTTATATTGACTTATGTGAGTGAAGATTACTCTTAATCAAGATTATGGTCTGAATAAATAAGTGTCTTTCCAAAACACATACGTTGAAATTCTAACAACCATTATGGTTGAATGTGACTGTATGTGAGAGAGGGTCTTTCTCTTTAAAGACGCAATTAAATTAAAATGAGGTGATCAGGATGGGCCCAAATATAATATGTCTCAGGTCTTTCTAAGAAGAAGAGATTAGGACAGAGGTAAACCCAAAGGAAAAACCATGTTGAAATCACAGGGAGAAGACATACATCTACAACCCAAGGAGAGAGGCCCCACAAAAACAAAACAAACAAAAATCCTGCTGACACCTTGATGTTGAACTTCTAACCCCCAAAAACTTCCAGAAAATAAACTCCTGTTTTTTAAGCCACCAAGTCTTTGTACTACATAGACTGCTATAGTAAACTAACAATAACAAACAATAAAGTGGTTTTTTAAAAAAAATATATACTCATAAAAAGGATTTATAATTTTCAATGGATGCGAATCATATAGAATATATCCTTTGTGTGAAATACACTTAACCTAGAAATTAATAACAAAAGAGTAATTTGAAATGTCACATATTTTGGCACATTATAAAATAAAAATCAAATATCCTACCTCAAAAATGAAATAAAAATAGAAATTAAAAAATATTTTGATAGTTAATGAAAAACTCTATTATCCAGCTTTATTATTACCATAAACTACATTACTCAAGCGTTAGTTGAGTGCACAGCTAAATCCTTCCTTAGAGAGAGATTTTTTGTTCTTAGAGAGAAATTTGTATCTTAGGGGGATATTAAGAGCATATCCTGAAAACAGACAAAAGTCAATAAGGTAAACTCCCATTTCAAAAAATTAGGAAATAACAGTAAAGTAAATTCAAATAAGTGTTATTTGAAAGCAGTATATATAATCAAAATTTTGGCAATGTAATGGTAATATGCAGAGCTTGATTTTGTCCAATACCAAACACAAATTTTTGAAGCTTATTTCAAGAAAAAGAATTTTCTTGAGAAAAAGAGTGAAAAATACTCATTTCTGATTAGAAAATTTATAAACAATTATTAGGATTCCTGCCACCACTTAAGGCACACAGCTTTTATGTTCTCATTGAATAAATGATCTCTGAATTAAACAGTTTCAACAAGAGCAAAACTACCAAACATCTCTGGTTGATAACCAGTCTACAAGGGCAGATAGAAATCATACACTTCAATAGTTCTAAGCCTGTTAAAAAGTTATATAAAGTTCGTCAGAAGTTACAGAAAAAGAATTCTAATCAGGTTTGTTACTAAGAAACAATAAGATTTATTATATTTTTAAATTCCATAAATTACATACTTTTTAATCTACAATTTTCTCAGCATAGATATTCTAATTATATTAGCAATAATTAGTAATATAATACTATTATAAGTTAGTAAACATTATGACCAAATTCTATAGGTACTTAAGCTAAAATGAAGACTTTGTTAATCATCTGGTTAATTAGAGTAGCATAATATAATTGAGCTCAAATAAAATATAGAGAAACTCTTTGTAAGGAGCAATTTCATTGTATGTTGCACATAGTATTTATATAAGTCTATCTATAACATTGTTCAGTGAGAGAAATATGAAAAAAGCTAAGGAAAAGAAGCATCTTCATTGCTTAATTCCTAGGTAGTCAACTTTCTTCCCAAAGACATTTGCTGTAAACTAATATTTTAAGCATAATTTTTAGTTTTAAATCCATATAAAGGAAGATGGATGAATATTTATTTAGTGGTTAATAAAGTACTCCCCACCTCTCCCTCAGAAGTAACATTTCCATCTTGCAGATAAAGGAAATGAATATAATGGAATCTATGGTACTTTGCCAATGTCATAAAACTAAGATATAAAACCAGTACTTGAATATATTTTAAAATAAAGAAAAGCAAAATATACATCCTGAGTTAGTCTCTGACACAAGTTACAGAGGCACAGAATTCAACAATTTGGAGTAAACTTATGCTATAGTCACATGCAACCAAACTTGGTTTTGCTTTTTTGTCTACAACATATTGCTCAATATTGAGATTGACAAGCATTTCATGACCACTCCAGGGGCTGGCATGCTAACTACCTTCACAAACGACAACAAAGCAGATCTACAGATACTTTGAACATATTTTTCAATATTTTTCATGCAAAAGCTCATCTACATGAGACCTCTATAAATTAGATATCTTCTAGAAATGAGGATATCTGAGAAAGCTTAATTTTGAAGGTCACTTGGTTTCAAATAAATGATAAGGTCTCCTACTTATCAGTAAATCTACATTTTAGTATTCAGCAGCTAAACTCCTAAATGGCAATTTATACCAAATCAATGTCTTCTATAAGAACAGCTTGACTTCTTTATTGATACAATTCACCCCACCACTGTCCATTACAACTAAAAATGTGAGCAGTGATTCTTATCACACAGTATATCTGTTAACTTAAAAGTTAAATGGGAATGAATCCTGCTGATGCTGGAGAAATAATATATTAATAGTTCTCTATTGCAATGAGTGGTCAGCTGAAACTTGCAAAGTATACCACAAACCACTTGATTTTTCCACTATCAATAAAGTGGACAGATAATCAGATAATTATTAATACACCCATGTCTGTGGCATATTTACCAAATATCCTATCTCCGGTGGGTTAGGTTAAAAAAAAAAATGTGTTTCCCAGTGTATCTAACAGTCCTGTCACTGCCCATTTTGGTTAAAAAAAAAATTAAACTGTGTTCATCACATTTTTTGAGAGTGTAAGTTATTACTTTGGTTATATGATATAACTAAAGAAAAGTATGGGTTTCTAAGTAATTTTTCAATTCATGTATGACTAATGGTTTTCAATTCACTCATTTATTCTTAACTAAATTTCTTCCAATTGGGTGAGTTTGGTTCTAAGGCATGGACAAAGGGCAGCAGGCATCCTAGAAATGTCATGTGAAATTGCTTCCTCACTTGCTCTCACAAGAAGATATCACATTCCATAACAATGTAAAAGGAAAAACCAGCCTCTGACACAGAAACCTCATGTAACTTTCTGTGGTCCAGTTCTTAAAGGAGACAGTCAACATGAGCTACTGTACTGCTAAGATGCCAACACATTTCTATTTTTACACAAGTTTCTTTGAAAGGCCACTGTATATCTAACACATGAAAGAGAAAGTGGGGAAGAAGGCAATCAACCATAAGATTTTGAAGTGATTAAAAAATAGGGTCACTCTATTTTTAAAAAACTACAGTACTATTTTGTGCCATGTGCTCAACAGGTATGAATATTGTACATGGATGTTACATAAGTGAAGGAAAGGTCTTATTTCATAGCTTTTCTAACCAGTCAAAATAATCTAATATGGTTTAGTTCTTTGTGTCACACAGGGTTGACAGGAAATTCTAACACAGTCATGTGGGGCAAGGACCCTGAACAATCTCTAGGGTTCTATCAGAGAATAAATAATCCCCCCAAAATTGAAAAAGTTAGAATTTGATGAGAATTGGTCACTAACAAGACACTCCCTGTTCAAGTCCATGTTCTTCATGAATCTATCATTTTCCTGCCTTAGGCACTGGAATCTCACCACTTATTTATCATAGCTGTGGTTTCCAGGATTCAGAAGTTCCCAGTAGCCAAACATCGCCCATCAAAGTTTGGTCTTCCTTAAGGATTCTGTAGTGTTCTGGATCCAAGGTTTTTCCATTTCCTCACTCTCAGCCCATTTATCTAGGAAAATTATCTCCATATTGAGTTGTTTTCTCATTTCAAATTGAAGCAAGAATCTTTTCATTCTGGTATCTGGAATGGGCATGAAATAGTAAGGCTGTTTACTTTTAGCGGCAAGCAGATGGGGGTGGTATTAAGAGCTTAGATTTTGGAAATACAAATTCTGTGCCCTTACTCCTGTTTTCCTAGAATGGAGAGAGAAAATACTAGTATCACTCTTGCCTACTGGGTTCAAACCAACAAATAATCCTGAGTAATAGTTTCCCTTTTAAAAATGTACCTGCACACACACATAAACAGATGCACAGGCACAAAACTGATTAATAGAAAAATATTAATTAAACTTTCTCTATTTCCCCCTCAAAAAATTCTTTAGTCTTATCTCTTACAACTATTTTTTTTTGCAAATACAAGGACCATAGTCCTAATCTCATTAATACATGAGAAACAGAAGTAATTATTAGTAGTTTAAAAGTTATGTTTTATGAAAAGTATAATACTGATTCCACAAGAAAGCCATTATTTATAATTCACTTGATGACTCTAAAATACAACTCTAAAGTGGTTTACACAATGACAAAATACTGCAATTTTGGTGTGTACCACTTACTCTACAAAAGTAATGTTCTGCACATCACTGGTTTTTAAGTAGTAACACCTGGAATGGTTCTGTTGTCAGTTCTTGCTGTCACTCCATAAAAGACAGACTTGATTTTATTCCTAAGATCCAAACTATGTGCTATTACTGTTAATTCAGACAAAAGTGTTGTCCATATCATTATGACATGATAATTTAGAGAATATACTACACAACTGATTTCCCAGAAAGTTATAGCAAGTAAACGTGTTAAGTGAAAGAGACTTGTACCTATCAATTTTCTATGTAGTTTTAAAAACATTTATGAACCTTCTTGTGTTCAGTACGATCACTTCCCAAATTATAAAACTTCAAATTTCATGTTTTGAGGCATCTGAATACAATCTTTGGAAGATAATTAAGTTAGGAAGGAAGCCCCCTGAGGAATGGATAAGTACCCTAATGAAACAGACCTGAGAGAAACTCCTTGCCCCTTCTACCATTTGAGGACTTAATGAGAAGGCACCAGCTGTGAACAAGAAACCAGGCCTCAGCAGACACCATGCTTGCCGGTACCCTCATCTTGGACTTTCCAACCTCCAGGATCATGTGCCAAAGAGATTCCTCTTATTTTTAAGATGTTTGGGTTACTGTATGTTATTAGCCCAAATGGACAAAGATTGCAATGGGGCGTCAGGAGCCAAGGTGAGACAATTAATGAATTCACTGGGTTTCCCTATTGCCTTATACTTCTTTATCAGAGTTAGAGCAAAAGAACTGGCAACTGAGAAATACCAATGGACATAGACAAACAAAACAAGCAAAAAACAATAAAACCTCACAAAAGGTCAAGCAATAGGGCAGACCAACAAGTCAGAAAATTTGTGGACATCACCCTTTCTATTCCAATCATGCACCACAGAAAACAACGTTGGTCCTAACCCATACACATAACCAAAGGCCAAGTGGGGAATCTAGATTTCCACTTCCATCGGGATATAATGAGTTATCCTGAATTCTCTTCCAGAGTGGTGTTTTAATCAGATTTTTAACTGCTGGAACTAAAATATATGACTAGACAATATTAGGGAAGGACAAGTTCACTTGAGGGCTCACAGTTTCAGAGGTCTTCGTCCATTAGGAGGTCAGCTTCATTCCTCAGGGCTCGAGGTGAGGCAGAACACCAATGCAGTAGAATTGTGGCAGAGGGAACCAGCTCACATGGTGATGAGGTATTAGAGAGAGGAAGACTCCACTCTCCAGATACAAAATATATACCTCATATATATGTATGTAGCCACACCCCGATTAAATCAGGCGCACCCCACCTGCTTCTAGTTACCACCTAGTTAATCCCAACAGGTATCAATTCACTGATTAGGTTAAGGCTATAATCCAAACATTCTTGCATTGTCTCACATGTGAGATTTTGGTGTACATCTCACACCCAAAGAATAACAAGTGGTCTCAGAAGTAAATGAATGGAAAACCAAGACTTTTACTCCTGCTTGACAATAAGGACCTCCATCACCTCTTCCCCCCATAACATCCTCTAAAGGCAGTAGAGATCACATGGGGAGCCTAGAATTCCACTCCTAACTGGTAGAACAAGGTGTCCCCTTGTGTCAGTGAAGGTCTTGTAGAGAGACAGGACTTTCACTAGTGACTACACCACTCCTTTCTGTTGAATCAATAGAGGTCCCCTTGGGAGCAGTATGATACAGTCCTAAACCTCCCAGAGAGCTAGAACTTTACCCCTGCCTAGCAGTGTGGAGGAGACTGTGATGTCAATGGAGAATAAATAAGATGATGGACCTCCACACCCACATGGTAACTAAGAAGTGGTGCCTTGCCTTCCCCTCTCCAGACAGTATCCTGATATCCAAAGCACAGAAACAATCCAAATAAAAGGATAAGCAAAATGTAATAGACACATACAATGGAACGCTATTCAGCCTTCAAAAGGAAGGCAATTATGACACATTCTACAACACAGATGAACCCTGAGAACACTACACTGAGTTATACGCCAGTCACAAAAAGACAAATACTGTATAATCCCACCTATATGAAGTACTTGGAGTAGTCAAAATCACAGAGACAGAGAGGAGAAAGGTGGTTGCTAGAATGGGAATGAGATATAGGGAAAGGGGAGTTACTAATTAATGGGTATAAGATGGAAAAACTTATGGAGATGTATGGTGATAGTTGCATACACTAATAATGTTTTTTAAAATGCTGAATTGTACACTTAAAATGGCAAATCTTACAAGCTACATACATATATTTTTCCACAATAAAAAAATATTGTGGCAAAATATATGTATGTAGCTTGTATTTAGCAGGATATAATTGCTAAAATCTTCAAATTTCACCAAAATGTTTTATCAAAGGAAGATATTCTTTCTTGATTTGAAGAATTATTATAAATTAATTACTTTATACATACATTTTTGTGCCATTACAATGAAATGTGGGAAATAAAATGGCCTTAATTTATGTTTCATCTCGAATTTCAAACTCAATTTTCTACATTTCTGTTTCAGCTGTAATTTTCTACATAGATACTAAAATTTTATCATATTCAACTTCTGAATCCCATTCAACCAGCTTTTACTAAGATTTGACTGAGTAAATGATCATATCCCAATATCAATAAAATCATCTGATCAATCTGCCTTTTATCAAAATTAATACTCTGCCAATCATTTGAAGAAGACACATTCCAAAAGATAACAAAATGACAGAAAACTTGCATTAAAATTGAATAATAGAAAATGATAAAGCACTGGTATTGGCCATGCATGTCTGTAATCCCATGACTCAGGAGGCTGAAAATAGCAGCCTCAGCAATTTAGGAAGGACCTAACTGATTTAGCAAGACCTGGTATCAAAATTAAAAAGTAAAAAATAAAAAGGGGTAGGGATGTGTCTCAGTGGTTAAGTGCCCCTGGTTTCAATTGCTGATACCAACAACAGAAGAAGGAGAAGGGAAAATCGGGAAAAGGGGGGAGGGAGAGAGGAGGAGAAGGAGAAGGGGGAGAAAAATAATGAAGAAGAAAGAAGAGGAGGAAGAAGAAGAAGAAGAAAATGACATAGCAAAGCTAATCAAAAATTATTTTCATTTCTGTATAAAATTGTTTGAAGTAAACTTATCAGGCAAAGTAGTTTGTAGTCTATTTGAGATAATCAAGCAGCACAGCATACTGGGTACCAGAATATGCCCTAGAGTTTGAGGTCAAGGGCTTAGATCTTAGATGCACTATTAGCCAGCTGTGTGGCTGTGGGAAGTAATTTAATCTCTATGATGTAAAATATGATATGTAAATATGATAATTTTGATGGTGATAAGAAGCCTAAATAATATATAAAACACTTAAAGTAAGGATTAACAGATTATAATAGCTCAATAAATATTTCCTAAGGGTACTAAAATGTGTGTTCCTCAAAAATCATAGATGTAGGTTTGTCCAGAGCCATGAACTTTATATCCTATCAACACTAATTCCACTTACAAGATGTCGCAGTAAGTGAAACATTCAGCTATTTGGATCTCAGTACAAAAGCTCAAGAGAAGAAACTAAAGTGCTTTGTCCTGATCTTTTTTTGCAATGTGATTATTTTCTTTCTGGCAAGTCAAATGTAGGGCCTGAACTGGTAGATTCTGCCAATTCAAAATTTGTGGTTTTGATTTCGTATCATGTAGCACATTAAAATCATTTTGTACTTATTTTATATGTGAGACATCATTTTTTTGATTATATAAAAGTTTCACCAAAAAATATAAGAAGGAGATTAAAAAGAGAGTCAGTGCTAAAACAGACTCTTTAAAAGCAAAAGCCTACCATCTGTAGCAGGAGGACTTCATAAAACCCAGGGGTGTCTTCTTACCCAACTGTCAACACCAGGAAATGTGCCAAGGGGACAGATGCTAAAACTGGAAAGTCTCATCTAGGGCGTGACATCAGAGTCCTATAATTTCTCTCTAAAAAAGCATCAGCCAACACAACAGCAACCAAGTATTAATGAGAAAACTAAAGCACCCTCCTTAATGAAGAATGGCTTCCATTAAATGGTCATACTACTAAAGTTTATTAACAAAAATGAGCATACTGGTTTGTGGGATGGGATGTAAAATCTGTATTGAACAAGTTCCCAAGAAACCAGGAGGTATTTTTTTTTTCATCACTGGCAACAACAGGGAACATATGAACAAGCAGGAAAATAATAACAGAAGCCATTACTTAAAATAGCTTCCAGTCACTGTGCAGAGTTGAAGAAAAACAATAAGGAAGTCTCTCCCGTTGTTCTAACAATACACTTGACAAGCTTGTGATAATGAAAGTTGTTAACCCAAAGGTAGCATACAGCATTAAACATTAAAAAATCATCCATAATTAACATCATTCATTGCATGGGCAATTTATGGCCCCCAAACAGAGAATATCCCTTATTAAAACACTTTTCATGCTCATTCACGTGGAATTTGGAATGGTACTCCCTCAAGATTGTCATTTCTATCAAAGACGACATTTGGTTTTTAAATAAGAATTCATATCCACTTGAATCAAATGTATGAAATATGATATGTCAAGATCATTGTAATGTTTTCAGCAACCAATAAAAAAAAAAAAAAGGAATTCTGTCTTCAGCTGCAACATGTGCTTTAGAATCAGTCTGAATCACAAGATATACCTGCTGACTATGGCTTTCATTTCTAAAGCCGAGGTTGTAAATTCAAATAGAGGCCCAAGCAGGTAACAGGAAAGAGTGAGGCAGACAGTGTGAAGACTGTGGGAACCTGGAAAGTAAATGACATGGGACGGATGCTACAAATTCATACAAGAAAGGAAGCCTGGTATTTCCGAACCTCATTTTTCAAGAAAATGTAAAAGAATATATATCTATATTTATGTTTGAAATCCCTGATTTATATAAGTGGTCATAAAAATAAAATAAGCATTATTTAAAACCATGGATGTCACGTACATCTATAAACTAAATTCAACACAAAGGTTAACAGATGGCAATCTCAGAAGGGTTTCTGTTACAATTAAACCTCATAAGGGTAAAGATGCCTGTATTGTTTGTCTTTGCTTTATTGGGGTACTGTGATGACAACTTCACATGCCAAAAATCACATGGCTTTTATATGAAGAGAAAGCCTTCAATTTTAATTTTGTTCAGTTGTCATATATAAGAGATCTGAACTTGGAGATGGAAAACTGGATTATAATGGTTTATTCAACTCCCTTAATATCAGAAATAATACCAGATTTTTCAAGAAATGAAAAGAAAAATGAGAAACATCCAGTAGTTATTTACTTTGTTTGAAAAAGTAAGAGAGCAATATGAACATCCATGTGTATTTTATATGAGAAGCAGCTCCAGTGTGAACAAGTTTGGTTATTGGCTTATTCAGTGTTTCAGAGAAAACAATAACGTCATTAATAGGGAATAAGAGATGAGCCACTACAGGCAAATGTAATGAAAGAAGCTCAAATGTATGTTCCCTCCTCCCTATATGAGCAAAAACAATGATTAAAAATAAAACTCCAAAGGAAAAATTGATAAAAGTACCATAAGTGAATATTTTATCCATTTCAACAACTTCTCTACTCTGAAAAACCCTTATTATTCTCTTTCAATTCATTTTATTCTGAGGCATATTGACAGGACGATTTTCTCATCATCCAGTCTTTTCCCTTTCTTTACCTCACTGTTCCTCATTTCTACTTACAAAGAATAAAATACATAAATATGCCTAGAAGACATAATGCCATATTAGTTGAGGAAGACATGAAAATACTGTTATTTCTCAAAGAGCAAACTAAAAGCAGTAAAACCATGCTTATAAAAGTATATGTGGCAGACAATATCTTAAAATATTAGCCTGAGTACACTTTTGTCTATTTTTTTTTTGTGCACTCTTCCTATTGTAAAATCAAAAATGTACCCTCCCCTATGGGCTAATTTTCCTATATCCACATGTTAAAAAAATAAACAACTTGAAGTTCATGCCTTGACTCATAATAATGCATGAGTTGTTCTGCTCCAAAAGACAAAATAGGAGATAGGATAGAGGGTGGGAGTCACTGAGTACCACCACAGCAGCATGAAGAGGGCACCACAGAATGAACAGCCCTTCTCAAAGTGTCAAGGAGGATTGCCCACGACAGGAGACAAGTAGAGGCAGGGGAAAAGAGAGTAACTATTTTTTTCTTAAGGGAACTCATTACTCCTGTAAAAATCCAATTGGGCACTTATTCTAAGAATCTCAAAAGAAGATAAGGAATTTGAACTTTCATGTGAGAATTTTGCCATGAAGGAAAAAATAAATAAATCTTACTTCTGTCCAACATGGAATTTTGTAGAACTAATTGGGGATTTTCCAGGAGCTCCTATGGAGGGAATCAGATAAAAGATAACAACCAGGTCTCTGTAGTAATTTAAGACCACTATGTGCATGGCACATGGGTGAGCCTATTAATACTCCCTCACACTACCGAATTTAATAAACTCAATTATATTGAAAAGTAAAAAATGGTGACTAATTTAAGAAAAAGTAATTGACAATTCTAGAAGACTAAAAGTGATGTATTTTTGTCAAAAAGATAATTTGTAATTTGTGCTTTCTAATTTATATTTATATTTATTATGTTAGCACTAGTTCAGAAATGCAAAAGGTAAGTGGAAGGTTTTTAAAAAAATATTCACTAAGGCATTTACGATTTCTATGTTTTTCACTTGTATTGTCAGAGAAGAAAATCAAAGTGCGGTAGCATTGGTTTGTATCATTTACAATGGAGTAAGGAGGCCTTGTTAAACCAGATTTCAGGCCCATCCACAGCTAAACATTTGAAGTAAGCTGTCTGCATATACCCACCTGGGTAACATGCTGACCTTATGAAATGGTCAAATTGCAACTTCTGGAATAAAATTAACTTACCCTCATTAGAGCTTGTGAAACCATGTCCCTTGCTTCTTAACACTGTGCCCAATCCCTCTTACAAGTACATCAATCATAATTCTTCACAAGAGTAATATTCAACAACTCCCTTTACAATTTAAGCTATAAAAATATCCACCATCTTGTGAAACTTGAAAACACATTCATTAGGATTGTTGGAATTTGGTGTCTTCCCAGACTTCGATCCTAAAAATCCCCAAACCAAGGTAATCCTTGTTCTGAACTAGGTTGATTTCATCTTGGGTGACAATAGATCCATATCTACATTTGGTACTATTTTACTTCTCTTGAAGAAATTCCTTTAAAACTTTCTACAATGTGGATCTTTTGGTGATTAATTATTTCAGCTTTTGTATATAAAAAGTTGATAAATTTTGTTCTTTCATGATTGATAGTGTGTACTAATTAGATCATTTTAGATTACACATTTTTCCCCCTTTCAGTACTTCAAAGACATTGCTCCACTGTATTCTGGCTTACATTAATTCTGATGAAAAATCTGTTGTTTATCACTATTCTTCTGCCATATGTGTCTTTTTTTCATGATCACTTTTAAGACTGTCTGTTGATCATTGTTTATAGTTAATTTAACTATAATTTTCCTTGATGTAGTTTTCTCCATATTTCCCCCTGAAGATTCACTTAACTTCCTGTATAATGTATACACACATGATTAGAGTTTTCATAAAATTCGGAAAATTTGTGATCATTGTTTCTTCAACATTTTTTGTCTCACCATACTGCTTTTAAGATAAGCCCCACCTAACTGATGTTCTTTTAGTAAAACAAATTTCCTTTCACTTGAATAGTTTCCACTACCATGTCTTTGAATTCACTGATCTTTTCTCTTTTGATACTAAACTCACATTTAACTTATACAATGTAGTTTTCATTTCAAACATTACAGTTTCCATGTCAAGAAATTTGGCTGGGGTCTTTTTAATATCACACCTGCACTGGTTCAGTTCATTCTTTAGCTTTATGTACTGTGGAATATAGTTTTAAAAGTTGTTTCAATGTCTCTGAATGTTTTTTATATACATATTTCCTTTTTCTTTGAATGCCTGATAACTTCTGATTGGATGTGAGAAATTAAGAAATTTATTCTGTTGGATGCTAGAAACTGAATTTTAAATTTATTGGGTGCTAAATGTTTTTGTATTCCTATAAATATTTATGAACTTTGTTCTGAAAAAGATTAAATTACTTGGGAATAGATTCAACTTTTCAAGCCTTGATTTTAAACTTTGGTAAGCAGATCTAGAGCAAATCCTAATCTAGAGTTAATTTTGTCCCAATAATGAGACAAAACTTTTTTCAGAATACTTAATGTACTACATCATGAATTATGATATTTTTGTCTATTTCTGATGTGAACAAGAACTCTCCCTGGCTTTCTGTGATTTCCAGGTACCTTCACCTCCAGTCCTTTTGAGTGGTTCTTTCTTCTGCTACAGGTAGCTTCCTTATGGACATTAGCTAATCCATACTCAGCTGAAGATTGTGGACTCTACTGAACTTCAACCATCTTTCTCTCGTAGATTTTTTTCCTCTCCTATTTTGTCATGTGAATTACCATTTTAACCTTACAGGACTCCCACTCCTTCTCAACTCAAGGAAATATCTAGGTTCCACCTGGATTCCTTCTCTTCCTACATTCCAAAGTGTAAAAGTATAGGCAAAAAGCTGGGGCTGTCATAGGAAGAACCAACACTTTTTTTTTGTCCTGAAATTGATGTTTCATGTATTTCATTATTTTTAGGTGGTTCCAGATAGTAGAGCATGCCTTGGCCCTATTACTCCAACTTCTCTGGCATGGAGGTTTGGATTATTTAAACCCATATATAATTTAAGATAATGTGCTTTTCTTCCCACATACATTAGTCTTTACAATTCCTATTGCTTCATTGAATATACATATTATCACCTCTAGAATAAGTTAGACAAGGGGAGCTACAAGCAGAATCCTGTGCCAGGTACTTTGTTTTATTATTTTTCACATATGACTAGTGACTCGTTGTCACTTTCTTTCACTCCAAGAAAGCAAGATACAGTATCAAAAAGATAAGACACATCTTATGGCCATGAGTGTCTCTTAGTTCTAAAACAGACCCAGGATCTAGACATTAATATGGTCTGCAAAAACAGCTGCATTAATTAATTTTATGTATACCAATGTATGATAAGCTCAGGAGAACTGTACATAACTTGCAATAACAAGTGAAAAAAGAATTTACAATAACAAGAGAGAAAAGAGGATCAGGGAAACAAAAACTCAAAAATGATTCAGAAGACATAGCAAGTTTCTAAAAATTGAAGAAATTTCTAGGACTTTGAGACAGTTGCCTTTCCCTACCACTCCAGAATTATAACCAAAAACTCAAAGGTTGTACTCACTGAAGACTTTAACAATGTATCAAATTAGAAGAGTACAGCTTATTTAAAAAAAAATCCAGGACATAATATTTTTCCATGATATCCAAAATCAAATTTTTCCTTTTCTTGGTTCTCCTGAAAGATATAGGAAGTGTGGGATCCAAATAATGGCTTTCTTCAGAAACAGCAAATATTCTGGAGGAAATAACTCATAAAGTGATAATTAAACTAAGCCATTTATGATAAGATACAAGGGAAAAACTAAATATTCAGAACAATTGGAAAGTCTTTATTATAGTTCTAGTTGTACTTTGAAATTGGACCACTCGACTTTTGAACATTTTAAAATGTTTTATGTAGCATAAATAATTCACGCAAATTTAATTAAATCTCAGATTCCTTAGTTTCAATATCCCTTCACAAAGTGATGTTAAAATTTAATTGCCATAGTAACAGCAAAATTGGTTAAGAGCAACCTAAGAGAAACCAAAATTGGTTAAGAGCAAGCTCTGCCCTCAAGAGTGGATTAGTGTCTTTATTCCAGGAGCCAGTTAATCACCACAAGACTGGGTTTGCTGTAAGTTCAGCCCCATCTCTGTATCACATAGGCTTACTTATTTTTCCACCACACCAGGACAAGACTCTCACTAGATACTATCCCCATACTCAGGTTTCCCAGACTACGAAACCATGGGCCAAATAAATTTCTATTTTTTCTAAACTACCCAGTCTGTGGTATTCTGTGTGGGCAACAGAAAACAGACTAAAATATAAGATAAAAACAAAATAACGTAGGATCTTCCTGGAGTTTCCCTTCATATTTAGAGAAAAGGTGCCACATAATTAAATGTATTCTTGCCCTGAAAGGCTGATTGCCTTACCTCAGGTGGCTTATGTTAACAAGAACACAGATTAAGATATTTACTCCAGTGACCTGGAAACAGGCCCACAAGGGGAATGTAAAGTCCAGCTAGCTAAATTCATTGCTATTACTTGATTGAACATAAATGGACCTTGTCCATTGAGCAGCCTGAACTTGATATAGAAAGGAAAAAAAAAATGGCTTCCTTCTGTTTTGTTTTGTTTTGGTTTGGTTTTTTTCATTTCTCTGAGTTGGATCTTCAATATTCAATCCTCTGATGTTTCAATCTTTCAGATAATATTAAGATATGAAACAATCCCATTAGTGATAATAACAACTCACTTTTACTACAAAATGGTTCAGACTTTTCTAAAATCAAACATGAATCTTAAATTCAAATTATGTATTCTATACTAGCAGGGACAGGTGGTCTAATATTTCATTCCATCTCCTCCTTTATCCCCTTTCCATCTGCCAGCTCTTGAAAAATTGGAAAGAGCAATAGGAGTGAGAATAGATGGTAAAAGCGTATAACACTAGCACCTCTAAATTCTATTTTATTGGACACAGACTGGTTCGCTTGCTCTACACCCTATTAATCACCAGATGCTGGTAATGTTATATGACACTTAGGTAGTAGTTGGTGTTTTTGTTTTGTGCATTTTTGAGATGCCTCATAGTTACTTACAGTTAATACTTTACAAATTGATTTTTTAAAGGAGGTAAAGGCAAGAAAGCTGTAATTATAAAGACGTCTTCTGATTTTGGAGAATTATTACAGATTTTCTTAATGTTAGAGTGTTCTCCCCTCTAGCAACCAGCCCTTTTGGACCAGATTCCCCTCAGGACAGTGAAACCCAGTTACTTCTGCAAGTATGCAGTTAGCATTTGGCAACCTAAGATATCGTTCTCAGGCATCTTCCAGTTTCCCAGCTTTTGAATTCAGTAAGTAGGAAACAAATATTAGTTTACTCTACAAATTGATTTATCACGAAATTTTAAAAGTCTGAACTTCAGATTCTCTTGCATAAGACCTTTTCAAATTCCTGACAAGGGCCTTAGAAATATGTTTACACAGTTAAAGTTTATGAAATTTGAAAAAGTAATATAAAAGATAATATAATATCAAAAAGTAATATAAAAAGGTTCCTCTATTTTGCATAATTTTCATGTCCCACAAACTTGGGTCTTCTCCTAACAGTGTCTATATTTACTTGTGAATACCAAACCCCAACAGGGACAATCACATCTCAGATTTTCCTGGGAACTCTAACCAGTCTTTCTCCTCTTCAATCTTTTATGAAGGATAGGGATAGGGATGGAGAAGTTTCAGGACAGCAAATTCTACAGCAGGCAAATATATTCTACTTATAGAATAATAATCCTTAGCAATATCCTTCCAAATAGAGATGGACCATGGGAGGTTAATTTCGCTGATCCAGTTTTTCCATCTTTTTAAAACTCCTGCATCATCATGATATGAGGAACAGGTCATCTAATGATCTCAGTTTTGGAGCTTCAACCTTAAAATTCAAGTCAAAGAATTTTTTAGAGAAGTTTTTATTACATTCATTCATTTGAAACAATGCAGGTGGATATCTCTGACTCAGGCTTCTTATTCTTCCCCAAAGCAGGCCTCAATTTAAAATTGATGAAAATATTTAATCAAATTTATATTATACTTAGTCTTCCCAGGAAGACATGTGTTTATTCTTCAAGGCAAAATGGAAACAAAGCTGACCATTCACTATTAATTTTAAATAATAATTTCTCAATGAAAAGCAAAACATTGGAAATAAATTTTAAAGGGGGTAGAAATCTATGATTTGTAAATTTGAATTTATAATTCATATAGAGTAGAAGAAAAAAGCAGTCACTTGAGAACAAGGGTTAAGTTGATTCAAACAAAAAACTGAAAAATTTTGCCATAAAAGAGAATATGCTAGAGATAGAATCTACTTCAACACCCAAAATGCATTCTTCCCATAGGTTACATGTCTGGTTTAATCTCCAAGTTTGTAAAAGAAAATTAAATTTTGAAAAAAAATATGTATAGTTATTTACAGGTTAATCAAAAATCACTAAGCAAATTATTTACTTCCTTTTTTCAGTGTTGCGTTTCCTAGAAATGCACTAAACATTTGATTTATTTTCAACTTTTAAAATAAATCACTCATAAAAACTAAAATGTGTTTTTGTGCTTTCCATCACTGATTAATCCCTAGTACTTTCGAATGATCTGTAAACAATACGTGCTTTTGAATGATTTCTTGCTACATTATTTTCTACAGGCCCAAGCTACACGTTGAATTTTGATAGGCAGTTAGTGAAACAATGCAAAGAAAGCAGAATGAACAGCTAATGAGCTACTTGGGTTGCCAGCATGGCATTTTGTCCATGCAAAACTTCAAGCCAAGTGAAGATACAAAGAAAAAGAAAAAAAAAAACCTGATCGAAGCCACAAATCTTTTGAATCTTATTCCAAAATATAACCCTGTAAGATGTTTTTGTGTTACAATAGAATTCACTGAAGTCTGCAATTGTCTTTAATTTACTCAAACACCAACAGGGAAGAAAATCATGGAATGCCTTGAAGAAAAGAAAGGGAGGAGAAATAGAAAGAGCCATACATGTTATTCTAGTTAGAAAATAAAGGCAAATTTCTTGAAAAAAAAAAAAAGAAAGAAAAGAAAAGGCTGTCCTGGGATAAACAGGACATAAAAAATGCACAGATATGCAGAATCAAAAGGTGCGAAACTGACTTCCTCCTAATCTATACCTTTACAAACAATTTTATGAAAAGAAAATTTAAATCCTTGCGTTACCAGCACTTTCTAACTCAATAAGGAGATTTCTTTACTTATATCACATAGGTGAAGTTTAAAATTGAGACTTATGACATATAAAAGGCCAGTTACTCTCAAACTATTTCCTCTTCTACAGATATGGGAAATATTGCCTAACTCATGAGGGCATTTTAAGTATATAAAAGATGTGTTTTAATGTATTACATTTTAGTGCATTTGGATGCAATACAATGGATACATTGTTGCTCTACTAGCAGTAAGTATCAGTAGATCATTGTGACAACTTTTTACTACATAAAGAGTTAGCATTTTCAGCTTGACAAATTCACCTGGTCATAAAATGTTATGTATATGAGAACCCAGTAATTCCCTCCACTAAAAATAAAATAAAATTATTTAAAAATTTGAAAAACTATTAACAGAGAAAACTGTTTTATGATATTTTTTCCCAGAGCAAAATATGTTCAGTTTGAAGAGGTAATTTCATAAGACAACAAACATATAAGACAGTAATACATAGATACCATCACCATCTCATAAACAAAAAGCACTAGTTACATACATTAAAGATAGGTCAAATAAGTGATCTGGCTTATTTCAGAACTCAAATATGTATATAACACCTGAATTTTAGGAATGAAGTTTTCCTTGAATTAACTAACTTTCCATTTTCACAATGAAGTATCATAGATACTTTGGCAAATAGTACAAAGAAGCTGGTAATTTTAACAAAAAAATTCATCATATAAACTTCATCTTTCAAAACTATTCACAATTATGCTAATCTCAAAAAGCTACTTGACTATATGTATGATCTGGGAACCCCTTTTCTTATTTTGTGTCCCATGCAGAGGGGCAAATATCATTACCCAAATAATACCATACTGTATCACTCCACCAAGCTTTTACTTTTGGTGCTACCTAAAATTCTATTTACCGTTTAAAATTCTAGTAAAATGACACTACACTTGAAGAGGCAACCTTGACATCAAACTCTCAGGGATATTTAGTTATACCTCTCTTGAAACAGTATGTTTTTATCCCATATACTCTTATTATTATATAATTCACACTATAGAATTTAAATAAGTTATATTCTTACTTCTTTTATAAAAATGTGATAGATTAATTTTATACATCATATTTTAAATATTAACTACTTTAAAATTGCTTTTTAATATTTCTAAATTTTTGGCAGGCTTACTGCATTGCACTTCAAATGGTATAACTGTGGGTTATTGGAGTATATGAATTAAAAATACATTATAGATAAATACAATCTACTCTAAGTACATTTTTAATTTGTGATGAGATTCCTACTAAATGTGTAGGGAAAAAAAACTTCCTTGTATAAATGTGCATTCAATTATACAATAAAATTTCATATCTTATAGTACTGCATACGGGCTTTAATGTTTATATATTCAAAATTCATGGATTACTAAAAAAAAAAAAAAAAGCTGATGCTCTATCTTTTTCCTTATACCTCAGCCTTATTTCATATTAAAGAGCATTTACCACTCAGTCACTTAATAGAATAATAGTCTTCAACTAATAATTTTTCCTACTTAAATTAGTTTTTGCAGGAAAAATATAAAACTCTTCTATTTTATTATTTGCATTTTTAAATGATTAAGCAGGAAAATTGCATATAAAAATATTCTCATTATATTGCTTTAACATAACTTTAAAACTTGACTGAAAAATATTCCCTTTTATTCTGAGATTATTTCTTCCCATAGCCCATCATTCCTCACTAACACAACCCTTATTTAGTCCAAGGAAATGTGCACAGCTATAAATACTCAATTTGTAAAAGTCTAACAGTTGGAACCAGGTGGTGGGAGGAGGCAGTTATGACCAATGCAATGGGGGCAGAATTTCCTAGGAATTGTTCTTTTCTGAATAAAATGATGGTATCTGTAGGAGAAAGCACTGTTGACCTTTCTTTTGTCCCATTTTTCTCCTTATAATTCTTAAATGATGTCTCAAGGTGCAGCAACCATCTTAAGATCCCAAGTAAGAAAAGCAAACATTAAAGACAGTGAAGTCAGGAGGGAGTCTGGCCATTTGAGGACATCTTTAAGCAGCAGGACCAGCCTGATTGCCTGCTTCTGAATATCTCATTACAAATGAAAAATAAACCCCTAGCTGCTGATGTCACAGTTGCTTGGATTTTCAACAATTTGTAACAAAACTGCCTTCCTAGTTCATACAATTTTAGAAGACAATATTGCAAGAACAAATTAAAGATTCTGATGAAAGATTATTCTGATTTAAAATTATTGTTCTGTTTTTAAAAACTGATTTATAGAGTTGCTTTAGATGTGCAGTCTCTAGTCCTCAGTCTTTGCTTCTCACTGATGACAAGAAGTCATGATAATTAAATTTTTTTGACAGACAATATAAGCCAATATTACTGTTTTACTGGTGCTGGTTTACATAATAAGTAGGCTATTGCAAAATACCCTAAAATAATCTTTGTATCAAAAATGAAAAAAGAAAAGCCTGAGTCAATGAGAAGTTACACTGTTGTTAATAACACGAGATCTAAAAAAATATTATGAAGACTTATACTCAAGATGATAGCACAGTTCAAAGGAACATAATTAAATGACATGATTAAATCAGTTTAAGAGAAGACTTAAACAGCTCTTACCACTTTATGACTTTAATAGCATTTAAGTTAAAGTATAGGTGAAATTCTTTTATGATTATCGGTTGGCAAAGCTAATCATAATATTTACATATATGTGTGTGTGTGTGTGTGTGTGTGTATATATATATATATATATATATATGGTGTAATTCTCACAACTTGGCATAAATCAATCCAATTTTAAATTTATTTTGGTCATACTAAACTTTGGTCAATTAAAAACATGCTGAAACTAAAAATCCTTCATTTTTTGTAACATTAATAAGATGTTGTAAATTTATTGTAATTTCACACAAATTCCATCCTTTATAAGAAGTTAATTAGTCTAAGAAAATTATAGATATTAAAGCTATTGTTACTCCTCAGAAATGATTTAAACTGAAAAATCTTATAATAATAATGAATTTAATAACAATCACAACTATTAATACTTTTACTGGATGCTCCTTAAGCTGCAGATAATGTGCTAAGCATATTAACTATAAAATCTCATTTTAACACTATTAATTTCATCCTTCTCTACCCTCTAAAGGGAAATGGAAATAGGTATAATTTCTACCTCATATGAGAATACCAAGACAAAGGGAAGGTAATCAACTTGCCCAGAATCGGGCAAATAATACATGGCAGAGACAAAAAATAAGCAATCTGATTCCATGGCCCATATCTGTAACCAAAGCATGTGTGATTTTCTCAAATACAACAGCACACCTCTTCTAACAATCTGATATACTTTAAACTGAGTCCACTGAATTAACATGTACCATACTGTACTTCAGGAAATTCAAACAACTCAGTGAATATTAAACCTTTTCACTAGTGGTGATCGATTTGGTCCAATGATTCCAGGAATCAATGACATAAATTCTCCCAAAGTGATATCAAACCTGGAGTATACTCATATGTCATTTATTCTAACATCATAAAAGCTTTGAGAATATATGATCCTTTAGATATTCCCCTTTCAAATATATGAAGATTACAAAGTAAATCAGACATTTACAAGGCTACTCAGCATCAGAACATTGGGGCAATGTATCACAAAAAATACATGACAAGGTTATTCCCATAAATAAAAAATAATGCCAAGGGTATGAGTAGTTTTACTGGCTACATTTATACTGTTATTAAAACATAAGGAGGTCACCATGAATAACCAAGGGCTAACCTACTAAACATATACACATTATGACCCTAAAATACTATTGAAATTTTGATATAACCAGAAAAAGAAATGTTGAATAAACACAATTGAGAAATGACATAAATACTAAGATGAGAGTAATATAAACAGCAATATTTAAGTCATTTTCAATTCCTCATAATCAATATATTTTCAGAATATTATTATTGCTCTTAATAATTTTATAAAATATTAACTTCTCTTCACTCAGCCCAAACTAGGACATGCAATATTATACATACATTGTAAATATAGAAAAATATTATTTGAGAATATTATTTGTCTTGGCAGAAACAGCATGACCAGTTAGAACTGTACTGTAACCCAATATTCATCTACCATATCTGCTGACCATGCAAGTCAGAAGTACTCTAAATATGTTTATAAAAAGTTAACACCATGTATAACCTCCAGACTCCAGAAATTCAAATTCTGAGCAAACTTTTAACATGAGACACTATGTAAAACCACATATTATATTCTGTGTACACTAAAAATTAGAGCTTCTGAATAAATTTAATTCATGCTATTTCCATAAACTAAAATAATTTTCAGGTTAATGGAGGTCTAGGTTGCACCATAAATGTTAATAAAAATGGGAAGCTAAAAGTATTGTCAAGAAGTAGAAAAATAAAGTTTGATAAGGGAAAAGTATCAAATATTTCTAAGGAAAAACACTGGAAGTGGAACTGGGAATGTTCATGTATCTAAGTAGGTGGCAACTGGGAGCAAAATGTGAAGACGACACAGGGACATTCACTGAGCTTGAAAACTTTTTTCTATGCAGGACTTCAATCCTGCAACTCACATTCTCTACTTCAATCTCTTTTAGTTTTCAAGACAGCTCTTGGAGTTATAGATGAAGAGATATTATTACTGTTTTTCAAAAAAGGCAAATTTCAAAGAAAAGATTCTCTCCAAACATCCAGACATCTGGTGGAGAATGAAGGTTAGAAAATACAAGATACAAAAAGTAGAGTGAGTCTCCAAAAGAGAATTTTGGAGGAGTAAAAAAACAAATAAAACAAAAACAAAATGCAAACCAGAAAAAAATATTCATTGTCTGACTAGAAAATGACAAACGGTAAATGTGATCAAAACAAATTTGAAAGATTTTACTTTCAAAAACTCCAAAAGGCTGTGTCTGACATTATGTCAACAAAGTTGTATTTCTTGAAGGAGATTTTTTGAATTTCTAAGAAAATTATTTTTGAAACATGCAACATTAAGCAGCAGAAGAATCTCCCAAGTGTACCATTAAAAACCCAGATAAGTCACTAAAAATTCTACAGTTCAAACATTTTTTCCTGTCTCAGGTCTGTATCAAAGATATACATGTATATTAACAATAAAATACAGCATTTTACTTATAAATAATTAAAAAGAAAATGTGCCAAGTATAATGTAGCTACAATATAGAATTTACTTTTGCCAATTAGATATTTTATTTTCCAAATTGAAATCACATTATATTGGGGCATGGCAAAGTTAAGGTTAAAAAGCAATAAAATATTCCTATGACACTTGATGGCTGGCACCATTCCAGGAAATAAAGTATACTAGGAAAATCATTCTTCACCAGATTATGCTCTGTTCTCACTTCTGCTTGCAGAGTAAAAATCACTGCCTGAGTGGGAACAACCTACCCTGATGCTAGTGACACAGCAAAAGAAAGTTCTGGAGCTGTAAGAAAAATGGAATTATTTGCACATCTTCTTTCCTAAATCAATTGGAGACGCATTTTTTTTCAATATTAAGGTAGAATTTATCCACAGTCAGTGCTTCCTGAACTACATTATTCTTGTAATAGCATAAATAATGATAATGATAATGATTATGATAATGGTGATAATGGTGCATGGTTAATCTTAAATTTGTACATCAAAACGCCAGAGGCACATACTCATACACACTCATACACACATAAGTGACATTTTTAGTTTCAGATAATCCTGCTATCTTATTAATAATATTAATAATGATCACTGTCATTAATATACTAATCTCTATAACCATAAAATTTATCACTTGTCTTCGTACTAAACATTCATATAATTTTCTAATTTCATATATATCAGATTTTTGAGATTTTATTTTCTTCACAGAGCCATAACTTTATTTCTTAAAGAATTTTGTAAGACAAATGGGGCATGATTCAAAAGTTTCCTCTAGAACTTAATTTTAAACTATGTAATTGTATAGAGAGAAGAAATAATTGAGTAAATTCAAGTACTTTTGCAGATTTTTTTCTTCAAAAATATTTTTAATTCAAATTATGATTTGAAACTTTTACCTTTCATACCTCTGTAGAGTGGATATTTTAAAATCATGCTTTAATACAAACTCACTCTAAATATTTAAACTTAAAAAGAATAAAGTCTAACAATGTTTCATTTAAAATTAGTAATTTAAGACCATTTATTTTATTGAAGTACAGAGCATGTCTCATTTGATTTATAAAATTTACTTCGTCCATTGATGCAAAACATTTTTCAAAAGTTAAATGAATTCAAATTAAGGCATTTATCCTCTCAGAAGGGACAAAATCAACAGAGAACATTTAGGAATGAAAAAGGAAATTTTAAATATTTTAATATTATTTATCTCATTCATAATTATTTAGTGATCTTATACAAATCTGATCACAAACCTGTCCTGTTTCAACACCTATGATGGCTTTTTTGGCTAATGAGTTGAAGTCCTGGCACACTGAGCTATCCTTTCCTTCTCCCAGCCCCTTTCCCACCTTACCTTCTAGCCTTATTCCATTCATACCTCTCTAGCCCTAATGAGAATTTAGAAACTTCTGCTTTGTGTCCTCTACCTTTTCACACCTCCAAGCCAGCCCAGTTTCCCCATCTTAATTGACTTCTCCATCTTCAGACACTGAACTTCATCAGGGGCAACAAGAAATGTTATGTACTTCAAGCTGCCAAAATATCTTCTCTGATATCTTAGCCCAAATGAAAGCTTCTTTAAACTTCCACCATTGCTGTTCCACCAGCAACAGGTAAACACCATTCATCGAAATTACTACCACTATACTCTACCTGGCTTACACATCTAGTTCTGCCAGATTGGATATTTTCTCCAAAGTCAGACAGCTGATTGATTTTTCAACTGAAATTGAGCTCATATCAATCTTCATTTTAAATGTTAACTGTGGGGTGGGTTTGGAGCTCAGAGGTAGAGAACTTGCCCAGAATGTTTGCATTAGATAGATAGATAGATAGATAGATAAATAGATGAAGGTTCATTGACAACTAGAAAGAATTATTTAAAAAAAAAAATGTTAACTGTGTCCTTCCTACTTGTTGCAATTAAGTGCAAACACATGTAGGACTTGAATCTGGCATGTTTTCCAACCTTTACTTTTTATTACCATCTCCTGAACTCTTCTTTCCCATTATTTCACAGGCACACTCTCTGCCTTTAGCCAAATGAATGCCATTATGTAACCTAAACATAGCAAGTTTTCCCTTTTCCATTCAACTGAGGTCATATACCTCTGTCATTCTTTTCATCATACTCCTCACACCCTTCTTTGCCTGGCCACCTTTCACATGTCCTTCCCAATTCCTTCACACAAGCCCCCCACAGCATGGTACTTTCCTCCTTTAAACTATTCTTTGCTGCCCTCCTCTCTCACAGGGTTAGGAGTTCTGCTGGCTGCGACCCTTGGACTTTATTATTCCTCATGCTACCCTTGGACTTTAATATTCCTGATGCCTGAAAAAGATCTTGATATCTGGGGGATACGTAGTTATTAAAAAATGGATATCTTGGTATCTTCCACCTTTAGTATTGTTGACATTACTGAGAAAAGACTTTGCAGTACTCACAATCGGCACTATTTTAAGGCATAAATCTATGGACTGCTTTCCTTTTAACTCAGCTAGATAACTAGTTAATTGGATCTATAACTTAGACTTAAGAAATAGATAAGACCATTTGACATGCCTTAACAAAATATAATTTTCATGCCATTGTAAATTATTTTAAAGTAGGGAAGCAAGAAATACATTTAAATAGGTGAAACTTTACTGCTAATGAGTTCAAAGCTGGAGTAAGATTGATAGCACAAAAAACATCTTCCAGATTATTCTACCAGTGGGTTCTGAGAAAATAGGAAAATTGTTTTATCTCATTGAATCATAGTTTCCATTTCTCTAAAATGGGAAATTTTAACTAGATTATCCCTGAGATGCATTTTTATCTTTATAATTCTATCACTCAAATTCAACTATCTAATAAGGTGACGGCAAAGATGCAGAAATCATAAATAACTTTTCATTTCTTCCTCTCAACTTGTACTGGTTCCATTGCCTTCCAGTGTTAAGCAAAGTAAGAAACATGCTTTCTGAAAGGTAAAACCAGCATGTTAAGAGTTCACCAAGCTTATACCCAGGCTAGGGAAGACCTCATATTGGGCAGATAAATAAGTTACAATGTTTAAACTGCTTTCTGTACCACTGGTCTAGCAGAACATGGGATGTAGGAGAGCCTTTGTAAAGCTTACATCTCTTCTCTGAGTCATGTTTTGACACATTTATGTTTAAACACATTTTAAAATAAGTTAAATTCATCTTGTTAGATTGAATTTAAAGAATATTCAATAATTGAATTAAGATCTTTAGATCAGTAGTACACTGGACATTTGTTTAAACACATTTTAAAATAAGTTAAATTCATCTTGTTAGATTGAATTTAAAGAATATTCAATGATTGAATTAAGACTGTAAGATCAGTAGTACACTGGACAATATAAGACATAAAATGTTTGAAATCAAAGTTTGTCCTCCACTTCAGCAAGTTGGCCTTAAATACTTAAGACAGCTGAACTTTATTTTCATAAAGAATTACTGTGAAGCCCTACTATTCTAAATTTATAGGCTATGAAATATTAAAATCTTAACTAAATGCATAGGTTAAGCCATATATGTTTAACAAATCTTTGCATGTAATGCACAAAAATTAAAATGGAAGGTACTAAATTATATTTGAAAAAAAAAGGCCACTGGAGGAAAAATGTATAGCAAAGCAAAAATAGAAAAAATCCAGATAACATATGTTAAAATATTTTTGGATCTGATAATGCTAATCTAAATAAATATAGACACAAACTCAAAGAGGCTGCATCATTTTCCTTCTACATTCTCTAAGTAGTGCTGCCAAATACAGAAGGATTGAAGCCATTTCTGGGGAACTGCTGAATCAGGAACATGAGTCAGAAAGCAAACTCTCAGAAAAAGTCCTTAAAAAAAAAAAAAAAAACTGCCGAAAGCCTCTCCACAAAATGACACATGTGTTCAACATGCATGAGGTCCAAACCACCTCAGCACATGATGGCCCCACACTTATCCTCAGATACCTGTGTGTACTGGGGAGAAAGCTTTGGTTCCAAGGAACAAGATTTTTCCTGTATCAAAATGGGAAGGGTGACACTACAGGTGAAAAAAGATGACTTTTGAAACCAATAGAACATTTTCCAGCTTAAATGACAAGAAATCTAACATGAAAATAAAATTTAAAAAATAAAATAAAGGGCTTATGTTATATTAAAAACTAATTTGGAGACATATGGAAAATTTCTTGACAATAATTTAAGGGAGACTAAGATGCTCTTTCTCCAAAGCCTTTCAGATCTTATCATCCCTGAAATGGTCTAAACATAGCTCTTCTCTGAGACAGGAAACAGGAATGGATGAGAACTCAAGGGACTCCAGGCATTTAAGTATATTTTAGGTCTAAAAGGTTAAGCAAATAAAACCCATGTAAAATCAACACAATTAAAATTATGCTCCAAAGATAAGTCACCCTTCAGACAACAAAGAATTGATTTTTCTACTTTTTTTCCTCCCCATCTTGTTACATGAGGGGACCTTTTCCATGTTCTGTTGCCACTCCACCACTATTATTAATAAATACTAAGATGCCACAGTTTATAAAATAATTTCATGTTTCTTCATTTCATTCAACATTTATTTTCAACAGCAGCAACAAGACAGCAGTAATGATTTCCCACTCGAATTTCACTGCTAAGGTCACTGCTATAAGCTGAATAGGTCAATGATCTTAGCTCTTTTGCAGATAAAGCCTGGGGCACAGAAATAACAAAGTAAAAACTAATCATAGTGAGGCAAATTGGACCTAGAATCCTTATTTGTCAAGTTGAACTCACTCTTTCTGGATCTTAAATTTTACCCACTCATTATCAGAGCTATTAAAAGCCTATTTCTACTTAATCTCTGTTATAGCTACAATATTTTCTCCAAAAGAAGAAAGGCCTAATGCTTTAGCTTTAATAACTAATAGTCAGCATTTGTCTTAGTATAAACTTATGAAAATCACCTTTTTGAACTTTGCCATAAGCATAATGATATTCCCTCCTATGAAACAGTAAATAGCTGCACACAGTGTCCTGGGTCTAATGAATGTGCAATGATTCTCCATCAGCAAGTAACACTAACATCGTTGTTTGGCATTTATATTACATCTTCACACAATGTTCCATAATACATAACACATCTTGTTCTTGGTTATGATGATGAATAGCAATGCATTTTAATTCATACTCCTGGTTTCCACTGTTTTCTACCCACATTAATTTGCATTTGGCTACATTGATCAGCACAGTCTGAATCAACATACAGCTTCTTGTCTCTGTACATTTCACAAGTTTAAAGAGCTATGTTCTCTTTCAGTTTTACCATGTGCTATTGTGGAAAGTCAGGTCAAGATACTCCACAGTCGAGTAGTTAATTCAATAAATATTAGTGGCTTTCACAGATGCAAAGTAAAGACATTCTCATACTTCAAGTCTTTTAATAAGAATCATCCATATGATTAAGAATGCAAATTTCCTGAACCACAAATCCTAGATATTTTAACCCTGTAAGTCTAAGTGAGGGCCCTGAAGTCAGCATTTTATCAATCCCATGAGATTCTGATGGTCCTAACATCTGACCTTGAAAAACTCAGAAAATTATTTAATGTCTAAGCTGGACAAGGTGGTATATGCTTGTAATCTCAGCAACTGGGGAGATTGAGGAAGAGGAATCATAAATTCAAAGTGAGCTTCAGCAACTTAGCATGGCCCTAAGCAACTTAGGAGACTCTGTCTCCAGATGAAAAATAAATAGGGCTGGGGATATGGCTCAGTTATTAAATTGCCCTAAGTTCAATTCCCCAGTACCAAAGGAGGAAAAAAAAAAAAAGAAAGAAGAAAGAAAAGAAAATTAGTTAAATTCTAAATCATGAAGTTCTTAGTCACTGTATTATGCCATGTCTTAACCAAAACTGTGTCTCACCCTTTACAATTCCTCAGTGCTTACACTTAATAATCAACAAGATTATCTATAAAAGTTGCTAACTTCTTTAATTCCTATCAGCCTTAGGCCAAACTGTAAAAAATGTACAGTGGACTCCACCCCAAACACCTTACCTCCAGTAATTTACCCATACCAGTCTCTTGCATAAGGAACAAGACACTATCCCCTAAGGTGCTTAGGATCATATTAATTAAATTATACTAAAAGACAGCAATGAAAAAAAAAAAAACTACCTTATGTCTATATGTTTTTAATGTCTTTTTGAGACTGCAGTAATGACAAAAGTAGAGTGAGAAAATGGAAGAGGACAAACAAACATCAGTGTTAAAAAATGTATTCCATTTTCAGTAAATGTTTTAGTTAATGTCTAACTAAAACATTACTGAAGGCCTAATGCTTTAGCTTTAATAACTAATAGTCAGCATTTGTCTTAGTATAAACTTATGAAAATCACCTTTTTGAACTTTGCCATAAGCATAATGATATTCCCTCCTATGAAACGGTAAATAGCTGCACACAGTGTCCTGGGTCTAATGAATGTGCAATGATTCTCCATCAGCAAGTAAATTGAAGCTTCCAATTAAGAAGGTTAAGCTAACAATCCTCAGCTACTAAGTAGGGTGACTCCTCCTTGCCATCTTGGCTTCCTCCAAACATTCTAGATTCATCACTAAAATTCCCACATCACACAAAACCTTTCAGTTTTAGGCAAACCAGGATAGTTGGTCACCTGGTGCTCAGTAATTGGATACTAATGTTTTAAAAGCTGAAAATTTTCTTCAATAATCAAAAGATGATAAAGTAAAATTTTACTTAGAAATGACTCATAAAAAGTTGCTTTAGATTTAAAAAGGATCCAGATTCCCAAAACATCAGTTTTGTTTTTACTTAGTGAATTATTTATAAAGTGTCTGTAAAAGAGAAAAAAAAAAATCACAATGAAGAAACCAATAGGTATTTAACAAACGTAAGAAATATAATGGAAGTTGCTAGGGATTGCTTATTTTCAGACATGTCATCTATATGGATTCATATATCACTGACTTTTACCTGATCAGGTAATAGTCTTCTAATAAACACCAGCAATTACTGAAAAAGGTAACAGGAGTCTTCAAAGGAACAGGGAAACTAGACAGAGAAACACCTCTGATTTAGGTCCTGGAGATGGGTTGATCAATTCACAGTCTAATGATTCAGAAACTGCAATTAGTAAGAATGCAAAATTACACATGGACAGGGCAGTGTTACCTCATCTACCATACCATGAGACAGTTTTCTGATCACTGTCTTTTGATGGATCACTAAGGAGGAATGATTAATTAATTATTAATTAATAATATTAATATTAATAAATTAATAGAGCTAACTACTATAGAATCATTAAGAGAGGAAAATTATAGAAATATCTTAATTGTTCAAAAGTTCAGATACTGCCTGGATCTATTCCTTTGAAATAAGTTACTTTTCACTAGTCCGGAGGGAGAAGAGTTAATGGCTTATTAGTGATGTTTTATTTATTATTCTAAATTCATTTATTCATTTATTAATTCCTTTTTATTTCTTTGGGTGACGTGGATTCTTCTAAATAGTAATGAAATTTCAGGAGGAAAGACGCTAGGGCCCTTTTCCCCATTTCCACTTAATCACAGTAACAACTTTAAAATGAGGGGCCTTCTTCATTATTTTCGACAGTCACGTAGTTGTCTGAGCCAGACAATTTCACGCAGAACTCAATTACCTCTGGTGGGACCTGATGCAGTGGCCTAATGACTGGCCTTCTCAGAGCTCAGTCCCACTCAAGCCATCCTCTGCCTGCTGCCAGAGGGCTCTTTCTATCATGCAATTACCACTGTGGCATTCTCAGGCTTAAAGCCTTCCTGGGCTTTATTGTTTGCAGAATTAGGCCCAAATTATCATCGAGGGACAATTCTAGGCTCATCTCCAGACAGTGGTCCTACACGTCTTTTTACCTCTGCATACTAAATTATTGGTGATGTCCCTAATAAAATGAATTCTCAGGGCCTGCCCTGGCTGTCTCTGGCCAGAAAGCTCAGTTTCCTGAGAAGCTTCTGCTTCTCATTCAGTTTCAGCTTGTGCCATGTCCTCCAGAGGGCCTTCTCAGACCCCCTTAAGAAATCCATCCAGGGACCATGCTTCTAGGCTCCAAATATACTCTGATTGGCATTTATTTGAGCAGACCATGCTAATACTGAATTTAGCTCTACTTGTCTCTCCTTCTGGACTGTAGACTTCCTCCTTAGGCAATCTGTACTATCTTGAATATAAGATAATATAGGTAATTTCAAGAGTATCGATTGACTGAGTTCCTACAAAAAAATAATCAATGACTGATAAAGCAAGTTTTTAAAGTGAGAACAGTTCTATTAAAATCAATTGAAAACAAAACAAAACAGAGATGTTTGCTGGAATCTACCACTTTCTTGAATCTATGGTATAAAAGTAAATAGCCATAAAATGAAGTTCTTAAGCATAATTACAAGATTAAAATTTTTTGAAGATGTAACAAAACACATATGAAATCCATATGACAAAATAATTTATATATATACATGAAGAATATATTGATAAAAGGTAAAGACTATCAGAGTTATGATTTTGCATAGTTGTGTCCGAATTATACAAGACCTTTCTGCATAAAAAAAGAGTTTCAATTTGCAAATGACCAATATTAACTGACAATTTGAAAAACAGAACACATAGCCAACAGGCAGATCAACAACTGCAACCTCAATACTAATTAAAAGTAACAATATAATGACAAACTTTTAAAATTCTACTTGTTTTGGCAAGAATTTGGCAAGGCACCTTTATATACAGCTGTAAACTGGTCCTAACTTTCTGAATAGCAACCCTGAAATATGCATTAAAAACTAGCAGACTGGTCTGAGGATATGCTAAGTGACAGAGCACTTTTTTAGCATGCACGAGGCCCTAGGTTAGATCCCCAGCATTGCAAAATAAAATACCAAATTATAAAATGTAAAATACCAAATCAACTCAAATAAAATTAAAAGTAAAACATATACAATCCCTTTACCTAGGAACTCCATTTCTATGAATTTATCCAAAGTAGTACAGTTGGTACTAAATAAATTTAAACTATGGAATGTAAGAGTATTTGCCTTATTAAATGCAAACACACCTGAAGATCCCAAACCAGGGGATAGGTACTAAAAAGTTTAGATAGACACATAGATTAGCATATAAAAAGTCATCAAAGCTAATGATGTATAATTATGATTTGACATGAATGGTAGTAACAAGTGATTTTACAATAAATCAAGTTATAAAAAAAAGCACATGTAGCACAGTAACAACATATCTGATACAGGCAGCTCAAAGGGTAATTGTCAATATGGTGAGAGGACACTAAATGAAATCAAGAGTACATTTTTACTTTTTGTATATTTGTATTTTTTTTCCAAAATGAGCACTTGTTCAATAGCCTTTCCATATGAAGTTTTCATTTTCATGTGTTATTAAAGAAAAACTGTGGATTAAAAGTATGCAGGAAAGATTCAACACACAGGTGATCCTGTATTATGGGAGAGAAGACAGAAATGCCTTCATAGGCAGTGAAAAACGGCATGATCACAGATATAGGAGGCAAAATCAAGTGCCAGTATATGAGCATTACGGAAAGAAAGGCAGCCTAGCTTTCTTTGATATAAATCATTAGGGATGATGGAACACAAAAGTGTCCTGAAAGTAGAGTTACAAGCAAATTTACTGGGCAATAGTAAGCAATGTACTTATAAGTACAGATCTGACAGGTACTAAATCCATGTTTGAATAACAGAGAAGTACCCTCCTGTGGCTTAAAGAGGAGGAGTGGAGAGAAAACACAAAGAGGAGGAGCAGACAGTTACCCCACCCCCTTGGACATCAGCATCTGCTGGGAATTCCACCTGGAATGCCCTCTTCTGAGCTATCTGTTTTGCCCAAGACACTAACTTGGCTCAACTGTCACTTTTTCCTCACCAGCTTCCCTGGCCTCCTTACATTCCCATTCCTTCTAGTCTTGCTTTATTTTTTCACGACCGACATGTTATCACTTTCTAACATTATAGAAGATGCACTTCATTCTCTTTACTGTTTTCTCACATAATATCATTGCCTTCCAGAGCAAAAATTTTGTCTTGCTAATTAATGTGTTTCTAGTGCCTAGAACAGTGCTTATGCCATAATATGTGCTCAACAGATATTCGTCAAATGAATAAATTAGATGGATATAAAAGGAAAGGTGTTGGCAGTGATAAAATGGTGATGATTAATAAAGGCACACCTTCCAAAAGAGATGCAATTTGAGTATTAGATGATTGGTGGGTCTGTGGAGAAGGGGACTCAGAATTAAAATGGTGACACTGAAGTGGAAAAATATGGCCTGAAATGAATAAAAAACATGAGATCGTAATTGGAGGTAGGTTTCATAACTGGAGATAGAGGAATGGTGAACTTGTGAGTACTTTGTGAATTCACCAAAAACATCAGAATCTAAACTAGAAAAGAAAAGAGACAAAGGCAGATAGCTATGAAGACTATGCAGGCTAGAGGAGTAGCAAGGGGCAATGATGCAGGATATAAGGAACATATAGAAAATAGAAGGAGGTAGGGGAGGAGTTTGAGGAGGAGGGGGGGGAAAGGCAGAAAGGGAAAATCTTTTGTTTCTAAATCCCAGAAAGAAAGAAAAAAAACAACATATAAATGGAACAAATAACAAGATTTATTTCCCCCTTTAGAGAAAACTGAAAGACAAAGCAGTCAGTGGGATGTTAGATTTATAGTATGGTAAAAACTAAATGTAAGCCCACAGGCTATGGGGGGAAAAGCTACTTATAAAGAATACGATTTGTGATAAAATACTTTCTTCTACTGTTACCACAAAAGAAAAAGAGGACATAACTATGAGAAGAGGATAAAGACAGTAAAGGAATGTACAGAAATTTTTAACAGAAAATCACATTGTTTTTAATAGAATAGGTGGAGAGATGATGTGTCAAGGAAGGATGGGACAGCTGGGACTGAGGACATGGAGGGAGAGAAAAGGTCTAAAATAGATCCCATGAGGAGAAAGCCTGAGAGTACAGAAAAGACAATTAAAAAGACTGCCAAATAGCAGCAGAAACCAGATTGAAGTTTGAAAGCATCCAGTTCTAATGAGCCAAATCTGCAATGCTTTGTTTGCCTCCAGCAGTGTTCTCTCTCCTGGGAGAAGAAGCAAAGGGAGCAAGAGTTAGAGGTAACCAACATTTAAGAATTTGCTGGATGGGAAAAGGTCTGTAGTGGTTGTTGATGAATAAGAGACAAATCTTGGGCAGTAAAGTCCAATTCACTTGAAGCCAGGAGGGCAAAAATCCTTGACTCTGATCACTGAGGAGTATTTGCAAGGAAATGAGGAAAGTAATAATTAGGAGTCCTAGACTGGAAGCTGAAACTTCCATGGAAATTAGAAAGCTTCTAATTTCTCACCTGCCTCCCCACCACTCCTGCTGAGACCACAGGAATGGAAAGAAGCAATAAGTAAATGAGATTAGAAGATTTTTTTCTTAGCAGAGGATGGCCTTGGGATGAGGGGAAGGGAAGGAGGGGTAAACAGAAGGGAGAATTTGATTAACAGGAACGAGGTGACTGTCTGAATTTTGTATGCATTTGTATGTATTTCTAAGACACTAGGGTTATTCATTTTCAAATAAACTTCATGCAACCCAGTAGAAACAACAGTGTTTTGTGTGTGTTACATATGGTTTAAAATTCTTATTACTCTGCTTTTTAATGAAGTCCCTGATGGTGCAATAAAATTATCTCTAGTGCAGAGGTGGCCCCTCCACCTCTCCAGCTTCTCACCTCACTCTCCACACTGTTCACTCTGCTTCAACCACCTCCGCCGTCTTTTGGTTCCAGGAATAAAACAGGCTTATTCCCAAATGGGGGCACTCTCATCAGCTGTTCCTCGGTGCCTGCAGCATTCTGCCCCCAACCAGTCCAGGTGATCCTTCTGGAGAGCTGGACTCAGCTTAAACACCACCTCCTCAGTGAGGTCTTCTCTGACCATTAACCTAAAGTAGCCTGCATACATTTTTCATCCTACCACCTTGTCTTGCTTTGTTCTTTATTCCTGAAACATTATTACCTGGTAATATCTCGCTTATTTATTTGTGTTTTGTGGTCTACCTCTTCCAATTAGAATATAACACCCAGGAGGAAAAGGATTCTGTTGTATCAGTCACTATGTTTAGCATCTCAAATACATCCTAGCACACAGCATACATTCAATAAATACCTATCTGGTGAATAAATACATGCTTGAAAACTTGCTACTTCAATGCTTAATAGGATGGAAAGCTGCATCTAGTATAAGTTTATTCACAAGGCTCCACACCAAAGAACTTCAGAGGTAGAAAATGGTATTCTTGCTGACTTAAAACAAACTCAAAAACTCCTGTCTTATTCTAAGCAATAAATATGATGAGGAAGTAAATTTTATTTTTAATGAAGGGATAAAGGAGAAAATATCTTTAAAGATGAATCTGAATAAATGTCAATAAAATTTTAAATGATCAAATGGGTATAAAAATGTCAGTGTTATTTTTATCATACTCAAGGATGGCTAGAAACAGACAGGTTTTACAGAGTTTGAACAGTGTGGAATTTAATTAGTTAGGGCATATACACAAACAAAATGTCAGATAAATTTTCCAACAAATAAATTCTATAAATTATGAGCAATGTTTTTTTCTGTTTGTCTTGCTATATTAGATCTAGAAAACAGGCTTAATTAAGAGGTTAAAAGAAAATAGACTATAATCTCTTCTCCATGAAAGGTAATATCTAAATAAGAAATTCAGTCTTCAGCTAAGTTTTCACATTTTATGTTGAAAGTATTCTCAGCCAGTTCATTAAAACAAACAAACAAAGCAAGAAGGAAAAAATGTTAAAATAAAATCTATAATGCTAATGAATGACTGATGTTACAGAATTGTTCACGGACTTATATAGGACATTATTTACTAATCATGGTCCTCTGAAATATAGGTAAAATTTTTCAATAGAGCCTGCTTCAGCATTCCCTCAAAGTGCCCATGTAGAAGCCAAAAATCAAAAGACTTAATAAATAAGAAAACCCCAGACTTATCCAAATAGAAATGTTCTACAAAATACCTGACCTGAATTTTTCAAACACATCAAGGTCAACAAACACAAAGGAAGGTTGAGGAATATTTTATCTTTAGACTGTGATTTTGTATGCAAATGATTTCACTCTTAATAAAGACAGTATTTAAAGATAAATGGATGTATAAATGAATAATTATGACTGATCTAATACAGGACCACAAGGCTATCAATTCAAACAAAATATTCACTCATGTCAGTGATTTAAATAATAGTTCAAAACTATAAGAATCACATATTATAGGAATAAAGAAATATGCCTACATGTATTGCTTATGCTCTAATAATTCATTATTACTTTGGTAAATGAGATGTATAAGATTTACAGTGAAATGTAAGTATTTCTTGGACTGAACCTTTATAAATTGATTTCATTGCTCACTAATATATGACATTTTAGAAAAGTACAATGACATCATTTCAATTTTAGTTGAGAATTCAATGAGGACTTAAGTCATCAAATAATGGACAAAAATATCAAATTTCAAATATGGTTTGATGAGGTAAATCTTTTCTTTTTTATGAGTAAAAATAATTTTTAAACTGAAGCATTTATTAAAAAATAATTTTTAAGATACAGTGTTGAGGTAGTAATTATACTATCTTCTCTAAAGAGAAAGAAAAGAAGTTCATAGAAACTGAATATTTTCCTTAAATTTCTGATAGGCATTATATGATAGATGCGAAAAATTACAATGGCTTGCTGTCCCCTTAGACAAAAGCAACTATGTGTAATCAAAGATCTTACACTTTGGTATAAAGACTGAATTTATGTTACTGTCAATGTTAAGTTCAATATTGTTATAGTTAATATATAATAGCATTTTAAGATTAAATGAAAGAAAAAAGTTAGAAGTTGAAAGTTAAAATATTTCTTGCTTTTTTTAATTACCTAAAGAAAAATAGACATCCATGTACACATACACATACACACACACACACACACACACAGACATACAGATGTTCCACTGTTGGTCTCAAGTATTCAGCAGGTTCCCAACCAGCTAGGCAATATTGAGGTCCCAAATAATCTACTTCTTTTTATTGTTTCTTTCCCTTGCCAACCTGACTCTCCTCAGAGAGTAGCAAATTTTTAAGTATTTGGGGCCTTCCAATGGTATTTGCCTCTTAAGGAATACCATGCAGCACATAGCTATGCTGAAGCAGAAAAAGAAAAAAAAATCTCTCTTTTTTTAAACAAAACTAGTCAAGGTTCAGCTGAGGAAATCTATTGACCCACTTTGAAATTAAAATGCTGCTTTCGTGCAGACATACATACACACACACACAGAGGGAATTTTCCACTGAGGTTGTACATAATAGATATTGAAGCTCTATCAATGACACCCCAAATCAGCATCCTCAAGGGAAGAATATGCACATTGGGTTCAGGCTATTACTAATTACCTTGAGTTTTTTTAACCTTAAATGTTTAGAAAATATGAAAATCATAAAAAAATATGAAAAATCATGATTATAGGAAATCCAAGTTTATAATTAAAACAGAACAACATAATCATTTCTAAGCCATCATCTTTGTTCCTTTTTTTTCAGTGAGTTTTCCTGTATTAATATCAGGCATGTAACCATCAAAACAATAAAGCTGGATTTGCAAAGTAATATCAATTTAGTGTTAACAAAGATATAAGAGACGTGTTATTACTTTCATTATTGTGAACTCGAGTCATTTAGACCAATTTATTACAGGTATTGTACATATAATATAATGCAATTATGGAAAAAAAACTTGATGGCATATCTATGTTTTTACTCACCAGTTGTTTCCACAATGCCTTCTAGGATGACGACAATCTCGAACTGTTCAGTTTGCATGCTTCGCTGGGATAGGTCATAAAAGGGGCTTTTGGCATCGATCACGTGGCAAATTGTGAGGGGGGACACAAGAAAAAGTTGATCTGCCCCTGTACTAAAACCTACATCCAGTTCAAGTTGGTCAAGGGGAAGGAACTCACCCTCAGGTGTCTGTCGAGACTAGACAAGCACACAGAAAAAGAGAAGAAATCACCACTTGTACTGAAATTTTCAAGGCAGCCCAACAGTAATTTACATCATTGCCAACATTCTGCACTATCAATCATCTGCAACAAAATCCAAACAAATCATTATGCAGCTATGTTCTAGCAAATGGGCCGAAATCCCACATAGCTCGTGCGGAACATACATGCATTATTTATAATATACAACTTGCTATAATTACCATTCCCTAACTTGTGAGCTTTGGAGAAATGCCTGGTCCAACAATGGCTGTTAGCACAAACTGTGTAAGTGAGTATACACGTGCTACAGCTTGACACAAAGCACTGTGTGATAACTCATTGCATGCCAGAATATTCTTTCCTCATAAAGCAAATAAATAGGCAATTGTCATGTAGTTACTTAAAGCCAAAAAAGGTTGACCATCATATAAGAAGATATTTATCAAAATATTAAAAAGAAAAATAAAATAATTTATTTTTCTAGGACTTTGGAAAAGTAACAAATGAATATAAACTGGAGTAGAAGTGTAAAAGCATTATATTAAATTATATACATAAAAGGTCACATAATAAAAATAAAAGGCTGATGCTTTTAGCTAATGACTTTCAAAATCCTAATAATAAACTGCATTGTAATTGTTTATTTTTATATTTATGAATTTTAAAGCATAATGAAGAAATTGCATTAAATTGAACTTAATCAAAATACAATTTTAAAAATTTGTACTTGATCAACATAGTTCTGGAAAACTTTCCACCCACTGACTAATTGAAAATTAGTATGACTTCAAAATTAGTAATCCATGAAAGCAAACCTGTTCATCTTTCTTTTATATTCATTTTAATTTTGTTTTCCATATGTGTTATGTATAGCAATCACATATAAGCAAACATTTAATAAGTTTAACCTACAAATGATGGTGTTAAAATAAGAGATGGGTAGTCAGAAGTTGTACACTGAAAAAATAAAATTAGGAAGGAGGAGCCCATGCTGCTGGTCAAATGGGACTTCAAAGAATTTGGTATATTTTAACAATCTCTTTGAAAAGCTAATTTAATAAACAAAACTGAAACTGTAAGAATAGCCTTTCCAATGAAATGAGGACTTAAAGACAAAATTCTTACTCTCAGGGTTCAAAGAAATACATTGCCTTTGTATATGGAGTAAATGAGTTTGAAAATGGTAATTGGTTTAGTAATATGTCCTTTGACAAACAGAAGGAAGAGTTTTAAATTGGTGGTAGTTTATTATGCAGCAATTGCTACACAGAACAATTGTTAATTCAATTAACACAAAAATTAGTCAATTAGGGAAGCTACTTTATAGTTACTCAGGAATATTATTTACATAGAAGAAAATCCAATGAAAAAATTGAGACTACTTTTCTGCTCAAATTTCTGGGTAGAATTTTTTTTAAAAAATGAAAGTAGAAGGGAGAAGAAAGACAGAGAGAAGAAATGGGAAGGAAAGGTGGAGAAGAAAAAGGAAGGAAGAAAATGATTACTGACCAAAGAGAAAAGAAAACACACAGAAAAACCTGATGGTATTAAAACAAAAACAGCAGCTCTAGCAACCAATGTTGGAGAAAACTAGGCATTTTCAAGTCTGTATGAAAAATCTCTCTTTGGAGCTTTTTCAAGTCACCTATATTTCTGAACCTACTTCCACGTTAGTAAAATATGAATGAGATCATTTTTCCAACTGCACAGTTGCATAATAAGTATTGATGGCTATAACAAAATAAAATCCAAATGCAAAAAATAAATAAATAAAAAGATCATTGATATTGTTCTTTCACCTAGTTAGAAACAGGTGCTGTATAAACACAAGGTGGTATTTTGATATATCTAGTGATCAAAACTGGATCATTTTACTGACTATTCTAGGCTATGCTCTTCCTATATTATGACAATGTTGACAATGGTAATTCATGAAAAACTAAATTTTTCTTTTATTTAATAATAAGTTTATCCAAAGAAGATTTATTTTTTCCTAATCGCCTTATGTGCATACAAATACTAGGATTTGTCTCATTTTTATGTATTTATTTATACCTGTGCCTCATTCTAAAAGGCTTTAGAGTAAGTTCTTAAGTTTTATTCAACATTCAACAAATCATTCAGAAAATCATGAAAAGAAGAAGTGGCCTAGAAACAGGCAGGCTATCATCAGGAAAATACCAATGGTAAGAAATATTTCATTTTTAGCAAAGCAGTTTATTCAGTAATATTATTTATGTACAAGAAAACCCAATAAAATTATATTTTAGAATTAAATATGCATAGATCTGCTTTATTCAAGCTCAGTATACCTTCTGACTTTAAATACTTGTTCTATATGCTCCAAATGATTACATATTATCCCTCACTTGCTGTGAAAATTTGTATCTTATCCAGGTCTTCCCATTATGTGACATATGGAAAAAGTACTAATAACTGTATATCTCTCTGTGTGTGTGTGTGTATATATCTCTGTGTGTGTGTATGTATATCTATATCTATATCTATATATCTATATATATATATATATATATATATATATATATATATATATATATATGTGTGTGTGTG
>NW_026000037.1:42857829-42883797 GCF_001458135.2 Marmota marmota marmota | reverse complement strand
CTATTCTTGTATGTGTTGATGTATGTATATTCTATATCTATATCTATATATCTATATATATATATATATATATATATATATATATATATATATATATATATGTGTGTGTGTGTGTGTGTATGTATATATATATATATATATGTTTATATATATATATAAACATACATACATATATATTTGTTTTTCATGTGATTTTATATATCTTCATCCAAGGATTGAACCATGGGGCACTTAAACCACTGAGCTACCTCCCCAGCACTTTTTATATTTTATTTTGAGATGGTCTCCACAAGTTGCTCGGGACCTCACTAAATTGCTAAGGCTGGCTTTGAACTCACAATTCTCCTGCCTCAGCCTCCCGAGCCACTGGGATTACAGGCATGCTTTCCATGATTCTGTATTTTTCAAATAATGATAGTCTCTACATATACATTAAAAATTGTTTTCCACTGGATTCTATATAATTTAACCTTTCTTTAAGTGACTGAGACTCGCCCTACCTATCCACAATTTTATGATCCAGGTGTTCTTCCTTTATGTTAGACCACCAACATGTTTGAATTTAAATATGCTTTTCTCCCTCTTTGTTGTTGTTGTTGTTGTTGTTTGACTCTAATAGACTATCAAGACTATTACTAATTGGAATTAGAAAGAAGTCTTTGGCTCAGGTCAAAAGCCAAGGGTATGGTTATAGTGTGGCAGCTGCTTAAAGAGCTGCAACTGTTGTTCTGAGCTCTCAAGTATAATCAAATTATGTTATCACTGCTTTCAAATCTCTCAAATTTCTTAAGTGAAGTGAGAGGTATTTTGTTTAAGGAACTATGATATGCATATGTATATGAAAGGGAAAGAAAGGAAAAGTTTGAATTATGTCTGTGCCTTTATAATATCAATCTGCAATCTATTACATGAATGTATAATAGAATAGTAACACTAATACTCCATTACTTTTATATTACCTTATATAGTATCCACTATTGTATTTTGGAGACATTTTATAAAAGGTAGACTATGTTTAGATTTAAAAAAAAAACTTAAATTTTCTTCATTATATCATAAGACTTATGACATAAAAAATAAGGCTGCCATTAAAAAGGTTATTTGTTAGTGGGTATAATTATCTTCTTTAGTTCTATTAATTTCCTAATTCTAAAAGGAACACAGAACCATAATAATTTCTTACCTAGAAAATGTATAAATGGATATGATATAGAACAACAAGAATTCAAACTGTTTTCAAAATCAAACAATTGCTAAAAGTTCAGATAGATGTAATTTATTAACATTTCTAAAAATCTGTTTACAAAGGTTGACTTCTATTTTATAAAATAATCATTAGAATCATAAAAACTGTGGAATGAATAAGAAAGTAAGAAAAAATGAGAGAAAAGACAATGAATAGGACATTGATAATTCTTAAAATTTAGAACATAATTTGAATAGCTATGATCTGACAATGACTTCCATAAAACTTTTATTTCCCATTTTCTGAAATCATAGAAAAGAAATAAAGATGGTTTCAACATTTTAAAGCTGTGCTGGCTGGCTGAATTATAGCAAATACTTGGCATTCTAAGAAAAACTGGGGTATCTCAGGCTGAAAATTTGTTAAAATTTACTACCCCAAAATATGAACACCTTTGATTTTTGAAATGAATTGGCACATTTAGGTTGTGGCAATAATTTCTAAGTTATTCTTCATAATAATAACATACTTCTTAATATTTAAATTATACACATTTCCATTATATGCAAATGGGATCTACATAGAAGGCTTATGCCCCCACTTTATAGTCTTATGTACAAATTTCAAAGAAGAAATTAATTTCAAATTATTTTGAATTCTGTTGGAATCCAAAAGGAACTATAAGGTCATCAACTACAATTCTCACTGGAGGTGACAAAAGAATCAAAAGTCACTTGTTCCTGGAAGGGACCACCATGTTCTAGTACTTTCAGAGAAATAGCTTTCATATGACAGAGGAAAGACTGTTGAAGGTTTATGCAAACACATGCACGCGCACGCACACACGCGCGCGCACACACACACACACACACACACACACCCCACTTACTGTCCTTGGGTACACATTTAGCACTGTCCTGGCAAAAGAAGACCCACATTTGGCCATCCTCCTTCTGGGGAACAGGCAACTAAATGACTACATTCACCCTCCAGGGCCACCCTTCACCAACACATTCCAAATCTTTGCTGGCTTTCTCCCATCTCTGAGCTGTAAGAGTGTTCTTTACCATCTTGGGGTGAGGGTTAGTGGATTTTAAATAAAGCATTTGCTCACTACCACCTGACTTTTCAGATTTACCCTTATCATATTCCAAGGTTTGATCCATGCCTTACCAACCTACTACAAGTTTCCATTGTGACAGGACCTACAGGGCCAGTTGTCAACAAAGGAAGGAAAGGAGGCAAAGATGGAGAAAGCAGGCCATCCTTGTCTATAACCTTCCTTCATTTTTGTCTGGAATTTCATTTATCCTCTTTAAATATGTAATATACGTGTGTGCTTTTGTATGGTGAGTAGATGGTAAGTCGAGAAAAGAATTACATGGAGTGAAATCAGAACAATATCTGGAAGCAAACATTAGGAACTAATTCCAAAACACATTCCAAGGTCAAGAAGATAGTGTTTCCTTGACTAAATGTACTTATGACAATGGCTTTGACAACCATATCAAAAGTTAAGTCAGGTAGAGAAAAGTATAGACCTAGAATTCTACCTAGATTGTCTACTATAAAATTGTATAATTATTTGGACTCTTTAAGCTTGAAATTTCATGAACGTTCAGGTGGAAGGACTGTGCCCAAGATCAAGTCTAAAATAAAGGTTTTAAATGCTTAGCTAATTAACGAATAAGAGTTCATTTTCATGAAAAGAATGTATATATAGAACAAAATGTAATTTACTTTCTAATAGATTATGGGGAGGCATTTATACCATTCAATTGAAAGAGCAGCTTTATAATTCTTTGAGGGCTTTTTGTGGAATTTATAATAACTACAGGCAGAATTTGTAACCCTACTTGTACATTCCCTGCCTACTTACCGAACACCCTCCAATCCATCAAAGGCCTTTTCTTACTTCTCTTTATCATTTGTTCTTACCTACTGCTGTTTATTTGTGGGTCATTAAGTCCTTATTTCTGTTCATACTTTATACTCTGAGTACCACCCTGTACATTTTAGGAACCATATTATAAATAAATAAAAGAAGCAGAACAAAATATATTACTACTATTGGAAAAAGGGATAATAATTATAGATTTTAGAAAGAACCCAAGATCTATACTTATTAGAGAATTATTGTACTTATGTCAGAGAAAGCAAGCTAGGCTAAATAGTAACTGTGCTATTTTTTTAAAGACAGAATGAATCCATTAAAAATTAGCCAACAAAATGGAGATCTTACCCCTGAGAAATCTGAAGTACTCAGTCTTAGACCTCTTGAGTACTTTTGCTAACACCTTAGACCATGTTCAGAAGAACGGTATATTATATATGTGTATTATATATGAGAATTTAATTTTTTAAAGGAAATAATTGTCTCAAGATTAATAATAAATTTAAGTTAAAAATTAAGGTCAATTTGTGAAAAGTCAGTTACAAGGGTCACATAGAGTCAAAAACATAATCACATTTAAGTTTAAGATATGGAGTGAAGATAAGTCAATAAATACAAGAGTAATATCCAAAAATCTTTTGGTTTAGAAATAATTATGTTTAAAAGGTTAATAAAATGGCTGGGGTTGTAGCTCAGTGGTGGAGCACTTGCCTGGCACGTGTAAGGCACTTGGTTCCATCCTCAGCGCCACATAAAAATAAAGGTATTGTGTCCATCTATAACTAAAAATTTTAAAAAAGGTTAATAAAATATTAAGATAGGACAGGTCTGAGTAAGTAGCTCAGTGGTAGAGCACTTGCTGAGCAAATGCAAGGTACTGAGTTAGATCCCTATAGTGAAAAAAAAGAAGTCAGGATATATGAAGATGATAATAAAGTACTTAATGGTTTTGCAGAAAACATGTTTTATTGCATCTGCACTTGATCACATTCATATGGGAAAAACAACAAAGCATCTAACCGTGAATATCCATATAAATGGATACCAGAAAAAATATGTATAAAAATAATGCACATGATGTTAGAAGAGGAAAGGAATGCACTCTATTACCTTTCAATAAATGAAATTTAAAATGTGCACAGCTGACCTCCTAAGAAAGAAAGATGACTATTGGCAATGAATGTAAATATGAAGGAATATGATTATGCTTCCATGAGAAAAACTCATTATTGTCTGTTTGAAAATACAGATGCAACCACAGTTGACTGTATGTTTGCATTATTTTTAAAAGTTTTGGGCAAATACAAGCACATATGAGACACATACATATATGCAGATATATGAGAGCCTTTGGATAATAAATTTGTACATTATTCAGCAGTGCATTAAAGATTACTTAATTCTTCTTATAACAAGTTGTGTATCCATGGCAGTCAACTTTTAATGTTATATGAATAAAAAGGAATATGTGAAATTTCTAAATCTTTTAAACCCAATACAAAATTACAGGCTATAGCATTTGAGTAATAGAGACCTCAACTCCTTAACCTACACATCCTAATTTTCTACATGAATACATTGAATTAGCATAGCCACAATTCTAATTAATACCTATTCTCTATGTTAACACAACTAAAATAAATTAATAATTAAGTTAAATATCAATATGGCCATGAGAGGAGGAAAAGATTAAAATATTTACCTTAAAACAGCTTTCTATAACTATTTATACATAAATTATAGACTTTAAATAATAAATTCAAAGCTATATCCTGTTATTTTTTTTTAATCTACTTTATTTTTGAGTAAAAGAGGACTGGCCTCTCCAGGCATAGAGTTGGAAGATCTATATTTGATTACTGAAAGAAATTTCAATATTTTCAAGCTGGAAAGTCAGGAATAGAATTAATATAAAATTTACTTTGATATAAGCTAAAATCCCAATTTAAAATGAAGTAGAGAAGTTAGGGGAAAATTTCCATCAAAATTAGGGAATCCAAAATAATTATGTATGAAAAATTAGCAAGTATTAGAAAGTCATATCCATGTTTCAAGTGTCTTCTTAAGAATCCAACAGTGCTTTATAACTATTGAGCAAGACTCTACTATTTATACTAATAAAGAAGCTTTTATTCAGCAAATAAGAAAAACATGACATTAAAATGTGATATTAGGTCATAGGAAGAATATTTGTGTGCTATAATTATTATCATTAAATGTATTTGTTCAAATAAATTTTTTTTAAATGTATTTTTTTTCCTTAAAAGAACATATATTCTGTGTTAAAGACACATAAACTTTATACACTTAAAATTTTGTGGGGTTTAAAACAGGAGACTGACTATACATAATATTATTTAGTAAGAAGAGTGTATAAAACTGATAGCAAAATATTACAACTTAAAGATTTGGTATAGGTTTTCTCTTATTACATAGCTGACTGTTTTAGGTCACTTCAACTTAGTCCCTAATAGAAAATGAAAGCAATTTATTAAAGCCAAATCTCCACTCCAATTTTGCTGAATGTTATAATTTCCCTAATTTAAAACATGAAGTCTGAAGAATTTATAAGATCTAAAAGAATTCATTTTAATTACCATGGGTACTGGAAAAAACAACTTCAAACAAGCTACACCAACTGGCTGGTATGAAGAACTGCCATTGATCAACTCCTTTTCTTCATAAAAACTACAGAATTTCACTATAATTTTGTTTAAATATAAATTTAATATCACATGTCAATCATCTCACTTCCAACACTGACATCTTACTAACAAATCAACAGTAAAGGATTTCATAGGAGTATTTTCCTATTATTTTAATTAGATGTTGTTTTTATCACCTTGTGTTAATATAGCACCTTGCTCCAAATTTGTCAACACTATACATCTTTTATTTTTAATCAAGACTCTGCTTACAGTATATGTGATTCATGACCTTATGCAGAACAATCGTTATCAGTGACCTACCACTGTAGAGACTGGGGGCTTCAGACTTATTTTACCTTTGTGTGTGTAGGGGGGTGTAACTAATCTGTAGATGAATTCTATCTTCCTTCGTTAAAATAAAATTTTATAACAGCTAAAACATGTTGCCTTGAAAAGATATCTATTTTAATAAATAATCTTATATATTTGAAAAACTATACAATAACAATAAATAACCTATTTAGTCTAGTTTTCAATTTCCACTGAACAATGAGGTAAATTACACTTCAATAAGAATCTCAAAGTGATGCATAAACATGGATTTCTTGATAGAGACTTCGGCGCTATTCTAAAAATTAAAGTGTTTCTATCTGCTCAGTAGGCCTAACCTAAAAAAGAAAAAAAGAGGAGAGAGATGCATATCTTGTTCTAGGCATAGAAATAAGCACATACAATAATTATCACAAAAATAAATGTATCTGCAACACAACTGCCTGATTTGAAACACCAAGCCACGTAATTCAAACACTGGTCAGTAAAACAATATGCAAAGTTAAATTTAAAAGTTATATACAGTTCATTAGGGTTAGTTATAAAAATGAAATCTACTAAAAATAGTTATTAATAGTTATTTTAATGAAAATGTAAATCAGAGCCAGGCTAATAATTTCACACTCTGAGATACAAAATATAGTATATTTACTGTATATAGCATTGTAAATACACACATGTGAAGTGACAGGTCAAGAGTATTTCTTTAATTCAAACACTTTACTGAGCAACTTGGTCAAGCATAATTAGAATAAGATCTTATAGGTGAATAATGAAAATAACATAAGAGCAAAACTTTCATAAAGTACATTGGATCAATTTAACCACAACATAAGTTGAGGCTTATGTAAAACAATATATACTCATACAGTAAAAAAAAATAAATAAAATTTCAAAAACAAAGACCTCATTAAATAATTATCAAACTGCTATTTTATTAATACCAAATTATGAATCTGGCTATGGTTCTTTATGTAATCATAAATAAATCTTTTTCAATTTCTGAACTATTTATTTGAGGTCATCATTTTCAATTTATTAACATTAGAAAACTACTTGGGCAAATCCCTCAAAAAATTATATGAATTGTAAATGACACCTAGAAAGAGAGCTGGGCTTTAATCCCTCTTTCCCTGCAGCAGCAGTATGATAAGTGACTAGGGAGGACTGCTGTTCGTGGTGGTGCCCCCTAACGAGTACAAGAACCTTGCTTTAATAACCACTCTACGTGCAATTTGTTTTAGCATTTACACTACTGATGGTAGGAAGCAATCTTCTTTAATGGATGCTGAAAAGCTTCAAGTGAAATCTATAATTGACAAAGGCTTCATAGAAACAAGCAATTAAGAATAAAATTAACAAGAGGCTTTACAGGAAAAGCACTCAGATTTCCATATGATACTTCTTTAAGAAAATATTTAATAAAAGTTAAAATTTAAAAGAACCAGGTGTGGTGTTTCTTCCACTTTATTAACTGCTTCCTGGATCTGTGTGTTTAAAAGTTGAACACGGGTAGAGTTAAACTTATTGGGTCCAGAGGAATAATCCGACTGCTAATATTATTGGGGGGGGGGGGTTGGAGTTAAGGCAAGTTCAGCACCTATTTCTTCTAAATAAAACCTGTTCGGTTTCATTTTAGTACCTCAAGTTTAATGGAGTTATATGTTGATAACAAATCAAAAGTGTTCAGAATGGCAGAGCATCGGAGTAGGAGAAGAAGAAGAAGGTACTGATTTCCCTCAAGGTTCCAGGAGCTCACACCACTCCTTAAGTGTTACTAGTTCAGAAAGTGATGCAAGCACACCCAAAATGATGGATATAAATAAGAGCAAAAGAGTGAGTAGGAAAAGAAAAAAAAAAATGACAACTGTGCTCTTCACCCAATTCCCTCCTCTCTCCCGTCCCCACCCCCACCCCCAAGAAGTTTACCAGAGGTGACAAGTTTAATAGGGGAAGGTGTTTCTCAGGTGAGTTAATCTCTCTGCTAGTGGGATGGCGGTCGCTTGGTGGGGAAGGGGAGGGGAGAACTTACTTTGAGCAGCTTACAGCGGATCTGCGCGGAGACCATGTGGCTGTTGCGCAGGTTGCCCACCCGGAACATGAGCGTGAGTTTTCCGTCCCTCATGGAGATCACCGCGTGTTCACTAAACATGAGGGTCTCGGCGCGCTTCTTGGGTTGGGACATCTTGATGAACATGCATCCGATGAGGAAGGCATCCACGATGGAGCCCAGGATGGATTGAAAGAGGAAGAGGATGATGCCCTCGGGGCACTTGTCGGTGATGTATCGGTAGCCATAGCCGATGGTGGCTTCGGTCTCAATGAAGAAGAGGAAGGCAGAGGGGAAGTTGTAGACATTGGCCACGCAAGGCGTATAGTTGCCAACGTGGGCTTTGTTCAGGTCGCCCCGAGTGTAAGCGATTACCCACCACATGGACGCCATGAAGAGCCAGGCCACGGTGTAGGTGAGGATGAAGATGAAGAGGTTCCAGCGCCACTTGAGGTCCACCAGCGTGGTGAAGAGGTCCGAGAGGTAGCGGCTTGTTTCGCTGCCCAGGTTGCCGTGCTGCACATTGCACCGGCCGTTCTTGTCCACGAACCGCTGTCTCTTCTTCTTGGGCACAAGCTGCTGCTGCGGGCCCGACCCGTGGGGCTGCAAGCCTGAGCCGCTGGACGAGGTGGTCACTACCTGGTAATCGTCCCCAAATTTCCTTCGGATTGCAGACATAATATGGAGGGGCGAGCCAGATTCAAACGCGAAGCGAAGGCGCAGGAGCCAAGCGCTGCAAACCAGCACCAATAAAAAGGTGGGGGTGGGGGAAGGGGCAAAAGCGGGCGCTCGTTGTGTGGGGGGGCACACCCTGTAGGTAGCTGCGGTCTCTGGCCCCTGCAGAATCCTCTTCCTCCCCTGGGACGGAGGCTTTATTTCCAAGCTGAGTATTAAAACAAAAAGTGTTCTCCCGCACTCAAGGCAGGAGGGATGCAAGGACCAGAAACCCAAGTGCAATTTTGCCTCCAAGCTTTTCCAGGATCCTCTTTTCTTCCCCCACCAGCGGCATCCCGGGCCACCTCTTACCTTTCCACTGTCCTCCTGACTATCCTGCAGCGCCTCCAAACTGACTGCTTAAAATTAAGGACTTGATAGGCAAGTCCCACCCCACCTGCCAACTCCCCAGGCTGCCAAAGCTGCGTTACCTGCTTGGACCAGACCCTCCCCCCTCCCCGCTGCTCCCTGATCTCTTGCCCGCCCGGACGGCTCTCGGCTGCCCCTGGCGCTCCCGCCTCCTATCTTTTAGCCAAAATCCCGCCCAAAGACATTTCTGCTGGGCAGTGGTGCAACGCCCCCTACCCACGCCCTCGTGGCTCAGAATCCCCCGCTCTGGACTCCAGAGACCTGCTCGCCTGACGTGAGCGGGCGGGTGAGTTTCCACAGGCGCCACCAGGGCCCTCGGGTGGACCCTCAAAGGCCCCCTAGCCACCCACGCTCTTAGGCGAGTGCTGGAAGCCGGGGCACTCACCCAGCGGGAGAGGGCAGGAGTCCGCACTGCAAGAGGCAGCAGCAGCCTGGCCTCGCACCCGGTGTTCGGGGCTGTTTTCCTCCTTCCCACTTTTCCTGATGTACCCTGAAGAGCTTCAATGCCGGTCCCTTAAGCTCCGCACTTCCCTGAGGGCACCACACTGTCCTCGCCAGAAGATCTTAGCGCGTTGACCCCAGGCAGGCTCAGGAGCGAGACTCTGGGTTCATTGGCGCGGTGCCCTCCTTCTAGTCGACAGCCGTGCTGCTGGACAAGGTTGGAGCCTTGGGCTGCAGGTCAGACTTTCAGGTTGAACACTAGCGCCGCTCCAGCTTTTCCTCTGCCTCACTGTTGAACCTTTGCCTTTCCCTTCCTAGGTACCCTACTCCCTGTCCACGCCGGGGTGCAGGATGAGAGGCGCAAGCTGGGGCGGCGGGAATGAGGTGTGTGTGCTGGTGCGTGTGATCAGCTGCAGAGCCGCGTTAGCCCCGCCTGTCCCTGCCTTCCTCCGCTGCTCCACCAGCCTGAATTGCACCTCCGCGCCTCAGTTGAGCCTGCAGTGTCTGGCAGCTCAGGAAAAGCGAGCCCCTCCAATGAGAAGCGGCTCTAAATCTGCTCCCAAACGCCAGCCAACTCTCCTTCATCCCCCCCACCCCGCCCCTGCGCGCATCAGTCAGAAAGCCCCCAACAAGCAGCAAATGCTGCTCTCTGAAAGAAAAGTACAATATGTATCTATAACTAGGGCTCTTATTTAAACGGATTCTGGGTTTGGGGATGCATCATAAACAGAGATCCCAACTGGCTCTGAGATAAGCATATTCAGAACTCAAAGTTGCAAAAAGCAGAGAGCCCTTAGGATGGGAACAGGAAGGAGAGGAGACACTAATAGGAATGTTTCTAGTCTTTTCTGAAATACGGTTAATGTGTGGCTGTAACTGAGGGAAGAAAGCTGGATTTTAATGGCCCTAGCCTGGCAGTTAACTTAATGGAGGGGCAAAGTGCAGAAATAGTTAATATAGTGCCCATGAGTAAATGTCGGTATGTTTATCATATTTGTGTTTAAAATTATCATGTTTGTGTTTAAAATGTCATGGTATCTAATGGCATATTTCATTCAGTCCAGATACATAAAAGTGATTTGTTGGAAAGTCATCAAATCATGTTGTTTGGAAAGCAAAGGGTCTTTGCTTTCAGGGTCTTTGGCAAGAGAAAATAAACACATAATCTTTCTATCTATAAAGTTCTCCTCTGTATCTCCCTAACCCTGGCCCTTAGCGCAGGCAAGTGCATGTCACTTCCTCCTCCATAAGTAGAGGACTCACATTGTCATTTGGCTAAAATATCTATCTCCAGTTACAGATACTTCTCCTGCAGACTCTCTGATAAGAGGTCAGTAACTCTCTGTTATTCTTTTAGGATTACATAAGAAAGGAAAGTGACACCGTGGGAAGTGAAAACTGCTCTGGTCCTGGAATCATAAGACCTGATTTGGATCCTGGCTGTGTCATGTACAAGCTGTGTGACCTTGAGCAAGTAGCTGAACAATTTTAAGCTCCATTTTTCTCCTCTAAAAAAAATGATAGTTTTACATTTTCCCAGTATTGATAGAAAAAAAATAGAATGAATGTGGTTTTATTATTTCAGCTGTGACTGATGTTATATACCTGCCTGCTAAGTTTCAACAAAGCCAAGAAGAGATTGTGAATGAGTTTTGGGAGTTGACACTATGCTGTGAACTAACATATATTCCCATCTACTCTCTGACTACAACCTCACCCTAGCTCACTTTGCCCTTTACAGGTTGTCTTCTTTCAATTCCTGAAACACATCAAGGCATACTAACCCAACCCTAGGCATCTGCCCTGTTTTCTCCTCCTCCAATGTCTTTGTCCTACTACTCCATGTTGCTATTTCTTTAAGTCATTCAGCACTAAACCCAAGTGCATCTTCCTTGGGGTATCCTCCCCTAGTGTCCGAGGTACTGCTTACCACATCAACTGGGTTCATTTTCATTTTTTTTTTTTTTTACTTTTTTCTAGTTGCTGTTTTCTTCATTTGTTTGATGTCTCTCTCTCCCATCATTACCAAGTATAGAATGTAGGCTCTATGAGAGCAAGGACCCTGTCTTATTCTCTGGTATGTCCCCAATACCTAGAACAGTACTCGTCACATACTAGGTCCACAGTGTTTGTTGGATGAGTGACATGTGACAATCTATGTCACTAGAAGCCCAACATGCATTGCAGTTCTCTCCCTAGTAAATCAGAATGAAACCAGGTTACTTACATGGCTTAACATAAAAGAAATGTATACCCAAAAGAAAAGGTTAATACTTCCTATGCTCATTAGCTTCAGATTTGATATTCAATCATGTCCCAAGTCCTTTTGGTTTTGATCTAATATCTCTCAGATGATTCTCTCTCTCTCTTTAAAACATTACCAGTAACCTTTTATGCCCAAACTCAAATTATTCTCCTGACTTCATTGTCTTTCTTTCCTTCAGACTATCCTAGATAGTATTATTAAATTTATTGCCTTAAAATAATAAAGTAGCATTGAAACAAATACCAAAGTATTCTCAAGTTACTTCCATTTTCAAGATTTAAAATATTCCCTTTAAAAAAAACTGTTCCATGAAAAATATTTGTCATTTTATAACAACCAAATTTATAGACAAATAATTTTATATGTTAAAAGACATGCCTGATCCTTTCATTTTACAAATGAGCAAATTGAGGCTCTGCCATCCCTTGTCAACAGAGTTAGAAAGGAGTGGAAGATTTCTGACCCATAGCTAGGATCCCCCTCCTCTATAGGGCATGTCTCATTTATGTCCTAGCCTTGTCTTCCAGATTATTTCCTACCTTCACTTTAATGTGTGCTCTACTCTAGCCAATTTTAATGATGAGCAATTCCCAAAATATGTCCCATATTAATTTCATTTGTTCACCTTATTTCTCATCCATTAGATGAACACCCAAATTCCCAGCACTAAAAATAAAAATTAATATATAGTCTGTATTTATATCTATCCCTGAGAAGTCCAAATTACAGTGACTAGTGTGCAAGAAAATAAAAGAATTTCTTCATATTTTATTTCAATTTCTACTTCTTATCCTCCCACTAACAGCATTCTACCATTTCTTTAAACTCCCATTTTCCCAGATTTGTAATACAGCATTTTTCACATTCTGGTTGATATTTCAGCTTAGAATTCCCCAGTACTGTCCCTGTGGAAGGGAAAGCACCCTGAGCATTCCCCTGATAATGTTTTGACACCTTCATCTACTCCAGTGATCCATCTCAGTCTTGCATATGGTAAATATTTAATAGAGTTTCAAGGAGGACTAACATTTATTAAGAACCTACTTGATGTGCCAGGCAACATGCTTGGAACTTTAAGGTTAGTATGTGTATTACACAGCTAAAAATACAGTGGAGCAGGATTTCCAAAACACATCTGCTCATATCCAAGGTCTCTATTCTTTTAGACACACAGGACTGCCAGATAAGTTATATATTTTTCAAGATGCCATCATATCCCACTTTAAATGTGATTGAGGCTTTGACCTCTTTGTGACATTAAGTCCAACTCCTTGAAATTATTTACAGATGAATCGAATTCATCTTTCCCTGTGAGGACAGCTGCTTCCAGGATGAGGTTCTGGAGGGCAGCCAGCCCCATGTGCCCAGGCTAGGCGGTATGTGTAGGGAGTGCATGGCAGAAGGCCGCCTAATCAGTGCTCTCTGTTGAGCCAAGGTAAAGCACATCTCATCCTGGAAGCCTAGGTCAAAGCCGAATGGGTCAAAGCAGGGAGAGGCACACGATTTCAGGCCAGGACACTAAACCAGAAAAATATAACTGCAGAATACACAGTCATTTGGAGTCTAACATTTAAAGAGAGGGTGGTAGATTGTAAACAAACTAACAGAGTTCATGGGGGTGGGGAGACCAAAGCTATATTTAATAACAAACTACTCACATAAGAGCAAGCTACATTTTTATTCTGCCTAGAAAATACTCTGGCAATGTCTTCTTTACTTTGTCCAGAATTACTAATATCATGAATAACTAACTTCAAAAATGAAGGATAAGATTTTGTATTTTCTACTAAAAAGGCATGACTTTGTACATGCACTCATCTTATTATGTAACTGAACAGTGTGGGGAAAAGAGTATTTTGAATCAAAAAGTAAAAACCTGCCCCTGAGAAGTCCAAATTCTAAAAATGACTTAATCACCCAACTGTGACAAAAGCAAGGCTTTGAACATCTCAATATACCTGGAGTCTGTATTCTCGTCATTCACTTACTGCCACAGTGACACATCATGTGACAGTCTTCATGGTCAGAAACATTAATTACTCTCAGAGGAAAATATTTTTATATTCTATTTAGGAGGTTTACTCCTAATCCTACCATTTTCCCCAAAGTATAATGCAGGGACGGACCTACCTGAAAATCTTTCATGCTTCAAAAGGTGACATGCTACCACAGCCACCATAAGTTTTTCTATATCTGGGAAGAGGTCACTCTTTGAAATTCTATATGCAATTTTAGGAAATAGAATGGTGTTCCTCTTTTTTTTAACCCTCCTAAAAAAGAATACTGAAGTTATTTTCTCTCTTGCCAAAAAAAGAAGAAAAAAAAATGAAAAGGAGGAATCAGTTTGAGATTTGATTGCACAGACTTGAGAACAGAGGCATTGCCATACCATGCCAGATGACTCATGAAACCTTTAATCTTGGCTCCAAACTCTGGCCTCTGCCTGAGGATTCAGAGAAAGGCAATAAGCCACTGTCACTTGGAGGCCATTTAGTTAGCAAGGTTTTCCCAACTTAAACTCTCTCTTTACTGCAAACCTGTACCTTAGAGTACTCTGGTATTTGAAAGAATGAGGACTTTTTAAAGAGTCTCCTGGAACTCAATATCCTTTAAGAGAAAATAATTGTTTAATCAGACCTAGAGGTTTGTTGGCAGGGCATTAAGAACAACAACAACAAAAAGTATCCAGTTCTTACCCAAGTCATGCAGTTGTACTCCTGAGGAATTAATTGTCCTTTAATAACCCCAGTGAAGACCCAGATGTCAAAACATGTGCAAGAATGTTGCTTACTTAATACAATAGTCAATGTATATATACACTGGCCACTGTGTCAGTAGTTGTACAGGTCAGAAAAGAAGAAGACATCATGCCAACAACATGTATTAGCAATAATATTTAATACACAGTGGTGAATACTTACAGGAAGAGGACTGTTTTATTAGCAGTCAGAAGAATGAGTCCCTTTAGGGAACACTGCTCTAGCTTGTGGGAGTTTTCCAAACCTATCAAATTGGAATCGCTTACATTTTGTTCAGCACACAACTACCTCTGTTCAAACTACTTTATTTCAGAACTGGGACAATAAATTTTTGATAACAAGATTTCTAAAAAGAGAAGATTTCTACACAATTAGAATAAAATTTAAAAAAATAATTTGAATCCATATCTAATATTTATAAAATAGTAATGCAACTTTTATATTTTTAAAAAAATATCTTAGGTAATTAAGAAAGATTGTGTGAGTGCAGCTTGTCTGGAAAGAAGATATTAAGAAGAAGCTGGGGCAAGAGATTTCTTGGAAGGCAAAGCCTAGGACTAGTAAAAGGAAAGGAAAAGGATGAGGCAGAGAGATGCTTCAACTGGGATACAGCTGTCACACTTGTGCTATGGTTTGGATATAGTTTAAGGGTCTTTCCAAAGGGTACATGTATGTTGAAATTTAATAGCTATTGTATTCAGAGGGTGGAAACTTAACTTGATTATGGCATTTACTTTGGGAAGTGATGGGATTAGAAAAGATTATTAAGATGGGGACCTCATTGAACACTAGAGGTTCCTAAGAAGGCACAGAGACCAGAGGACCAGAGGATATAAGTACACGTGTGATCCTTGTCTTGTGATCTCTCTTTGTCATGTGATATCCTGGGCCTTTTCAGAACTCTTTTCAGCAAGACCACTATCACAAGATGCAGGCCCTTGAACCTCCAGACCTATGAGTTAACAAACCTCTTTTCTTTATTATCTTAGCCTCAAGTATGAAGTTGCAGAAACAAAGAATGGACTGGTATTCCCATATAAGAGACTCAAACTCAATGGGGAGCTTCGGAGCAGAAGTCACTAACTTTAGGCAGAGATGGCCTGGTCCTAATGGCTCCCTGAGCTGTCACTGACTGAGGGCTGCTTTTGGAAGAGCATGTATACTGCAGCAGATCTAAAAAAAAGTTCTGCAGTTAGAGATGGTCAGCTAACTACACTGAAGGATGCATTCTTCTGGAAGGGATATATTGCTATACCTCCATGGCTGTGAGACAATAGAGAAATAGAATTTATCAGTGTTGTTATAGAAGTCCTTCACAAATACCCAGAAATGCTTCTAAAATCTAACAAACTGATTATGGATGTACACACGTATCTTCTGTTTTCTCCTTGTACAGTCATTCACATGAATCCTGTTAGCAGGGGGTAGTGTGGGAAGTGTCATGGTCCGTAATCATGTTGGTCTTAGCTTTGATTATAGCCAGGAAGAAGGTAAGAATAGACCCATTTAAGTTCCTTTATCATCTCCTGTTAGGGTCTGTAAACAAGTCAAGATGGTGCCTGGCATTTTGCCAGAGGGAGTGGTTTGTGAAGTAACGCCAGTGAGCCATTAAGTGTGGAGATTCCTTATTGGTTGACTGCTGTATCTAGTTTATGTTAATTAAGATAAGCTGTGTGTAATGTATATATACCCCTCCAGTCCTACAATAAACGGCTCCCACTCTTGCTGTATCAATGTACACAAGTTGCTCGTCACCCCCCGGGTTATTTTGCTGCAGCCGGACTGCGGCAATCTCCAATACTGTGACTGCAATGTTGAAGATTTTATGAAGGAGAAGGAGAGATGGAGTAATGGAACTGTGGGACAGTGGGGCAGGGAGGGAATAAAGAAATTGGCAAAGTAGGAAAGACCCTGGGTGACAAAGGGATGAGGAATAGGAAGTCAAGCATTTCATGGTAAGTAACCCAGGTTAAAAAAGAAGGGAAAATCATGAACAGAATGTCCTGAAACTGAATTGCTATGTTGATAGTTTCTAGCTAGCTGTACATTAGAAACACCTTTGTACTCCACTCCACATCAGTTATATCAGACTCTCTGGGGGTAAGGCTTGGGCATCAATGTTTTTCAAAAGCTCCTGTGTAGATTCTGACAGCACAGCGGGACTGAGAAACCCTGATCCATGGGAACTGCACTTCTTTCAGTGGAGGAGCTTCCCAGGAAATGTCACAGGCAGAGGTACCACCAATCTGTGTTCCCACTCCTCCCTACCCTTATCCTTTGGTACCAAAGAGAGGTAGTTTGAATTAGTAAACCCTAGTTCCAGGCTCTCTCACACATTACCTGAGTCCAACACATGTGGATGTGGATTTTGGGTGATGAGAAGATCTTTCCTCATTGAAACAGCAACCAAGCAAAGCAGGACACGCTTCACACTGACTACAATTTGAACCATTTTTACCATCTACAGTCATAAATAATGAACATGAATGGGGGGTGTTTGGGGTCAATGAGTTGTAAAACCTATAAGTGGTTTAAGTTTTTTCACTAATAAGGTTTTCACTTTCCATGTTCATATATATAAAAGTTGTGTCTTTATAATCCTTTTTTACTTCAATGCATCATACTTTCCTGAATTAAAGAAGTAGGAAATGAAGTGGAGGGATCGGGGAAGAACAGAGAAAGGGAGGAGTGAGGGAGTGAACACAAAATTTATGTTATCTCCACAATGACTACTTATAAGCCAGTGGAAGAGCACATCACTAGATGGTCATTATGACAGACAGCCAGACAGGGATCAGCTATGTTGGTCATTTGCTTTATGTAATATAATTATTTGGAGATGGAGGAATTAAGTAGAATTATAAAAATAGAAGCAATTACTAGAAACTAAGAAGTCATTTTTACACATTCATCAGTAAAATTACTTCCAGATTTTTATCAAGAAAAACTCACAGTAATTTTCATTTAGCTTTCACTTGGGGAAGAGATAACTGTTTCAAGTTCACCTCACAAAATGACAGTACAAGTTTGCTCCCTTTCATGACTACCCAGCAGTCCACAGGTCATCTTCATGCTTCTCCAGGAAGTCATGGAAAAGACCCTCAGGACTATTGTAGGTTTGGGGTGGGAATACATTAAAACTCTCCACTTCCTTGTTATGTGGTCTCTCTTCCAACTTACAAAGTGGGTGCATGAGCAACTCAAATTTCAGGTTGAATAAGTAGGAATTATGTGTAAAAACTGATCTTGAAATAAAAGTTGTATACAATTTACTCATAAGGAATATCAATCTAGTTATTACGGTCTCATAGGTAATGTGTGATTCCAAAAGCATGTTGGATTGAAGTGATAGTAAAACTGAACAATTTCTTAAACTTAATCTATTTCCTTCTCTCATGTCTGTTTATCAGTTGGAGAGTCTATTATCTAAGCCACTCCAGTGACTGCCATAATTTTAAAAATCAGAAAGGATATCCATTAGCAATAGTGGGTGTTAGCATTGTATTGCACACATAACATAAGGAAGATTACCTGCTGTTCAATATTTACATTTCTGTATCATTTGTGTTTTGCAGCAAGCTGAAAGATCAAAAAAAAGGAACAAAATCATGGTGTGAAATAACCAAATGATGAATTCTCTTTGTATCTATGTAGAAAGAAAGTCCCTTCTGCAAAATTTTTTTAGTAAAAGCAAAGAATGGGTATGTAACAATGAGAAGAAGGAAGAGGGAGGTCAAATCCCAGTTGCAGCTGCCAGTGAAATGCATGGTCTTTTTTGCATTCCATGAGGCTGGAATTGCTGATGAAGAAATGTCCTCACATATTCTGTCAATGTCAGAATACAAACATCACTAAATAAACCTTTGTGTCAAAATGTCGCATAGTGATTATTTATGCTTCTTGACAACACTAGTGACTGACAAGCTTGCCTCTATGGCTGTGAAAGGTTGCATATCAATTGTTAGAGGTAGCAGAGATGAAGGCTATGCAGTCATCAGAATTCATATAAACTGTGCCAACTAATTATATATGTTAACAGTGGCCAACATAATAAATGCAAGTGTGATTCTCCTGAAAAAGTATTGTCTAAACAATTTGATGTAAAACATTTAACGATTAATTTACATTTTTGAATCTTTGGAATCAAATAGATATTCACACTGAAAGGAAAATGTCATTTATTTTTCCTTTTTAATTGTTCATTTTTTTTATAACGTTCCTTCTTAGAATTGAATTTGGAGTCCACATGTTTAGAGAACACTGCAAATACTGAACCCTAGATAGCATAGAACAAACCCCAATGACACAGTGGAAATTTCCTAGCAAAATGGATACAAAGTGATAATAAAACTGAAGAATTTCTTAAACTTAATCTAGGTGACTTATAAAGTAATTCCCTTGCTCCTGAATTCCATATTTTCTCTCGTTCCAACTTTATGCATGAGGGATAAGAGGCATGACAATGATCAATGGGACAAAAGCATGTATTATGAAAATATTTTCTCAAATCAATAAGTAATATGTACAAGGTATTTACAAATATATATTCTAAGTATTAAATAATAATTGAAGGAAATGTTTATTAGGGATAACATTTCACAGAGAACCCAGTCTATTAACCATTACAGGAACATTTGATACTGAAAACACAATTCAAAGTTACTTAAATAAGCCTGACACTTAGGATTTTGGCGAAGACCCTGATACTGCCTTGGATTCTCAAGAGTGTGAATCCTTGCTTTACACTTTCTTGCTGTGTGGTCTTACGCAAGTTAGTAACATCTCTCTCTTGGATTTTCTCATTGTTAAAATGAGATGGAAATAGCACCTACATCTGTGAGGTGGTGTGATGGAAGAATTCAATGAGAAAATCTCCATAAAGCATAGAGCCTAAGATTTGGAACAAAATATTTCCATGTTCAGTGAAAATTAAATTCAAAAATTATCTTTACATGAAAATATAATCCACATGGAGAACATCTAATTTGCTAATAAGACTATAGGTGATTTTGTACCCACAGAAATATACTAAAATTAAAACAATTAAATTAAAAGAAGTCTAATGTTTTCTCCTCCTTTATAATATTGCAGTTGTATAAATCACAAACTGTTTTCTCAATTCAACAGAAATAAGAATGTGATTGCTTTTACTCTATATGCTACCATTTTTCCATAACTCTCTTAATTTTGGCATATATGATTTTCCCCATGCTAGTCTATCTGCTCTTCATAGGCACCTGCATTCACTCTTATTCATGATATGTGTGCCTATTGATGGAAGAAGAATCCCACTTACCACCCTACCTCATTCCCTAGGAAAGCCTTACCTATATAGAATAAAAGAATTGGCCAATTGGCTGTCAACAGAAAAATAACCCTCACCTGCTCTCAACATTAAGACTACTTCAGAAGCAAAACAAGCAAAAGCTTCCTAAATTTTTCTTGTATTGGAGTATTGAAAAACTTGTTTACCAGAACACTTCTTAGGAAGTGAAATTTTGGGACTCTAGGTCATCTGAAACCTATAAGAATTGCTTGCTATTCCTTCAAGGGAGGAAGAAGGACAGGAGGAAGAGGAAGCTTCAGGAGCAGTGTCAGCTCTATGATAGGAGGGCCTTTACTCTGGGAGGTGACTCCTCCCCATAAAGTTAATCAGTCTCATGAGTGTTTCTGTAGACAATGCAAAGCTTGCACTTCACATCTATCTGATGGATGGCAAAGCCAAGACAGGGCTTGCAGGTAAAACAGTTTAAATGTGAAAAGGTTCAAGAACATACAGTCCCTAAAAACGTAAAGAAATCTCCTTGAGGGGTTGGATAAGGTCATAAAGTTCAAATCAATATGGGACAGTTCCATGAAGGGCAATGGGGCTCTAAGATGGCCCTTGCTTTATAATATTGATTTTGACATTTTGATTCATTTAAAAATATTTTCCTCACCAAGTCAAAGAGATCAATGACTCCACTAAATCAGCTTTTTCTCCATTAACCTTTCACTGTGCTCTGTGTGGGTTACAAGATGACAAAACTAGAAAAGAGCATTTGAAATTCAGAGATAAGGGTGGGCCAAGCTATTAAAATAACTGTGCAAATAACAATCCAGCAACACTCATAGCGTGTTTCAAATAATGACTTTAGAAACTTAAACCTACCTAACATAATAATGCACATTTAAATTGGTGCTATTTAAAGGCAAATAGCTGTACTATAAAAAGTGTCACTGATACTTCAATTCTACATGCCTTTCAAACAGTGTGAAAAGCTGTAACTCTAGTGTATGCCTCATATAAAAGCAAAGATTTATAGCAGTTGGTCATGGGTAAGCACACACACATACACACACACCCCTAAGAAACATCTTTATACATATATTGTAGATCAAAGAAGTTCATTTTCAAGAGCAAGAACACTTAAAAGTAATAAATTAGTTTTCTGATACTATTGTAATGATGAGTCAAGGGAGAGTTTGCCCCCAGAATATGTTCACCAAAATTATCTATTTTTCAATATTTATTTGCAAGAAGTTAGAATTGACTCCACTAATGCCGAAGTTACTTATAACACCTACCAATGCTAAGTAACTTCTGAACTTAGGTACCTCCTGGAAATATGATTAGGAATTAAAAAAAAATTAAATGTTCAAAACTCTTTCATAAAATGAACGCTTATAAGGGTAAGCAGAGCTACTACTGTGGAAGCCTGGCTCTAACTTGACAATTTCCTTATGGTTGTGTTAGTCAGTTTTCCAACCCTGCTACAAAATACCTGAGAAAAACAACTGAAATGAGGATAGATTTATTTTGGCTCACAGATTCCAAGATTTTAGGCCATGGTCATTTGCTGTATGGTGAGACAGAATGGAATTGTGGGAACATGTGGTAGAGCAAAGTTGCTCATCTCATGGCAGCCAGGAAACAGAGCGAGAAACAGACAAAAAATGGAGAGTGAAAGCCAGAGGCTGGGGACAAATACCTTTCAAAGGCACACACCCAGTGACCTCCTTCATCCAACAGGGCCCTACCTCCTGGAGTTTCCACCACCTTCCAATTGTAACTTTAACTGGGGGGTCAGTCTTTTAACACATGAGCTTCTGAGGGACATTTGAGATTCAACCCATAACAATCGTGAGATCTCTGAAGGAAAGCTGAGGACACTACAGAGTTCTGAGGGGCAAAATTCATCCTCTATAACTTTCTGCAACTTAACAAATGGAATGGGAAGGGACTGGAGTGAGAGAGATGACAACCTCAGTCCCAACTTCTGGAATTCTCTCACATTTGGATGGATGATGATGACACAGACTTGACAAAACTGAATTTCTTGAGGGACTTATGGCATCATGAAATACCTAATTCACTCCTTAAAAGAGAAAAAGAAGTGAAACAGAGTTGCTAGAAGCAACCCTCCATCACAGATGGATGAGCCATTCTGCCGCATGTTGCTCATCACACGAGATATTTGTCATTTATGCTCTAATATAATACATGATTCTTGTATGTGTGAAGGAGTAGGAAAAGGTCGGAAGGATTCTAATTAAAAAGATAAGTGACTGTTTCATTAATATTACTGTTTCTAAAAAGTTCTCTATAATCATCAATCATGCTTATAGTACAAGGTGCCTTAGTAATTTGCACCTTTTCAATTTGCAACTAGTAAATTGCAAGTTAAATTGATGCTAATTTAACATCTCCAAAGAACTTCTAAGCATGTCAGCAATGGAAGAGACTTCAAAAGAAACCAGAAGGGAAGTATAATCTCTGTGCAGCACTAAGAGATTCACTGATGCACTCTTTGGAACACTTTCACTGTCATTCAGAACTCTATTCCCTTCTTGCTTTACTTTTCTGTTTTGAATTGCTTGCTTTTGGTCTCCTCCTAAAGTTCTCCCTTAGGAATTCACATTTTATAATCTTAGCCAGATCTCTGTATTGTTTCTGTTTTCTCCTAATGTTCTTGTCCATACTCACTAATTCAATTTTTGTAGATTGATGACCTACAATTCTAGTTCATCAACCTTGATCTCTTTAGAGTTTCGTATCAACATTTCTACTGCTAACTGGATATGTCTGTCTTGTTGCCTTACAATGTATGGAACTTTGTGGGTTCAAATCTGAAATCAATACTTCCCTTCCTGAGAGACATTATTGCTCCTTCTTCTCTGTCCTTAGGTGTTATTGGAATTACCATCCATGCCATGTTCCAAAGTAGAAATCTTAATCTTCCACACTCCTGTCTTGCTGCCTTTCCCATATTCAACAAGTTACCTTTCTCAGAATGCCTCTCAAATCTGGCTTGTGTTCTCTAATTTCACTATAACTGCCTGAGTTCAGAAACTCAGGATCACTCATCTGAGATACTGCAATAGCTTTCCATCTGTTCTTTCTCTCACCAGGCTCTCTTCACTACAGTCTCTACCATATTCCTGCCAAGTAATCTTCCCCAAAGCATTTTGAATTGATCTTGTCCCTATCCTGCTCTTAAACCTATTTTGTTCCTATTGCATATAGCACAAGTATGAATTTTTAAAACAACATTTTTCTTTTTAGTATCTCAGATTTACCTGAAAGACAAATACATCACCCACAATCACTTGTACTAACCATTTGGCCTTTTATTAAACATCTAGATCGTAGTTTTACAATTTTCCATTCATGTATCTAAAAGTTCCAAACAATGGATCCCCTCACAATAGGAATTCTATCGTAGTAATATTTTTATTCCTAGAGTATACAATATTGCCTAGAACAGAGTCAGAGGTCAAAAATGACTATTACTAAATGAATTAATAACTTAAACAGTATCTACCAAATTAGCATCTTCCAAAATGTGTCCAAGGAGTATGTGAAATAATGTAATATAAAAAATAAAGCTTGGGCTGAGGATGTGGCTCAAGCGGCAGCACGCTCGCCTGGCATGCGCGGGGTGCTGGGTTTGATCCTCGTCACCACATAAAAATGAAAATAAAAGATGTTGTGTCCACCAAAAACTAATATATATATATAAATTAATTATATATATATATATATATATATATATATATATATATTCTCTCTCTCTCTCTTTAAAAAAAATAAAGCTTTATAGACAAACTAGTTTGAGATGTTTTAGGAAAATAAATAAAACACCTTTTTCATAAGTGTAATATTCTTTTCTGAATATTTCACAGAATAACTAATATTCCTTAATGCATTTCATGACCAAAGCACCAATGTGTTATAAAACATTAACTAAACTTTCTGTCTACTGAACCAATTTTTGAAAGGAATAGGGATCTAAGAAAATTATTTGGGAAATAATTTTATAATGAATTTATAAATTTACTGCACAAAATATAAAGACAGCTTCTTCTATGTATGTCTTTATTCTTTAGAAAAAACATAATATGATCCACAGGTACAGCTTTCTTCTAGTTAAATTTAGAATATTATGCAACACAGGTGAAAGCAATTTAGGTAAGGTTAGTTTCCTAATGCCATTTTAAGCAAATATTATAGATGATATTCTATTCCACATAACAACAATGATAAATAAATAAAAGCTTGTGTATATTTTTCTGAACTTTATTCTCACTTTGAATGAAAATCTTAAAGTCATTGAGAACTCAAAGCTGGCATATTGATCACTACAGTGTATGTAGTAAAACCAAGAATCCAAGAAAATAATAGCCCTTATATGATTAGTTTCTTTCATATGAAACACAAACTATACTTGATTTTTTTATTAGGTAGAAAAAATTATTTTTGTGTTCATTAAAAGAGGCAAGTCCTGATTCTATTGATTTGTATTGGTTGTACAAATACATTAACATCTATTCCTAAGTAAAACTTTAATATACCTGCCTTCAGTTATAAAAATCTATTTAAAAACTACGCAAGGTTGTATACAAAGTATATTCACACAACCAGAGATATGAAAAATTGTGCTTTATATGTGTAATAAGAATTGTAAAGCATTCTTCTATCATATATAAATAAAAAAAATTAATTTTAAAAAATCAGATGGAAAAAAACTACACAAGGGAAAGAGAAAAAAACGGATATACTAGTTAACTTTATGTGTCCAAATAGCCAAGGCACAGTGCTCTGATATTTGGTCAGATATTACCATGGATGTTTCAAAGAGGGTATTTTGAGATGAAACTTATATTTAATTTAGTAAACTTTGAATAAATCAGATTATTTCCCAAAATGTGGGTGAGACCCATTCAATCAGTTCAAGCCCTGGATAGAACAAAAAAATAGACCTGCCCTGAGAAAAAGGAAAATTTTCAATAGACTGTGTTAGACTTCATCATCAAAATTGCTTTTCCTTAGTTTGATAACAAACTGGGACTCAAATTGCTACTCAACTCTTCCCTGAGTTTCCAACGTGGAGGCCTCCTTCATTAAATTTTGGACTTGACTTGTTTAGGGAATAATAACAAGAAAGGACGTTTGCATATGTTGAACAGAGATGAAGTTGTTTACTCCAAATATTTTTGATCCTATTATAGGTTAAATCCATAGAAGTGGGAATTATGATCACAGAGGGCTGTATGTGTATATGTTCTATTTTGACTAATGTGCAGAGAAACCATGGCAGTAATTGTACATTTCTTAAACTAGGTTATGACATTCCTATTGATTGGTTTTCTAGCACTCTATAATCCTTTGAAAACATCCCTTTCGAAAAGGTAGAAAGATGGCGGCGAGGGGAGTGCATTGCCCCTGTGTGCTGCTTCACTGTGTGGGAGTATGACAAGTCAGGACGGCTAAAGGATATCTTGTTAGGAATTTCCAGCAATAGTGGGGTGCTCCGGAACCTGGAGGAAGGATTTCCATCGCACGAGGATCGGCTACGGGGACTCAAACGCGAGAGGTTTGTCGCACGGAGGGTAACACTGCTTATTCAGCAAACCGCCCCGCGGCTAGAGTCTGCAGCGCGCGCTGGGAAACGAGGAGATAGCGACGCAGGGATACAGCGCTGCAGTTTCTGCCAGCTGTGCAAGCACCGTACTCAGGGCTGAATTCTGGGTTTGAGACGGGGGAAGGAAGCGGTCCATCTCGGTTCTCCACACCGGTCAGACCACAGAGGAGGCCAGCAGCCACCATGTTGGAAAGCTGATGTCACATCCCTGTTTTCGACTGACCACAGCTCATTCAGCCATAGAACAGGTAATTTCAGGCTGCAATTCGCCTGCGGCTTGCAGACAGATTGCTAGGGTTCAGTGCCTGGGTGCTTCTTAGAACCTGATCTTATCGGAGCGAACACCGAGCGCGGGGCGGCCAAGTTCCGGCTCCCGGAACCGTCCCGGAACCGCCCTGGCCCAGGGC
>NW_026000037.1:42840371-42855727 GCF_001458135.2 Marmota marmota marmota | reverse complement strand
TTTTTTTTTTTTTTTCCGGGGTGTGGGGTACTAGGATTGAACCACTGAGCTACATTCCCAGCTCTTTTTACTTTGAGACAGGGTCCTAAGTTGCTTAGGGTCTGGCTACATTGTTGAGGTTCACCTTGAACTCCAGATCCTCCTTCCTCAGCCTCCTGAGCAGCTGGGATTACAGTCTTGTGCCACCATGCCTGGCAGCATTGGTAAACACTTATTGGTAAACTGAATGTAATATTCATCAAGATAAATGAGTTATTATGTTTGCAAGAAAAGTGCAGTTCAGAAAGTGCTCTATTCAAATTCACTTAAAATGTGTAAACTGACAACTGCATTCCAAGTGTTTTACCTCTAAAACCCTCACTCTTTGGGGGATGGGGGCAGTTTACCTGGGAACTAATGGCATACTTCAGATAAGACAGGATGAGAGGATTAGGGGAAGGTCCAATCATGGCCTGCTCCAAAAGCGCTTCTGCAAGGGAAATAACAAAGTAAGACTGAGTGGTTGCTTTTGGGGGTTTATTCCTCCCATCCATCCTTCCCGCTTTACTTGAGACCTGCCAGGTTGAGAATGTCCCAGGTGGCTCCTTTGGGAAAGAATTTCTTCATGTTGATTGCCCATTGGTAGTCACTCCATCGCTCCTTCCAGGCTTGCAAAATGGCTTGCTTCAGGTTCACCACCTTCATGACTTCACTCTGAGGAGGCGAGGCCGACAGTCGCCAGCTTTGAGGTAAAAGAAATGGAAAGAGAGAAAGGGATGAGGTGCTGAGGGCAAGAACAGGGAAGGTAGAGTTAACAGAAAGGAGATTCGGGAAAATAAAGCAAGGCATAAGAACCGGACGGAAAATAAAATAAAGGGTAGCTACTTTGAAAAAAAAAAAAAAAACACCCCTTTCTATTTATTCCTCTATTTGTCCGCTCCAACCCTCAATGTCTGGCTAAACAAAACAGGCAGGCCCTGAATGTTTCCTGGAACATGCCCAAAAAAAAAAAAAAAAAAAACTTCACTGAGGAAATGAAGTCAGTCTCCCTTGGGCACCTGCAATATTCCTAAAGAATATTGGATGTTTGTAATATGAAACCAGGGCTGAGAATCCCTGATTCACAACTTTATTTGCCATGATAATACAAGTGGGCTTTTGGATTCATTTGCTTTTAATTCCAAAAGCTATGGAAAGACACTAAAAGCTATTACATAAAGGAATAAACTTATTAGGGCTTGGCTTGAATTTTTCTATGTGCTCATTCTGGCAGGTGGAAAAAATGAGAACAATGGTAGATATAAGAAGATTAATTGACTTGAATGAAGGAGGTTTGCATGAGATAGAATTGGAAGGAAATTACCAATAGATTATCTGAGGGTGGGCATTAGAAGGAGTGAGGGGTAAGAGTTGTCTCAAGCTTTCTACAAACTAGATGCTGGTGTTTATTGAATAGGAATAGAGGAAGAAGATCATATTTTGAACTCTAGGTCAGGCATATGAGTTTGAAATACAAGTTGACTTTGTATGTCTAGAATATAAGTATAAAATTGTCAGTGAGCATGAACATGATACATCAGGACTCTCTCTTCTTTTGATAATACTTACATTGGTTCCAGGAACTATGAATTTTAATAGAGTTAAGATAGGAACAGAATTAGGAAAGAAACAGTGAAATGCTGCTGTGTGCTTGTTTGTGTGTATGTGTGTGTATGTGTTTACTTATTTGAAGTATGGTCAAGATGTACCTCTTTTAACTATACTTAAGATAGTGTTTTGCCTGTACTTCAAGGGAGAAATAAAGAGATCAATGAAATTTCTAAATGATTCTTGTTACTTTAAAATTCTGAATGGTCTTCTTACTTTTCTATTTTCCTCATATCTTTATGGGAAGTTACAATTAATAAAGTTCCTAGTAAAAGTTCAAGTCAAAAATAATACAGTTCTAATCATTTTGTAAAAATATATTTGTTTTTTAAGTATTAATAGATCTCCACACATCAGTATGATTTATTAGAGAAATACTAATGTTATTTGTCTAAATTGTCTGATTTACTAAAAGGTTTTCTTGACTCAGGTTTTACTGTGTGGTGAAAGCTGAAATCACTGACTATCAGGAAAGTATGGATAACTTGAGAACAATAGTTATCAAGAGTTTTCCAGAGTTAACAACAAAAACAACATTTGTCCAGGCTTGCAAGATCTTAGGTATGGGCCTTGTGATCACCCACTCATGAAGCTGACAGAAGAGTGATGGTATACAGACACCTGTATTGATGGAAAGCAGCTGCTGTGTTCTGAATGTCCCCTTCCAGTTGAAATTTAATTGCCATTATAAGAATATTCAGAGGTGGGACTTTTCAGAGGTGATTAGGCCCCAGAGAGCTTCTTCATCTTGAATGGATTAATCCCTCCAGAATGGGCATATTATCATGGAAATGGTTTCTGATAAAAAAACCATTTTGGCTTCCTTTTGTCTCTCTTATCTGATCTTTGCCCTTCTACCACAGAATGACTCAGGAAAAAGGGCCTCACAGCTTGCTGGCCTCTCAGTCTTGGACTTCCCAATCCCCAGGACCATATGTTTTTGTTAATTCTAAACCACTCCGTCCATGGTATTCTGTAATAGAGCGAAAATGGATCAAGACAATAACCAAAGTTATGGTAACTTTCAGGAAACTTATATTCATAAAAGATAAAGATATTGAAAGATTAGTAATATAGGAGAAACCAATGAAAAATAAAACAAAAAGCTGGTTATGACTGTAAGAGGAATGATTTATAATCAAGAGCTTTATTTATTTATTATAACGTCAAACAGTTTGCTTGATAACCAATTTAAAAAAAAAACTACATATTATAGTTATTCTTTTATAATAGAAAAGTTCAGAGCTACCATAAAGACAAACAGGGAAAGCAGGTAGCCCCAGAATGATCAGAAAAGACCAAAGGGAGGACCTCCTACTCATAAATGTCAGGCTATTTGACAACCATTTTTTAACAACTAGACTGTCATGTTTTTTTTAAAATTTTTCAAATTTTTTTTATTTTTAAATTTGTTTTAATTAGTTACACATGACAGTAAAAGGACCTTGACACATCATACATTTGAATAGGAGACTATCATGTTTTTAAAGAGTAAATCTTTTTCATACCTTAGGACTTCACTGTAACATCTTAAGGAGTCCCTGTCAATAGACCTACCATGGCGGTGATTTGGGAGGGACTCACATGTTCCTGATATCAGTTGGCAACCCATTTTTGTATCTGGCTGGGAACAGAAGCACTGGCAGATTATCATGACACAGCAGTTGTTACATATTCAAATATCTCTCTTGGACCTACCTAAAGCTATAATTGGCAAAATCCTGGAGGGATAGGTATATTTTATCAAAGATATGGTTATTCCAAACTGATACATGGTATGAAAAGTACTCCTATTTGGCTTTGAAATGTATTTTTGTACTAACATTTGAATGTGTGTGTGATGTTCTGAGAAATTACTTCAAAGAGATTAATGAAGCCATACTGTGAAGACCTGACTCAGGAGAGCTGGGAAATTGTCCAGCTTTTTCTTCATTCTGCTTCCCTGCTGAACTCCTCTTTGACACCCACTCTTTAACACCCCAAGGAATAACTAAAATGTCTTTCAGAACAATGTCAAACCTTCCCTATGGAATAGGACATAGGAGTTTAAGTACCACTGATGCTTCTTTGGTTGCTATTTTGCAGCAGGAAATGCAGATTTAAAAAAAAAAAGTACCTATAATCTAGCTTTGTTGATTATATCCTTATTATCCATTTTCCTTTTCATCCTTTTGCAGGATGAAAAGCCTCAGGTTTTCATTTAGAGATCCCAGTGCTTCAGGCAAACTGACTCTCCTATAAACTTCACCTGTGACTAATGTGACCTAGGCATTCTTTGAGCATTAGGTGTAGAGAATGTGACCTTGGCTCAATATATCAGGTTCCCTTTACCTCAGTCAGTGGATTCAGTGACTATGCATTTTAAGCTAGCCCAATAACAGTAAATCTCAGGGTCACCGAAGTATTGCAATTAAGCTCTCTTTCTGTGGATGATGTCATATCTAGACACCATTTTAATTAAGTCCTCATGAGCACAAACCAATATGTGAAGATGCACAGAGCTAAGGAATACAGCCCTGGATCCCTTGTGATAAAATAAACCTTCAGACAAAACCATGACTGAACCTTCCTTTCCCCTTTCACCAATACAAGCACTCACTCAACTGAACATTTTCTTCGTTTATTAAGTCAATTAAAGTTGATATTTATGTTGTTTACAGTTTCAGGCCTAGTAATTAAAGCAGTGAGTCAACAAACAAGTAATTAAACTGATTAGGATCTGTCAATTATGTTAAAATATACATGCTGCCAATTGTTATGACAGAAAATTTCACCACAAATAATAACATGTTCACAGACACATTTACCTCTCAGTGTGCACACGCCTATGTGATGTGTGTGCACACACATCATATACACATTACCAGTCTAAGTTGCCCGATATATTTCAACTCTGTTGAACTGTATATTTTCAAACAACATAATGATGAAAAAATGTAAAGTAATCTCTCTATATTATGAGCTAAGCCCACTCAATCTTGAAAGACTAGACTGAAAGACAGCCAGTGTATACCAAACACAGGAGGTTCATCTTCAGAAGTTCTTGTAGATTAAGCTTCTAGGCTTTACTCAGAATTAGACACTTTTTGTGTAAAATGAACAAATTTTGATTAAAAGAAGAAAAACTAGAAATGGAAGAAAAAATATAGGGAAATAATAAAAGCTGTGAATTAGACTTATCTTTATGCAATCATAATCCATATATTGATATGTCATCATTGTCAGTCTTTTTGAATATTCAGAAAAAGTCTTATGTATTTCATTTATATGCATTTATTTCATTATATTAAACAATAAAAGTATTCTTAGGTATGTTATAACCAAAAATAAGAACATTTAAAAGTCAGCAAAGTTAATGAGGTATGTTAATGAGTATTACATTTCCTGTAATAATACTTTGTCATTTGGGGGATATTATGAGTAAGTATAAATATGTAAAGTCATTCCTCCAAAATTTTGCTACAGCAATTCCTTTGACCTATGATCCATGGATTGCACAAAAACAAATTGACAAGATAAGATTTTGTCAATATTATTGAGTACCTTCACAGAAATAATTAAAAAAATTAATAAAGACAGTGTCATGATCAAAGGTCATGTTGCTGTTGTTCAAGCCCTGGAGCTAGGCAATTGCTTTCTCTAAGAAAAATTCTTGGAGATGCATCATTAGCCTTGCCCTGTAGTCAGAACAACTGCAGTGAGGCTGTTCTTGAAAGTGTTCACTGACACATGCTGCCAGGGTAATGGCTTGCATCCGCGCTTTGCTTTCTGCTGCAGAGATGTGTGGGACCGATTGACAGGCTCATCATCAGTAACAACTGGGAAACAAGAATTATGACACAATGGGAAGATAAATCCATTGTAGCCACAGAGAAAGGCAGAAAAAGTTCAGTGATGGAAGATGTGGTTTGGGTGGCTTCGGTTACAAATATATGATTGAGCTAGCAACTGAAATAATCTTCAGCACATTCTGAGCTATGCCAAGAACATCACCCATCAACAAATCAACAGTTGGTGTTAGAAAAAAAAAGAGTTCTAAAGAGCCAGACTGTATTTACTGTATCATTAGGCAAAAGGAAAAAATGGCCTTACCTGTAAAGTCCTCATTTCCTGTAATTCAAAAGACAAGGCATTTTTATGCCTTATTACATAATAACATCAATTTTATATTGATAACCAAGGAAGTTATGCAATATTCATAGGATTTTTTTATAATTCATTAAATGGATGGGAGCATTATGAGATGCCTCTCTCTTCATTCTACCCATGAACTTATAGTGAAAGAAAACAAGAGTGTCATAATTGAGTTAAACTATAAATATAATGTACAGAGGATCAAAGCAGAAAAACACAAAAGCAGTCTCACATCACTGTTTAGCCCCAATATCATCATCATTATCATGTTCATCATTTTTATTATAAAACAAATTGACTGCCAGGCAGCTAAATATATAACTTGGTAAATATTAACATGCCTAACTTAGGAATGTGTTATCAAGTAGTGAATTTCTCTCCTATGAACATAGGGAAGAGAAGGAAAGAAAAAAAAAAAGAAGAAAAAAGCCCAGATGGGCAACTCTTGAAGTACCAACAGAGCCCTAATAGGATCACAGGCTACATGGACATAATAAGACAGGTATGCTTTAGAGCAGGGAAGGCTGCACTCTCTGTTGATGGCTCAATAATGCTGACCCTGAAGATATGGTAATAACTCTCCATTTTGTAAATTCCTAGTCACCCAGCATTTTTTTTTTTTTTACGATTTGTATTCTCATGAAGAATCTCCTGTAATAGTGAATATAAGTATTCTTATTGGTTAGTGAGCTTTCAACATTCAGATTTTTACATACCACCTCTTTGTGAGTTTATTTAACATGAATCTATCCTCTACAATCTTATTATCTCTAAATTTGACTTAATTTATAATCTTGAGAAAAGAAGAGACAGACAATGGAATGAGGAGATCCATGCAGGAAACAAGGCAGCCTTCCCAGGTAGAATCATGTTCTTTATCTTTCCGGCCAATTTCAAGTAAATAAATAAATAATGTCAGTTATCATTTTCACTGTTACATTAACTATTCTCAAAGGGCTAATATATAAAGAACTTATTGATTTTTAAAATTATTTATTTAGTTCTCATTTGTTAAATTTACATGTTTAAATAAATGCAGTGTTCAGCACTGGTAGTTTTACATGGAAATAAATATTCATTTCAAAGGGAGTATAGGTTAGTATATATCTTTCAGAAATCAATCTCTGAATATATTTCAAGTATTTCTAAAATGTCCACAAATTTTGGATTAGAAATTCAGTTACTCAGTTAACTTCCTAAGAAATAATTCTATATTCAAAGTCATGATTCATATGTAAAGATGTGTTTTGAAGCATTGCCTGAAATGGTCATACACAAATAACATTCAGCAAGAAAATATTTAGGTAAATGATTATGAATATATTAGCTGTAAGATGAAAACACTTTTTATTAAAGTAATAGAATAATATAGAACATATTAATATTAGTTTTATAAATGAAGGATAAGTATAATTTGATTGAAATGATTTATGTAATATAAATCTGTCACTGATGTCCGGTGCAGGCGATGGAATTACTGTCACTCCGTGTGAATTGGGCTTGCAACAAAAAGACCACACAAACATAAAATACCTTTTTTGGGAGGTCAGGGATGGCTCTGTGACCTCAGGGGTCAGCTCCCATGCTGAAGAGCAAGAGGAGCAAGAGAGGCAAGAGGCAAGAGAGTGAGCGTACCCTGAACCCCTGTATTTTAGGGGAAAGACATTCTACAGAATATTCCACCCAAATAAGGCAAGGGATTGTGTTACAACAAACAGGGGGGTGTAGCCCAGTCCCATTGAGTGATGCCCAATACCAGAGCTGCACTTTCTTGCCAAGCAAAGGTAAGGCCCACTTGTTTTGCACTGCATGCCATGCCAGTTCCATACCCCCATTGCTCAAGGCTAAGGAGACATGCTCAGCTCCAGTTCAGGGCAGCCCCTGACATAAATCCATATTTAAGGAAAATATTAAATTATAATATCTGATTATGAGCTTTTGCCACTTACTTTTTTCCTATCTATCCTTAAAAATTTTTATTAATAAGCTTTGCATTGGTTTCATTAAAGAAACTTACTTTCTTTTGGTTTAATATTTTAAAAGATTTAAGAGTGGCATGCTTAGGAATTTTATCTCTGGATAAATTGCTTTATTTATAAGCACAACATCCCTCTCAGTATCTTTACATCAAACACTCCTCTTCCTTTGATTTATTCACTTGACCATAATTATCACAGATATTCACAGAGCATTTGCTGCATGTCCAGGGCAATGATATGTTTTGGAAATGCAATGAAAGCTAGGACCTTATTCTCTGCAGTTTGCATCACAGAGACTATTGTAACATTGTATGAAATAGAGAACTATTTATTCTATTAAAATAAAACATCTATTAAAATAAAACATGATATGGATATGGAAATGTGAAAGCACACAAAGGACAGCTAACCCAGGCTGTAGGAAAGTGGTCAGGAAGAATTCCCCAGAGTGGGAGACCTGTGATGAAACTTGAAAATTAACACTAGTAGAGTGCTCATATGGACTAGGTGCTGTTCTTTCTGCATGTATTATTTGTTAAATTAATGATCCTACGATGCTAATTTTTATATTAATAACTACTATACAGATGAAAAAGCTGAAACAGAGGTCATTCAGGTACTAAGTGATAGAATAGGAATTGAACCCAGGACATGTAGCTGTGGAGTCATTAATTTTTGCACTACACTAATTTGTTGAGTGTGATGTGGTTAAGGAAGACTAACTCCAAACACTGAGCAAAGCAGGTAAAATGCCAAACAGGTGAGAAAATCCAGTAAGATTTTGGGGAGGTACAGGAATTTGGATATTGTAAGACTACAGAAAATTATCTGGAGACTGTTAAGGAGAAGGGTAGAAATGTGGCAACTATGAAGTAGTCAGAGACCCTTTGTGCCAAGCTCAAGAATTTCCAATTTACCTTGAATTCATAGGAGGACAATAAAAAAGGGTTTTAAATAAATCAATCAAGTGAACAAAAGAATTTCAGAAAGGTCACTGTTCTGTGTGAAGAGAATGGATTGGAGGGAAAACAGATTTGGTTTTGTTTGGGTTTGTTTTTTTGCCATAGTGTATACTACATATTGTTAGGTACTACTTTAATGTTTGATGATTTTACATGTTAGAATTTGGAGCTTAAAAAGTTTAATGTGTCACATGATTTAGGCACTCAGTGATTGTGCATACTGTGATTTCACCTCTAAACCTAAATGGAAAAAATAATATTAGAATATTAATTTTATACATTCATAGTGGACTTTTAGTTAGAAATCTTTCCATAATGCTTAAATATTTCCTTGTAAGTTGTTGGATGAAGGCAGAGAGGTAAGCTTCAATTGGCTTTGCCTAAATGCAAGATGTTCTGGTCTGTCCAATCTTATTTATATAAACAAGAATCTTTTTGAATTTCATGTAGTTGTATTAGTTTACTAGGGCTGCTACAACAAATTACCACAAATAGAGCAATTTAAATAGCAGACATTTATTTTCCATATTTTGGAGACTGGAAGTCCAATATCAAGATGTTGTTAATTTGGTTCTCCTGAGGTCTTTCCTTAGTTGGCAGATGGTTTGTTTTCAATGTATCCTTATAATGAAACTCTTCTTTATGTTATGTACACATGTCCCTCTTGTCTTTAATTTTCCGATATGAACATCAATCATACAAGATTAAGAACTTGCCTTCATGATGTTATTTACCTCATTTAACATTAATTACCTTCTTAAAACCCCTATTTTCAAATATAGTCATATTCCTAAATACTGAGTACTAGGGATTTACCACATAAATTTTGGGGTGACACAATCCATTCTGTAACAATAGCCATTTAGTGCACTGTGTGGATTACAAGTTAATTGTTTCAATTTCATGAGTTGAAGGCAAGTTATTTACAAAGAAGCACTCTTTGGCCAGGAGAATTCATATATTTACAGAAATTAAGCATGATATTTTGAATTCCAAGTCCAAATGTTAGATAAAGGCTGTTGTAATTTGTTTCTCTCAGGTAAAAATAATTACTTTAAATAATATCCAAATGAAATTTGTGAGATTTAGGACTAGGAAGCAATCTTTTGTAAAGTACCAAATGATGACCACATTCAGTGAAGGAAATAAAATTAGCTGTTTCTAAATAAATAATGCCAAATACTTTTATTTCTTATCAATTGTTGATGGATTAGAATACAGATTAATAATGATGTAAAGATTCAAAATTATAATATCCTAAAAACCTAAAATATGAAATGGGGAGCTTTTACTATTATTTGAAGAGAAAGACATGTTTTACCTTTCGGATCTTCTATTATCTCAAAAAAAAAAAATTCAGTGAGGTGAATAGAGAACCTACAGACTGGGAGCAAATCTTTACCACAAGCACATCAGATAGAGCACTAATCTCTAGGATAGATAAAGAACTCAAAAACCTTAACACCAAAAAAACAAATAACCAATTAATAAACGGGCCAAGACACTGAACAGACACTTCTCAGAAGAGGACATACAATCAATCAACAAACATATGAAAAATCTTCAACAACTCTAGCAATTAGAGAAATGCAAATAAAAACCACTCTAAGATTTCATCTCACTCTAATCAGAATGGCAACTATCAAGAATACAAACAACAATAAATGTTGATGAGGATGTGGGGGAAAAGGCATACTCATACATTGCTGATGGGACTGCAAATTGGTGCAGCCAATCTGGAAAGCAGTATGGAGATTCCTTGGAAAACTTGGGATGAAACCACCATTTGACCCAGCTATCCCACTCCTCAGTTTATACCAAAAGAACTTAAAAATAGCATACTACAGAGACACAGCCATATCAATGTTTATAGCAGCAAATTCACAATTCACAATAGCTAAATTGTGGATTCAACCCAGATGGCCTTCAGTAGATGGAGACAGGGAGACTTTGGTATATACACACACACACACACACACACACACAATGGAACATTATTCAACATTAAAAGAGAACAAAATCATGGTATTTGCAAATAAATGGATGGAGGTGGAGAATATAATGCTAAGTGAAGTAAGCCAATCCCCCAAAACCAAAGACCGAATGTTTTCTCTGATTTAAGGCTGCTGATTCATAATGTGGTGGTGTGGGACATAGGAGGATTAGATAGGGTAAAGGGGAGGGAGGGGAAGGAATGGGACAAAATGTGTTAGACATCATTACCCTAAGTACATGTATGAAGACAAGAATTGTGTGAAAATATTTGTGTACAATCAGTGACTTGAAAAGTTGTGCTCTATGCATGTAATATGAAATGAATTGCATTCTGCCATCATGTATAACAAATTAGATAAATAAATAATTTAATTAAAAATTCATTCTGCAAAAAAAAATAATAAGAAAGCTAGCAAAACTGCCTGAAAAGAAACATGAGCCTCGTCCGACATGTTGCTTGAAAAGATTTTTCTTCATCATATTTGTATATTCAAAGTAACACGTAGTGAAAGGTTCTTCAGTTTTGAGTTGACTACAATATATGGCATTTATTTGAGTTTATATTCCAAGGGAAAATTTGAACATGACACAGAGTAGGGCTAGTCTACTGACACAATCCTGAATTATGTGGTAATTTTATATTTTATTTTTATTATTTGATGAATCTACATATTGCCTTTTCTTTACAAAAGAGTCATCTCAATATTTCCTATATTTCATAAGTATTGCATCTTTAATGCTATTGAAGTATCTTCTGGGAATAAGAAAAGAAAAAGAAATGACATTGGAATAAAGATGATATTGGTCATAGGTTTTGAAGGATCTAGGTTTCCATATCAAGTTGGGAAGGAAATAATAGCTGCTAATATTATAAGGACTTAACAAATTGCTATCTAGATTAAATTATGCCTATCAAGTGTTTAACTTAATGACCATAAAGAAAAGGTAGAACTTTGGCTTCTTCTATCTCTTCCCATTTTTTTTTTCTTCTTCTTTTTATTTTAATCTAAAACCTTGGGGATTTGTAGTATTTCAACTTTTGGAACCCAGACATGTAAAAGCCATAGCAACGTCTGAAATTATTATTATTGCTATTTTACTTTTTATTGTAACATATGAATTTAAAATGTACAAAAATGTTTTGGTATGCATATTAATAGTGAAATTATTAATACAAATTAGCAATTTAATATATCAGTCACTTTCTAGAGTTACATTTATGTGTGGAGGGTAGTGATAAGAACACCTAAAACATACTCATTAAGCAAAATTTCAATATTCAATACAATATTATTAACTGTAGCCCTTATACTATTCATGAGCTGTGTGGACTTATTATTCTTACGTAACTGTAAATTTGCACCCTTTGACCTACTTCTCCCGATCCCTGGCAACCATCATTATTTTCTGTTTTATTTACTATTTCATAAATTACCCACAGAAGTTACAATTTTTTTAGACTCCACACATATATAAGATCATATCATATTTTATTTCCATACCTAACTTATTTAACTAGGTCTAATGTTCTCTAGGTTCATCCATGTGGCTTCATTGTTTTTAAGACTAAATAGTATGCCATTGTCTATATGTAACACAATTTATTTATCTCTTCTTTTATTAAAGGGACACTTCAGTTGTTTTCATATCTTTGTTTATTGTGAAAAATGCTGTAATAAACATGGGAATGTAGATATCTCTTAAAGATACTGATTTCATTGCATTTGAGTACATATCTAGAAGAAGAAATCCTGAATCATATAATTTTATATTTTATTTTTATTATTTGATGAACCTACATACTGCCTTTTCTTTACAAAAGAGTCATCTCAATATTTCCTATATTTCATTGGCCTCCAATGAAAAATTTACAAAAGTACTAGAAAATACCCCTTTCAAATTATATCTACTCTTTAGGCCTCTTGTATTATTTTCCTGAAATTTCACATTGAAAGATTCATCAGCAAATGTCAAGCACTGGTTTTTCTTCATTAAAATAGAAATATCCTTTAAAAAGTCAGTTTCAAATCTTTTCCTATGGTAGCAGAAGGTCCTATTAAAATAAGGTACTAATGACATTTGAAATTACAAAACAAATAAAAACACAACTACTCTGGTTGAAACAGGGTCAGGAGGCCAGGAGCCAGAACACAAAGCTAAAAGAACAAATTTGGAAAACAATTCCTTTAAAGAATGTTATGTTTCCCAGTGAATAAATTTCACAATACATTTTACACGTAGGCTACAAAAATGTTGAGTGTTACCTGACTAGAAGGGCAATAGGTTATGAGTTTCCTTGGATTTGAGGTTAGTCTTAATGGGCCCTGTCTGAGTTGTTTTTCCTTGGAATGCTTCTGACTGTGGCTCAGTCGCAGCTACATGAAATATATGAACAGAATTAATCTTCCCACCACTGAATCTGCTTTTCCTAGAAGCATGTTATCAGTATTTTTGAGTCACTCACCAAATCATGCGGTTATCCATCTCCAAGAAGTACATTTTCATACAAATTTATTTAAAATTATAGAATATTATAATTCATACAGATAAACATTTTTAATAAGCCTAGGGATTTTTAAATGCCTAGGTGGTATTTGTGTACTTACACTAAGAATTCAACGGCCACTACTTCATTGATTGATTTGGAAATTATCTGCTCAATTTTAAGTCATGTAGCAATTTCCAGATGTTCATTAGTATTGCTTATTCAGAAGATTGACTATATTGGTCTTTATATATTTTTAGGTTTATTAGAGTGTGAACATATACTGTAATTACGAGATGCAGATGAGCAACCATCTGCAGAAAGTTCTCCTCCTCTCAAGGACTTTCAGATCAAACTGAGTCATATTCCACTGATGAGTTTCCCCTGGATTAAAGCTTTACAGCACTGAAAATGACAATAATTATGGTGCTGAAAATATAATGCTTCTTTAGACTGGAAACTTCCTTTTCTGTCCTTTCTTGCTTTTAAAATAACTTCTAAAATAAACAACTTTTGGGGTGATATGTTAATAAGCCCTTTAGGTCAAGATATTTAGCTGTGCTTTAAATGGGCTTTTACTGAAAAAATGAACAATTTATTTTTAGGCCACAATTTGAGGACCAGAAGGAGCAGCTTAATTATTTGATAATAATTCTTGCATATATATCTTTATCCACTTAATCATCGCAACGTATTTCTTCCTTCTCAGGGCAAAGCCTCAGTCTGTCTGAATTGCTATATTTGTTAATGGGTATCTAATAAAAAGATTTATTGGAAATGTCTACAGTAGAAAAGTCCCTTGAAATTTCCCCAGGTATTTCTGCTGTACCCTAACATCACAAATGGAACACTCAAATTTTCTCAACAAATTTTGCTTATGAAAAAGATATTCAGAGATCATTGAGACAGTAGTGTTGAACATTTGGATTCCTGAGACTCAGTTTGGGATTATTATGAATAGTCCTTCTATTCATATTCTAACCAATTAGTATTCCCATCAATGTTGTATGGGAGTTCTGATTGCTCCACATCCTCACCAACATATGGTATTTTCATGCTACTCATTCTGGTAGGCGTATATTACAAACGGATGGGGACTGCCCTATCTTTGGACTTGAGCCTTCAGAACCAAGAGCCACAAGAAAATCCTTTTCTTCATATTTCCTTGTATTAATTCAAAGCTGACTAATACACATGGATCTATTTTTTAAAAGGTCATATTTTTCTCAAATATGTAATATATATTGTTGCAATATCAGGAATTACTTAGCAATTTTAAATCAACAGGATTCATTTATACACAACTGTTAGATTTTTAAGATATATAATTATCTTGAAATAGGTATATCATTCCCATTTTATAGATTGAATTCTAAGACAATTTTCAAGTCCATAAGTGTTGCTCAGTGGTAGAGAACTTGCCTAGCATGCACAGAGCCTTGGGTTTGATCCTAGAACAGTAAAAAAATAATAATAAAATAAAAATCATTTTTAAAAGTCATGATACATATCAGTTATTGTATGTGGCAATTTTCACTTTCACATTTTAAGTTTTACATAAAATATTATTGTGATTTTTCTTACTTGCAAGATTATCTGAGGGAGAAATGAATCATCCACTTTACAAAGGCGAGCTTTTCTACATCTGCCTCAACAAGAGTTATCAGTCAGAAAATAACTCAGCTCTTTTTCACCTTTGATATTTTGGATCTTACCAAAACACAATACTTAATATTATTTTTTCTCTGTTAGAAAGGTTTACTGGATATGAGATCCTGACAACTTTGCTGCTTTCTTTCACTTATTGACAAAAGTAAAATCACTTATTCACAGAATTATAAGTATGATCTTGGGGGATAAAAACCCCCAAATAATAACATTGGATAAGTAAAGTAAAATAAATACTGACTCAGAAATGTATACTTCCCTAGAAATATACTTTGACAAATAGTTCAAATAAAATTTTAAATTTTTGATAAAATCCTTGTGCATTAAATGTGGAATGGGGGGCTGGGGATGTGACTCAAGCGATAGTGCGCTCACCTGGCATGCGTGGGGCCCGGGTTCGATCCTCAGCACCACATACAAAGATGTTGTGTCAGCCGAAAACTAAAAAAAAATAAATATTAAAATTCTCTCTCTCTCTCTCTCTCTCTCTCAAAAAAAAAAAAAAAA
>NW_026000037.1:42826190-42840346 GCF_001458135.2 Marmota marmota marmota | reverse complement strand
AAAAAAAAAAAAAAAAAAATGTGGAATGAGTTGAATACCAAAATTGGTTTCAACATACTTTGCAAAAGCTGTTTGGATTAGATGTAAATGACTCTTCTCCAGGTAAATAACAAATGCTTTAATAGTAAATGAAGAAAAAATAGCTAGAATAGAATATTAAATTATTCAAATTATTTATATCAGTCTTGAATTCTTTATTCACATATTTTGTTTAATTGTTTATCCCCTTCAAACATGATCTAATGTAATGGTCTATCTTCATGTGTGAATATAGTGTCTGCTAATTTTCCCTATATCATATGCATACATGCAAATATACCTGGGAGTCTTTACTCCTCCCTGGAGAACTTTCCCAACCACCTCTCAAATCAAAACAAATACTCCCTGCTGCTTTCAAAACCCATTGCTTTTCAGTTACCTCAAAGTGTTCAATTTCGCCTACATACCAGTTCATTTCCTTTTAGGAATACTGTGATTTAGATAAGAAAAATGATTTGGGGATATGGTAATTTTAGAGGGGGACAATAGAAGAGGTAAAGTAGAGTGTTGTTGAGGTTTGGGAGGGAATGTGTGGCTGAAATTCAGACGTGAGATTTGATGCAAAATAGTGGATATTTTGCATCCAAAAATACCTCCTAATGATGGCTACATGGAGTTTCCAGGAACAAATGCAGTGGGACCTAAAGCAGTGTGTTAGATGTAGAGTTTAGAAGATCAAAAGCAGGAAAGTGTTCTTAGGGTTAGCATGGGCAAAGAACGGGATGATGTTTTGGGGCCAGCATTTAGTTATAAAGGAATGGAATAGAAGCCGAAGTAAAGCAGAGACTTGCAGTAATGAGCAGAGGTTATTTTTAGTGGGAGTAGTGGGGTGTTGTGTAATTGTGATTTCCATGTATAGGATTGGAGTGGATTATCAATATAGTGAAGACAAGTATATAGGAGCAAAACTTTCAGTAAGTTTCTCTTCATTACAAAAATCTTTAGAAAAGATGGGGACAAATGCAAAGTGGTATCTGATTAACAAGACCAAGTTCCTACCTTCCATCCTCCATCCCTAAAAATATATTCCTAATATCTACTTAAGGAACATTTCCCTTTCTTTTACTCCCAGTTCATTTATTGAACCTTTGAATAACAAGTCTCCAATAACATTTCCAATGTACGGTTGGTTATACTATAAAAAAACAAAAACACTGTGCTTTCTTCCTTGTCTCTCTTCCACTGGATGGTGACATCCAGAAAGCTTTCACCACTAATCAGTCTGACTTCTGCTCCTTGATTTGTTTCATTCCACTATTAAACCCAAAATTTAGCCAGTGAAAATTTTCTTTTTTCTACTGTTGTGCATTTTGATAAGATTTTAGCAATATTTACATTAACATTCATGGAAAGAGGCACACAATTTGAAATTCAGACCAAATGTATGTTGAATTACAGCAGAGCTAGTAAAAGTTTATGTGAAAATGATGGGTTTTGCATAACTAAAATAAAGACATAGGATTTTTTCAGAATTTATTTTCTAATTTTTAAATAATTTTTATTACATTTTACCAAAAGATACTCAAAAGACTACTTACTTGGAAAATTCTTGACATTAATATTTGCTAGGGTGTTTTCTTAAACTTGTTAGAATTCATATTTGCATCGTTATAATGGTGAATATAATGTATTGAATATGTAGAAGTTAAATATTTGCTAACCTAGTGAGTAGAAAGTGAAAACGTATTCGAATTGGAACTACACAAAACAAAAATATATAATGACCAGCATTCTAATTAACTGGTTAACTCCATTTAGTATGATTCTTAACTATAATGAATAATTGTGCCTGATGTTTTTTTATTCTTGAACACTGTATCTATACTTTTATCCAGACTGCATAGTTATGCTCATTTTAAATTTAATATATGGCATTTATAATGGGAAGTTTATACATTCCTAACAAAGGGCTTGTATCTGGAAAATTTGTGGTCTGGCAAAACTGTAATTTCATAGACACCAAGAGGCAAAGCCTTAGGACTTGTGGAATTTCTGAATTAAGTTCAAAAGTGTGAAACAGTTAAGGTATTCTGGGAATGGCCCCAAAGTAGAACAGATTGCTCTAACTCATCCTTTCTAGTTTTTATTTATCCTGCGAACTGGAACAAAGCCATATTAGAGTGGTGGGGAGATAAATCACTACTGTCCAAGTTTATTTTTTTTAAATATCTTTACTTTATTTATTTTATTTATTTTTATGTGGTGCTGAGGATCGAACCCAGTGCCTCACATGTGCAAGGAAAGTGCTCTACTGCTGAGCTATAACCCCAGCCCCACCAAGTTTATATTTTAATGGTTAAGTGCATAGGGTCAAAATGTGAGAGGAATTTGGGGTCTGAGATCTACTTACTATCATGTAATTTTGAACAATTCAGGAAATCTAAGTTTCCTTTATCTTATCTGAAAATAAAAACAGTTATGTACCTATCATGATTTTTTTTTTTTTATACTGGGAATTGTACCCAGGGGAGTTTTATAATTGAAGATGTAGATCTTCAATCTCCAGTACTTTTTATATTTTATTTTGAGAGAGGTTCTTGTTAAGTTGCTGAGGGTCTTGCTATGCTGCTGAAGTTGTCCTTGAACCTGTAATATTCCTGCCTCAGCCTTCCTGGTCACTGGGATTATGGGTGTCTAGCGCACCACACCTGGGTATCATATGATTTTTATATGTATCATTTAAATATATCTTGACATACTTTATTTATTAATATTATGGATCACTCATCTACTAAGTTGTCTTTTTTCTTCTGTGAGACTACCAACTACTATTCTCTTTTTGATCACTTTAACTGTAGTAAGTAGTTTTACTTTATGTATATATAAAAATGGAAAAATTACACTCTATCTATGCCTGTTCAATTCTCTATATAGATTAATGATAGATAGTTAGATATATACATAGAATTTCTGTATTGTAACATCCTATTTAAAGTGTAATTTAAATTGTATGTATGGTATACACCTATAATATCAGCAACTCAGGAGAAAGGAGGAGTGTAAGTTCAAGGCCAGTTTCAGTAATTTAGTGAGGACCTAAGCAACTTAGACCCTGTCTCAAAGCAAAAAATAAAGGGGCTGGGGGATAGCTCAGTGGTAAAACGCCTGGGGTTCAATCCCAGTACCAAAACAAAACAAAACAACTCAAAAAAATATAGTTTAAGCTGAGCATCCTGATGCCACACCTATAGTCTCAGCTACTGAGAGGCTGAGGCAGGAGAATCAGTTGGACTCAAGAGTACAAGGCCACCCTGGGCAACATAGCATGACCCCATCTCAAAAAAAAAAAAAAAGAAATAAAGATTAAAATGTGATTAAAATTTGCATGTAAAATATGATCCTCCTATTCACATTCCAATAGTTAAAAAGGACCCACTACCAAGAAAAATGTATGAGCATGACTGTTGTTTGATCATTGTCTTAGGCTAGACTTTTTACCTGCATTTCTTGTATCTTGTCATTCAAAAAAGTAAACTCTGACACCATTTTTCAATCTCAAAAGAATCCTCTGCTTCAAAAATACTAAGAACGGGTAAAGAAACGATGATGATGAATAGCTGATGTTGTTTGGGTGTAATTTTAATTCAATAAAGCAGCCTTTATGTTTGTTATAAAAATGTGGGCTTCGTGCATCAGAATATATGAAGTTCCATTTATTCCTGGATGAGATCCTAATGTTCACTGGCCCTGAGACAGGGCACACTGAGACTCACATTTAGAACGTGGAGGTGTTTTAGGGAATCAACAAACCAAGTAAAAATGTAAATTAGTCAGCCTTGTCCACAAGGACAGGGTATCTGCTGAGAATGTACATTCAGAAAAATAGTTCTTAGAGAAAGAAAGAAACATTAAACAATTATGCCTAAAGTCACTTATAATTTGTCATTCCACAGTTCACATAAGGTAAAGGAAGGAAGGTAAAAGAAGGACTCCTTCTTAAGTGTTGTCCAGCTTTTTTTTCAATTCTCCCAGATATTTGAAATAAATGTCCTTCACCATCAAACGTCATGTCAGCGGCACATTGTGAAAGACGTGTCTATATTCAGAATTATATTGAAAAAGAGAACAAACAATTTTATAACTTCTGAATCCACAATATTCCTGAGCACTTTCTTGAAAAATTACACATAAAAAAAAAAAACAGTATTGAGTTACTTTAAGTTTGTATTGCTTTAAGAAAACCATGATGAAATTTTTAAGTTTGTGTGGTCACACAAATTGGAAGCTGAACTATTAACTGTAATGAATATACATTTTAAATAATTTTTCCTATAAGACCTTTAAATAACCTCCAAGGAGAATATCCTATAGGTCCTCTAGAAATCCTTACCAAAATAAAGGAAGCTAATGAGACACAAAAGTGACCAGGAGAAGGGTTGGTGTGGTCTGTCTCTAAAGGTGTGTGGTGGATACACAAATTGATAAACCATGTCCACACAGGGAAGGAGGACAGAGGAAACTGAGAGTCCCTTAGAGCTTCAACACTCTTTATCCTATACCCATAACTCCAAGGCTTTGTTGCACCCATTTCCTCATCCATTAATTATGCATCAATATATAATCATCTCAACCAAATCACAGAATTATTGCAGTAATCCATCTTAATTCTGTTTGCAAAAAGTATTTTATGTCAGCATAATACACAAAATATTATGTCATATGATATTTGTTTAGGAGAATGTAAGAGAGATTATGCAATTTTCAAAGGGTCTGCTCCATGCTAATTTGGTTATCTGGTATCTTCTTGTAGCAACATGGTATACCAGAAAATGCCACAATTATAGAGTTAAGACTAACCTGTACAACTACAGATAAAATGCATTAAACAACTTTGAGCAAACTGTGCAATCCTTGAGCCTTAATTTTTCATCTGAAAATGGTCATAACATTTCTCATCTGCAGGACTAAATTCACTTATGGAAATGCCTAGGTTACTACAAATTGCATTTTAATAAGTAATGTTTGCATCTAATAGTCTACGGAATAAAGCATTGGTTGCTTTTTGAAAACACATAAAATTCTCTTTCTTAGTTAAATTGTTCAATCTTTTTTCAACTTGTAATTAGAGGAGTAGACTGGGGAAAAAAAATGCCTAGAGGAAATAAATACTTCCCACCTGATGATTCTAGCATAAGATTGATAGTAATGACCTTTCATTTTGTCACCTCTAGTGTTACACCCTTTTTACCTTAAAATATGAACTGTTACAGAATAAAGTTTTAGAACTCTATTTTCTCCACACTGTTTCATCTTTGTACTTTCAGAAAGAAAAATAAATCCTAAATCTCTAAATATGAGTTAAGTATCTAGAATGTTTGTAAGAAGTAAAATCACTATGCTATAGGTGTAACATTTTATGTACTTTCCAACTATTTAAAGTTTAAAAACTGTAATTGGGCAGTTAAATAAAATTCCTTCTTTCTAAAATGACAAATACATTAAACTGCTAAAAACTGTATTTACAGGTATTTAAGTTCAGAGAGTCATATGCTTTTAATATACTCTAAAATAAAACTCAGCTTAATGATAAACCCCAAAATTGTGGAGAAGCCTTTCAATTCCATTTATGACCATTTTTGGCAATTTAGTAATCTTTAGGACTGTGTACAGTAGTATTTGCAAAAGAAAACCTTACCAGCAAGATAACTATGATTAGTAAGCAGTGTTTTCTATTATTCAGTGCTCTCCAAAAATTCTCCTGCTGGGCTGATATTTGCAAGGTTAGTGTACCAAAAAGTGTTTCTCCTCTCAAAAGCAAAGATAAAATAATTCAAACATGTTTTTTACAGATCCAAAAATGGAGATAATCAAAAGCCACATTTTTTTTTTTATAAATTGGAAGCTTGTAACACAAACCTTAGCATGAACATCATACATAATTAATAACAGGAAATGCTTTGAAAATATTTCAACTGCATATCTAAGTTAGCTTAGAATCTAAATTTCAAAATAAAAAATGTATTAACCAATGGAAGTTACTAAAATAATCGTTTTATATAATTAGTATTATGAATCAAATAAAATTTAGAATCCTAAAATGAATTTAATAGTAGTCACAGAATTTTATGCAAATGTTTTATTATTTCCCCATAATTGAAGTTATGAATAAGAGATACATACCTCCTCAAATATGCTGTTTTGATTAAATTATTTTAAATCCCCTATTACAAGAGCAAAGGGGTATTTTCCTCAAAACATGTTAGAATTACTAGTACAGCTTCAAAAGGCAGAAGTGGAATCAATCAATGCCCATAACTGGGAGACAGATTTAAGCTCAGCATAAGGAGATATTTTTGAACAATTAGAACTCCTTGCCCTAGGATACAGTAACTTGGGAGTACTTGCCAGGAGACTGAAATATCTTTCAGGATGGTTAATAGAGGATCAGCGCAGTGGCAGAAAACTAAGGTCTTCTAAGGAAATTTTCAATGCACGTTTTCACTGACCACACAAATAAAAATATAGTTGGGCAAAGAAAAAAGATTAGCTTCAAAACAAGGAGAAACTTAAGAGATTTCTAAAATTTAAAATTTTTAAAACTATTGTTATCAGAAAAAGTTCGTGATAAAGCAATAATTTTTTACTGTCATGAATAGCTCTGTAGTCCTTTCCTACCTACTAACATATTTTAAGTACACCATACTTAAAATATGCATTAAACATAGTATATTTTGATTTTTCCAGTTAATAGCCTATAAACATTTTGTAAGCTTTTACATATTCTTACAAAAGTTGATTATACAAATTATCATAAAAATTAGGATCATAAAGATGGTGATAATCAATTCCATCAATTGAGTCATATTTTTATTTCAGGCACTGTTGAAAGAATTGTACAGTATTTATCTTTCTTAATCTCACAACTGTTTACAGACAGGTTTATCTAGGCAGATAAACATTTGCTCAAGCATGGCATTAAATTATGTGGTAAAACCAGGCCTTTATACCAGGTAGGTTCTCTAGGCTGTTTATCATAATTTCCTAAATCATGTAAACTGCCATAGAGATAAAGGTACTCCTCATGAGCAATGAGAACAGGTGAAGGATTTCTGATGTCGGTGGTGACTTAGTATTTTTCCCTGCCTTTTTAGAAACAAGAAAGTGTATGTTTCTCTATAACACTGCATTCTAATAAGTGACATTTAAGAATAATCTGCATTTCACTTTGATCTTCTTTCAGATATGAGTGCTTCAGTATTCTCCTGGTCGGAGGAATGTGCACGCACCTGAATTCAAACTCCTGGAGTGCCAGGATTGGCCAAGAGCTTTTTCCAGAGTAGAAAATGATATCTTTCGTCATAACATTTCAAAATTCACAGGAAAAAAATCCACATTCAAGACTACAGGAGTGAATAGCTGTGAAGGTGCAAGGTGAGCTACAATGTAAGGCTTGATTTTTATCTGCCCCTGATGGTAAGAAAAAGTTGGGTTTTGTTTTATGATTATGATAGTGGAAGGGATGAAACTGGGACAAAAGTTTCCAAATGTTTCAGTGAAAGAATTTTTAAATGTCTAGAAGACTAAGCCCCTGGTCCAGTGTGGCTGGCTAGCTTCATGGAGCTATTGTCTTCAGTGTGTTTGCTTTTAATATGATATACTGGGAATCTAAGGACTAAAACCACAGAGGAGGATTATCCTTAAATAGTTGGTTTGTTAAGAGTAAGGGGGAAAATACGACTTGTTTGTAAACAATTAGAAGCACTTTCATTTAAGCCTTATTTTCTTAATGGATTCGAATAATTCAAACCCTGGAATAATGTCTTAAACTTTCAGTAATTTGCTTTCATAAAAACAAGTGTCTAGAAAGCCTTCTTTCTTTCTGAGATAGGTAGGAATACTTCCAGTTTCAAAGCTTCTCTTTTCTTTGCCATCTCGTTTTCCAGCATTTTCTTTTTCTTTCTTTTTCATCTTTTATTGTTTGTTTGTTTTGGCCTTGCAGCTGGCCTGGAATTAAATCCACCACTCCAAAATGAATTTCAAGCTCCTGGGTCCTAGACAATTCCATTGACTTGCTCTGATCCACCCTCCCCTCCTGTGGTGGATTCCTGACTTGCCTTGAGGAGAAACTGTGAGACTGGATTTGGTCATGAGGGGAGTAAGCTCAGGTAGAAAAGGAGCTGCTGAACTCTAGAGTACTAGCAAAACAGATATTAAAGGTCAAGACCCAGCTCTACAGGCAATAAACTAGAAACAGAGGAGATGTTGGTCTGAGATGAAAACACGGTTATTAAAAATGACAAGATCTAGGTGAAACAACAATGAGACTGAGCAGTGGATTCACAGTGGAGGACCTTATCATTGGCAGAAATAAGGACAAGTGTCCGAGCAGCCTGGATATTGGAAGTGTTATGCTCGAATTTGGGACCCCCAAAAGACCACCAGAGACCCAGATTGATGTAAGCAGCAAAGAGGTGTTTTTTGCGAGCTAGCTCAATCCTCTGAGCACACACAGCAACTGGTGACCCTGAGAGGCCCGGAGGCCCAGGTTTGCAGCAGTTTTATACACTCTTCTGGGAAGGCAGGGACTTCACATACATCACAGCATCTCTTAGCAAATCATCACACACCGCGGGAAAATCATAAAACCACTCTAAAACATGATTAGCACATGATTAGCCACGAGGGGTGTACATGCTGAATGACGTGGTTTCCTAACACGTTGTCAACCACCATAAACTACTGAGAGGGTCATCTGTCATCCCAGGTATTTTCCCTGTCTCATGCTGATTGGTGGCTGCTAGGGGGTTGCTATGGGTCCCCACCTAGCCTGACTTGATTCAGGGACACCTGGCTCCGCAGATCTCTCCTGTTCTTTGTAGATAAACAACTCAGCAGGGTGGGTATATGCCTAGGAGTGCTCTGTGGGTCTTTCCAAGGACAAGGGTCACGCCCCCTTCCTTGAACAGGCTTTGCTGAGGTAGAGGCTGGTTTTTCAGAAGAATCATACTTATCAATTTTAAAGTACAAAAATTAATCATAGTGACCCAGGAAATCTTCAAAGAATGAAAACTATTGACCACAGATAACTACAAGGAAGGTTTAATTGTTCTAATTCCACTGAGTCTTTGGGATATTAGTGCTTTAGTATTCTTGTGGTCTGAGGAGTACACCTGAATTCGAAACTCAAAGAATAGGTAATGAGGACAAACTTGCACACTAAGAAGAAGTAGTGGAACTATTCAAAATATTTAAGAATAAAAGCAAATCTGTATTAAAGAACTAACAGTATAGTCAAGAATCATAAACCAAGCTGCTCAGAGATAGGTGAGAACACAAAATACCAGAATTTGGAATTGCTTTCCCAAAGAGATGCCCAGGGTATTTAAAAGGGTAACCAAAACAGTGAGTGAAGATTTTGTAGTTTCCTTGAAGCTAACATTAAAAAGTTAAAATTCAGATTCTGCAAAGGATTGAGATGAAGGCTGAAAAAAATCCCCAGATTTTAGATAGGAGCCCCATAGTTTATCAGGAGTAAGCAGAACACTGGCCCTCCCAGAGAAAGAAGCTAGGCATTAAATTACCTCAATCCCTGATTTGATTCAGTTTTATCTGAGTTTGTAAATTTCTATTGACTGGAGCTAGCAAACTACAACATAGTTGATTATGTGCAATATACCTAAATATGCATTTCTCAAAAGAAGACATACAAATGGCCAACAAGTATATTAAAAAATGTTCACTGTCTCTGATCATTAGGGAAATGCAAGCCAAAATCAAAATGTGATATCACCTCACCCCAAGTAGAAGGTTGTTATCAAAAAGACAAAGATAAGTGATAGTGAGGATGTGGAGAAAAGGGAACTTTTACTTCCTGTTGGTTGAAATGTAGATTGGTACAGTCATTATGGAAAATAGTATGAAGTTTCCTTGAAAAATTAAGACTAGAACTATCATATGATGAAGCAATTCCACTCCTGGCTATATATCCAAAGAAAATGAAATCAGCATGTCAAAGAGACATCTGCACTTCCATATTTATTGCAACTTTATTCTTAACAATAGTTAAGAAATGGAAACAACCTAACTATCAATCAGTGGATGAATAAAGAAAATGTGGTACACATACACGTACATACGCACATGAATAATACTCACCCTTCCCCCCCCAAAAATTCTATCACTTGTGACAAAGTGAATGGAACGGGAGGTCATTATATAAAGTGAAATAAGTAAAAAACAGAAATAAAAATAACACATGATCTCACTCATTCATGGAATCAAAAAAAAAGTTGATTGTATATAAGACGAGAGTAGAATAGTGGTTACCATAAGCTAGAAAGACCAGAGAGGAGGCAGGGATGGGAAAAGTAGGTTATCCAGTACTAAATTATTGTTTGAAAAGAGAAATAAATTCTGTCATTCTACTACACAGTAGGGTGACTGCAGATAATAGTAATTTCTGTGCGTCTCCAAAAATCTGAAAGAGTTTTAAAGAATTTCCTCACACAACAAAAAATGATAAATATGTGAGAAAAATGAATATGCTTATCCTGATTTGAATATTACACAATGTATACATGTATTAAAACATATCAGGGCACTCCACAAATCTGTACAATTTTACATATATTTGTGTGTGTGTGTTTCCATATGTATGTGTATTTGAGTTGAAGTAAATCTAAGCTATAATGAACATGCAGTTTAGAGCAAGTCTTAAATATAGCTTAAAGCACTAAAACCAACCAAACAAACAAACAAAAAAACACTTTAAGGAAAATTGTTGGGTTACAGTAAGCCAAATAACTTTAATGTCTCACAAAGGTACAGAAGTCATTTGAATTCTCACAAATCACAGTGAAGAACTTTTGGACTTTTCTTTTTATTTTCCCTTTGGTACTAGGAATTGAACCCAGACCACTTCTTCCACTGAGCTACACCCTCAGTCCATTTTTATTTTTATTTCGAGACAGGGTCTCATTAAGTAGCTGAGGTGGCCTCAAAATTGCAATCCTCCTGCCTCGGCCTCCTGAGTTGCTGGGATTACAGGTGTGCACCACTACCCATCTCTATGTGAAGAACTTTTGCCTTTTGAGCACTAGGACAATCAATGAATACCCAGTCAGACTCATATGTGGGGACTGGATCTAAATCAGTTACTCTACACCACCAGGAAAGCTGAAAAAACAGACTTGAGAACTTGACATTCCTGATAATCTAACCAGAAAGGCCAGGAATGTGACTAACTCAGGTCCTCCCAGAGGCTTGGGTTGCCCAGCTTTTCAAGTTTTATTGATTTTTTTTGCTTCATTTTAAATAATTAACAAGCATTAATTACTGTGATCTGCTGGAAATTGGCACTTAGTATGAAGAACACACTATTGCGACAAGAGTGCCATTTCAGGAGTAATATTAGCAAGGCTGAAGAAACCACTTAATAAGCACAAATGATTCTGCCAAGCATGAAGAAAGTGAATTGTTTCTGAGCTCCATTTCAAAGATGTGAATTAGAAAGGCAGTTACTGTTATCAAATTATCTTTTCTCTGCTGCAGTAAACTTGCCATGCTCTTTAACCTTCCTTTTCTATTCCTTCTCATACCAAACAAAAATTATTTTAGATGCATTTTAAAAAAGTCTTGCAATGGAAATTTTACAAGTTAGAAAATCAGAGGAAATATGTAACAAGACATCATCAGTTAGCAATGAAACATTAAAACCATGGAGAAATTTTCTTCATGTAAGAGATTCAATATTCATTATAACAGGACATTTTCAAAAATGAGTAAGTCTATGACATAATTTTTTGTCTAAATTACCTTTGACACAATTAAATGTACATTTTAATGTGATCCAAAACAGAAACAAACTCGAGAGTTCCAAAACTTTAGGTGCATATGCCATTTAGACCAGCATATATATGTATATGTATTGTATATATGTATATATACATATACATATAATAGTTCAATAACCATATGCATCTTGCATATGTATATATGAAATGATATAAGTGCAATAACAGTATATCAATTATAACATATTATTAGAAACAATGAAAATTAGTTAAATTATATGTACTTATTAAGGAAATACTATGCAGCAACAAACCAAAATGACCTTAGAAAACTATATGGAAATTTTAGAAGACTTCCACACACCAACACGAGATGTTGTGTTTATTCCTGTTTTACTAGGAAGGAAGCTCAGGCATATTGAAAATAAACAAAATGTCCAAAGAGGCTATAGCACTGGTGACAGTTGAGAGGAGTTTTAGCACAAGCAGTCTTTTCTAAAAATGGTTTTATTAATGCATTATAGTTATACATAATATGATTAATCATACATGCATAGAGTTTTAATTTGTTCCACTTCAGTCTATAACACTTTCTCTTTTCCTTTCTTTGTTCCTACCCTCTCCTCTTCCTCTGCTCTACTGGCCTTCCTTCTATTTATTTATAGTTGTTTTATTTTTTTTAAATTTATAGATATATATAAAGGTGAAATTCACTTTGGAATATTCATATATGTAAAACAACACAATTTGGTCTATTTTATTCTACCCTTTCTCCCTTTTCCAATCCCTCATAACTGCCCCCCAATCTCCTTCCTCTACTCCATTGATCTGCCTTCTATTTTCATGGGCTTCCCACAATCTTTTTTGTTGTTGTTGATGTTGTTATTTTGGTCTAATTTGTCATTATGAGAAAAGAGTCAACCCTTGTGTTGGGACAGGCCTGAAATGGCTACCGTTAGGCTCCCTTCCTGAGACCTACAGGGGACTAAATTATGTTTTTAGTGTGTAGCCAGGGCTGGGAATTAACTATGCTATGGTTAGTCAAGGTCAGGAACTCTCTGATTCAGTGTATATACTCAAGGTCATAATCCTTAACTTGTGAGCATGTGTCCCTCCTTATGTAACCTGTTGGCAGTGTGCCTTCTTTGTTTGGCCTGCATATAAATAGGGGTCTAGGAAAAGACTCAGGGAATTGATAAGGGCTACTGGGGACAAAACAAAGGCCAATGGGGAAAAATGGAGGGCGATGGGGGCTAATAGGGGGCTAAAATGGAACTGGAAGTGGAGGAGAGGGAGCTAAAGCTAAAGCTGGAGGGTGTTACCACCTCTGAATAAAGCATGTCTATTATTTAACTGCGTCTTGCATCTTCTTCCACTTGCTGAACCCTAAGTCTGTTTCCTGGGAAAGAGCACCCTCATGATACCTTGACTTTCTGAGTCTAGCTTATTTCTCTTAGCATTATATTCTCCAATTCTATACATTTGCCAGAAATGCCATAATTTTTTTTTTTATCATAGAGCTCTGTCACTATAGTATGCTGATTTCAGGTATTTCAAATAAATACTGAGAAGTGGGATAGCTGGGTCATAATGTTGTGTTTGCTCAGTACTTAAGATTTATGAAGAGCCCTGCCTTACTTGAGATAAGGCTCTGTCCCATCTCACTACATTTGAAAGTGACTATGGAAGAAGTAGGCCAGATTTCAGTACATTTAAAGTTGTGTCCAAAAGTTGGTTTTTGTCACGATTACCAGGATCTCAAACAGGGAATTATGATGTATAACCCTGCCAGAATTCAAGGTAGCTATTATATAAGCTAAATGTTTTTACTCTTGATAATTTTATTTTGTAGTTTTCTTATAAATGATTTAGGATTGCCTGTTAATGTTTTAAAGAGGTACTGCTTTAAGAACACAACCTAGGTCAACATAAGATAAGGAGTTATCACCTACAGGATAGAGAGATAGACATTAAAGCCCAGTGCTCTTAATATAAGGCTGTTAACTTATTTGCTGGATGTTTAAGATTAAGTTTTAAAATTAAAGTTAAATTTAAAGGGCCAAGAAAACCAATATTTGGCTCTTGCCCTCTAAGTCAGTCTGAATCAGGGAATAGGGGACTTCTCCGAAGAGCTTTGCAACTCTAGGCCACATAACCTCCCGATCAGGGAGATTAATGAGACCAGTGGAGGATAGAAAGCCAATCAGTGCATTTGCTGTGAAGAGGAGGGTCATCACAAAAGGGAGACATCCCTGATGCTTCCAAGGGAAGCCACATGGTCAAGCAAGGCCTGGACCCATCCTAGGGCAATGGCACTAGCAGAACTGAGAAGCTGCTGTGAAGTTCCCCGAGGACTCCCAGGGAAGCTCAGCTGACTGTTAACAA
>NW_026000037.1:42738221-42825848 GCF_001458135.2 Marmota marmota marmota | reverse complement strand
AAAAAAAAAAAAAAATTGAAAAATGCCATATAAAATTCCTTTAAATCTCTAGTTCTCCCGCTAAATTAAAAAAAAAAAAATCCATTTCTTAGGAAAAAAATACTTAAACTTATAAATGAAGTTCATATCAACATGCCTGCATTTTAGTAAATGATGATATGTACAAATTGCCACATTCTGTCCTTTAGAATATTGGTGTGGTACAGACTGTTGCTTGCTTATCTAGAGAACCTTCTCTTTATTACTCCTTTCTCAGGTAATCAACACTATCCAGATATCTATCTTTTCTCATTCAGTTCACGTGACTCAAGAGAAATTGACAGCATTTTCAGCTCCTAGGTAGGTCATATTAGTAGGTCTTTATAATCCCATGCCACATGTCAATCAGACAGAATGTCCTTTCCATAGGTGGTGGTTATCTGCCCAGGAATTTGCAGATGATCCTATCACTTTGAAGGAAGTTTTTATTTTTTAAGGTTAAGGGAGTGCCTCTCTCTCTTCTTATGCATATAATTCCAATTGCTACTAGCAGCTTTTTTTTTTTTTTTTTTTTGTGCTGATAAGGGAAGCCAGACTGGGGAAGAGTTTAAAGTTGAAAAATCATCAAATCATTGTGACCAGAATTGGAAAGGTCAATTACAGGACTTTCTCTCACAGGATATAATCCCCTTCCTGATTAAGACAATTTGAATCTGGTCTTTCCATTCATTGCATCCAAAAGCATCTCAACTAACAAGACTATTTGCTGTATTTCTTTTCTTTTTTCTATAATCAAGTGATCATAATTAGATTATTTTAAACAGTTATCATTTTTTTTTCTTTACCTGCATGACTCCTTGGTTGATTTCATTAATTTCCATGACTTTAGTGACCCTCTGTATGCTGAAATATCCATGCCAGACTTCACTATTGAGAAACAAACTCGTACTTCCAAATATCTGGGACAACAAAAAGCTTTCCATAAATGATCTGTCTAATCTTGAAATTTCCATCTAAGTTAGTATTACCTCTGCCTCCACCTATATGCTAATTTTTCTCCCATTTACCCAATTTAAAACTTGAAAGTTTAAGTCTCAACTTATCTTTCCAATGATTATTCAATCAATGATGCATGTATTTCTTTTCCAGCTCCCAAAATATCCCTGAATTCATTTTCTCTTTGTCTTATAATAGGTAACCCTACACACCAAATCTTCATCATTCACATGGAATGTTGCAATCACCCAGGCACGAATTTCTCCCCTTTCTATCTATCCTTAAGTCACAACTGCCAGAATTACATTTCTAAATTAAAAAAAAAAAAGCTCACTTTGAATTGAGTTTCATTCATGATGAGAGATAGGGGTTTAAATTCATTTTGTTACATATGGATTTCCAATTTTCCCAACACCATTTGATGAATAGGCTATCTTTTCTCCAGTTAAAGTTTTTGGTGCCTTTACCTAGTATGAGATAACTGTTTTTATGTGGGGTTGTCTCTGTGTCTTCTATTCTATATCTTTGTTCTATGTGTCTATTTTGGTGCCAATACCATGCTGTTTTTATTGCTCTGGCTCTGTAGTATAGTTTAAGATCTGGTATCGGGATGCTTCCTGCTTCACTCTTCTTGCCTTGGATTGTTTTGGCTATTCTGGGTCTCTTATTTTTCAAATGAAGTTTATATCTAGTTCTATGAAGAATGTCATTGGGATTTTAATAGGGATTGCCTTAAATTAGTTTAATGCTTTTGGGAGATGGCCATTTTGACAATATTAATTCTGCCTATCCAGGAATATGGGAGGTCTTTCCATCTTCTAAGGTCTTCAATTTCTTTCTTTAGTGTTCTGTAGTTTTCATTAAAGAGTTCTTTCACCTCTTTTTTTGGATTGATTCATATGTTTTTTTAAAGTTATTATAAATGGGGTAGTTTTTCTAATTTATCTTTCAGTAGATTCATCACTGATGTATAGGAACATATTTGATTTATGGGCATTGATTTTATATCTTGCTACTTTGCTGAATTCGATTTTTTAGTTCTAGAAGTTTTCTGGTGGAATTTTTTGGATTTTCTCAATATACAATCATGTCAATGGCAATTGGTGACCAATCAAAACTACTCTAAATTTCATATCACTCCAGCCAATATAGAACTTATGAAGAATATAAGCGACAATAAATGTTGGCAAAAATATGGGGGAGAGGTGGAGGAAAATGTACACAAATACATTGCTAGTGGGACTGCAAAATTGTTGCAACCATAATAGAAAGTTTTATGGAGATTCCCCAGAAAACTTGGAATGGAACTACCATTTGACCCAGCTATCTCACTCCTGAGTTTATACCCAACGGACTTAAAATCAGCATACTACAGTGACATAGCCACATAAATATTTATAGCAGCTTAACGCATAATAGCTAAACTATGGAACCAAACTAAGCTGAATGGATAAAGAAAATGTGGTACATATACACATTCTTCTTTACTCAGCCTCAAAGATGAATGAAATAATGACATTTCCTGGTAAATGGATGGTGCTGGATAATATCATGCTGAGTGAAATAAGCCAATCTCCCCAAACCAAAGGCTGAATGTTTTCTCTAATATGCAGATACTAATTCACAATAAAGGGAGGATTGTTAGGGAAAAATAGAGTTCTTTGCATTAGGGAGAAGGGAGTGAAGGGAAGGGAAGGGATATGTGGGTATGAAGCATAGTAGAATGAATCAGACATTATTATCCTATGTGCATATATGATTATATGACCTGTATGATTCTATATCATGTACAATCAGAAGAATGAGAAGTCATACTCCATTTATGTATGAAGTGTCAAAGTGTATTCTACTGTCATTTATAACTAATTAGAACAATTTTTTAAAGCCACTTTTTTTCCTTACATCATAATCATACTTCTCAGCATGTCTTCCAGAACTCTTCATGAATAAGCCCCATTCCACCTCTTTGAGCTCATTTTCTTCTGTTATCATTCTTTTACATTTCTAGGTTTAAAATATTTTCTTCTCAAGCAGGCATGCTCCTCTTGACTCCATGTAATTATACATGTTATTTCTGTGCCTCAAATATTCTGATCCCATTTCACTGCCTGAGAAATCTGGCACTTATTCTCCAACATCCAGCTTAATAACTCTTCTGAAAACCTCTATTTAGCAGCAACTTCAACTCTCAGGCAGAATTAATCCCTCCTTGCCCTGTATTCAAATACCATGTTCTATATAACATCTCATATAGCATTCTTCCCCTGATACTATTGTGTATGGTTTGTGAGTCTAAAAATGTTCTTAAACCACGAGCACTTCGAAAAAGACAGTACATGGCTCACCCATAAATCTCTCAGAGTGTTAACACACTATCTGGCACATAAAAGTTTTCCAATAAAAGTTTGTGGAGGAAAAAGCTGCAGAATATCTCAGCGCTTCATACAGAGAGAGTTAGGTGATTTTTTTCATGCAATTTTTAGATTTTGTTTGAGTTATAGTTTTTGCTAACTATGCTCGTACTCTATCATCACTCTATCACCTGGTAATCCCCTTCACCCTACAGTTTGTCCTCAAGGATAAATAACTTGGAAACTCTTCTCATAGTCAGTAGCTGAAAAAGAACATAGCAACCTTCCAGATCTAAAGGTGAAAATAAAGATTATCATGAATGCATTTCTAATAAACAACCTATCACATCCCGAGGCTGTTAAAGGTAAAAAATCCTTGGCATGTACATCTATGAAACATAGTGAGGGTTGAAGTGAAATCAACACAGAAAAATAAATTTACATAATGCTTTTAATGACCCTCTTTTTCAGCTCCATTTGGATGTTTTTACCCTCAAAATAAAATTCTTTTAAGGTAATGGGTTAGGGTGATGCTTTGGGAGACTATACCAGAGGATGCGGGGCCACACTTATTTTGATCCAAACACTGATCATCTCTCAGGAGCCTCATACAGAACAGTTCACCATATGTGTATAACACTTTGTAGGACACAGTGATATTCTGCTTCCAAACATCCTAACAGAGATGATGGTTTGCAGCCAAATATTGCTTGTTGCTCTTCTAAGTACCATTGTAATGGTGCTAAATTCTTTTAAAGTGTTGCTTTGCCCTTTCTTGCATGAAGGTCTTGGCACATGGATCAGGAGGCTTTGTGTGGTTTATGAGAATGTAATTTTTGAGTTTCATGTAGGCCTGGCACATTTATGAAAATGATGAAATTAACTAGATGGAAATGGAACCCAAATTATTATCCTGAGACAATTCCGAATAAACGCATGTTCCCTCATGAATCCATGCTGGAATAAAGCTATAAAACTCCATAGTGAATATGGGACATATTTGTATATTGTAGCCCAATTCTAAACTCTTAGGAAGAAAAACAACTGGGGAAATCTAAATAGTTTTGGACTAATAGTAATAAGAATAGTGATGATTCTTTGAGTATTTACTATGTGACGCTTTTGAACACTTGGCATGTATTAACAGATTTAAGTGTCACAATAATCAGTAAGACACTGTTATTATGCTCATTTTAGAGAAAATAAATCATGTGGTATAAAAGCAACTTGTCCAAGTTACAACTAGTGATAAAATCGAATGCAGCATACCTAGTAATTCAAACTGGCTTTACTGTCTTCAGGCTTTACTACTTATGCAAATTGCCTCTATTTCAATATTATCCAAGGAAAACTGTTGACTTTCTGAAAAAAAGTGAAAATATTTACTACACATTGCTAAGGTCAAGACACAGTGTCCAATTATAAAGTTTGTTTTATCTTTTAATCATACCATTTGCACTTGTGCATAACCAAGTCTTAAATATTCAGGAGTCATTTACATGCAAATTATCTTTACCAAATTTATATTAACTTAATAAGATCTAATCATTGAATTCTATATTTGAAACTAATTCAAGAAGTACACAAAAGCAAACAAAGTCCTGGATATTTCAAGCAGCTAATTTGAACACTTCCTAAGAAAAATAAATAAGCCAGTTGTTCAAGGTTATTTTTAAATCCAAGGGCAATCAAACTTAAGTCATGGTCAGATAGCCAGTATTACTTGGTACAAGAGAGTCTGCAAGGATCAGTTACCAAAGGAGAGAGGAGTAGGCTATCCAGTCACGAAAAAAAGAGTAGTCAGTAGCAGTTTATATGTAATTAAATCATCTAACAAAGATTATAATTAATGGATTTCAGTGACTGCCTTGCTTCTACTTATATAAGCAATGAAAAGATAATACAAAAAAGGTGGAAAATTTCACATTATGGCCTTGGAATAGTTCTCAGTTGGTAGAGTACTTGCCTTACACGTGTGAAGCTCTAAGTTCAACCCCCAGCACTACAAAGAATCTCTCCATATCAAGTTAGGGGATCTTTGCCAGTTCACCATGAGAGAGAGTGCCATCCAGTTTTCAACTTTCCATTGGAGCTGAGAAATAAAATATGTTCAGAAAGCAGAATGAAATCGACTTCAGAGCAGTAAAATTAATCTTTTGCTGGGAAATAAAAACTGCATATCCTCAACCAATAGCTGCTGAGAGCTTAAGGTGGAAAACACACCATTAAAGCTGGAAAATCTTATTTGTCAGTAAAAACAAGTTCAGAAATCCATTCCTTAATGCTATCCTTTCATAATTTATCGAGTCCACTTCCACCTTCAGTTAATATATTAGGGAGGGAAAAGCTCTTTATATGTGTAATGCTAAGGAAGAAAATGAAATGTTTACACAATAGAAATCTCAAGGCCAAAAAAAAAAAAAAAGGAGATGCGAGGACTGGGATTTCCACATAGTCACTGAAAGGAGAAGGAACTCTGCCACAGAAACTGAACTAGGTCCAAAGGAGATTAAGGGAAACAGAGACAAATTTCAGATTTGTTTAATATGCTGTAATACCTCTTCTTTGATTTGGCTGAACCGCCAAAGATGACAATCTGGGCTTTTTTAGAAGGAAAGAAATAGAAACGCACATGCAAACATACACACATACACCATATATTTATGTACATATATACATACATATTGGATGCATATATAAGTAATATAAGTAAGTTTTTACAAATACAAACACACAATCTACATAGTCTTAATTTGCATTTTGAAAGTCATATAAAAATACTAAATTTCAGAGTAACAGTTTCTTGATTTTATAGTTCCCATCACTGTAAATGAAAATTTCATGGTTAAATTGAAATTTTCCAATCACAGAAGACGGCAAGGATATTCTCTACTGTGATAGCTGTGGTGGACAGGAGTCAAGTATGATGTGGCAAATAGAAATTCTGTGCCCTAATATTTTAACAGGTCAGCATATTTTGTAATTAATTTTCAATGTCATCATTCACCCATAGTTCTTATATGGAATTTGTATTACACTCCTTATTCTGTAGTTGAAAGAGCACCAGATCTAGAATCACCTTGGCAAAGCATGGTATTATGTAACAATTCAGTCATTTTACTTCAAGTGAGGAAAATAAAACCTAAATAACATATCTGTAGTGAGGATTAAATGAGATTGCATGTATGAAACCACTTTGTAAACTGTAATATGCTAGATAAAAAGTAAAAATAAAATTACCTTTGTTTACCATATGTCAACATTAAATTATAAAGTACTTTATTACCTGGATTTAATATAGCTTTTTAAGAAAAATGAACTGATAATGAGAAAAGCCAAATTAAGTTTCTATGTATGGTATAATTTTGTTCAACAATATAGGACTCTCTATTTAATAATTTGCAAGATTTTATAGTTTTAATATGTGAACTCTACATTTCTTTTAAAATGTCTATGAATATGTCAAAAAAGCACTAAAAGCAAAAAATAAACACTGAAACTAAATATAAAATTAAGATTATACATCAATAGAAGAAAATTCAATCACTTTATTATTGATGACAATTTATTCAGACACATAAGATTGAGGTATGCATCATGGGCTTCATCTTTACAAAATAAAACAAAAAAAATTACAATAATTGTCATACTCAGGAGATCCTCTCAGTGTAGTCCTAGGACCAGCATCATAAGCATCTTCGGGGAACTTGTTAGAAAGGCAAATATAGCAAATTCATGGCCCCACCCCAAAGCTACAGAATCAGAAACTCTGTTGCTGGGGTATAACTATCTGGGGTATCACAAGCCGTCAGGGCAATTCTTGAACCTGTTAAAAATTACAGAATCTTTGACAGGACAAACAAAAAGAAGGTGAGAAAATTATTTTGACCCATATCCTATGAACGAACTCCAAAAAAAGGGTTTTGCAATGGCTCCAAACAGATAAATATAATAATTTGCATTTTCAGGTAAGAAAATTGAGAGACAAGAATTAGGAGGTTGGATTCAATCCAACACAATTTGTTAGTCAGAGCTCATGTTTTAATTATTTGACCTCAAAGACCATCTCTTTCTTAAGCATGGATTCATACTGTTTCCTTGGTGTTGAGATTAACAGTTGAAAATTACTTATGTGAAGAAACTAAAAAAAAAAAAAAGTAAGATTTATTTTTTAGAACATTGTAAAAGACATGGTCTAGATATTGGTAAACAAAATTAAACATGAGCCTGGAGACAAAAGGATAGTTGAAGAAATGACCTAATTCTTAAGAATTTTAAAAATTTGTTATATTATTACTTAGGTAAGATATCCAAAATTAATTTTTCTTTTAAATTCTGGGCATTTGAATGCATTTTTTGCTTTACCAGTTTTGTTACTCTGAAGTTTAAAAGATCATTTTGGACATTTTCCCTTGAAATAAAATTCCTTGGCCTGGAAAAGAAAATGAATTTTTTCATTTATTTTGCCTTAAGTGCAATCTTGCAAGTAATCTTTATTATTTTTTTAGGTTTATATCATAAACTTATTTAGAAAAAAGTCTAGTAAAATTTATTTTTGTGTACTCAAATATTGAGAAGTCATTAATAAAGAAATCTGACTCTTTCTCTACACACACACACACACACACACACAGCCTTTTATAAAGTTTCTATAGTTTTTAAAAATTTACTCTTCCCTCATTATATTCTTGAGATTTTTTTTTCCTGTTGGAAGTGCAAAATTATACTCTTTCAAGTAGACAATTTAATGAAATAAATCAAAAGATTAATTGGAAGCATCTTTTGACCCAGTGATGACAAGCGTTTCTGAAAATATGCTCTAAAATTCAAGTTTAAAATTCTTTAAACTTGATCTTCTGTGTACTTGCTAGATACTGAGATGGAATCCCAAGAGATATCAAAGGATATTCATATTATCATCATTTTTATTTCATGTGGGAGAATTCTTTTTTTTTTTTTTCCCTGAAAGTAGCATTTCTCTGAGCATAGACTGCCACATGTGGAACTTTCACATTAGGGAATCCTAAAAAATTCGGTCAGTGTGAATTGGATTAATGACTACTGTTGTCTCCTTCAAGCAATTAGATTGTATTGTGTGGTTTCTTGGCGAGTACTTAAAATTAACTAAAATTCACATTTTTAAATGTGCTTGCATTTATACTTTTCCTCTATGTTTTGATTCATCCCCCAGAGAAGCATATATTCAAAGAAACTAGTTCAAACCCTGATGGAGGTTGTAATTACTTATATTTAGTAATATTTATCTTTGAGTTACTTATGAATTGCAAAGGTTAAAAATGGGGGGCTAATCATTTTATATAAATATAAATTTATATGTCCATTTTAGAAACATAATTTGAATTGAGAATATAGAGTTTTGACTAATAGCACAAATTTGATGCATAATTTAAAACTCCAGGAGAAGATAATAGTAGGAAAATTTAGTATAAAATATCATAAATCTTAAGTTTTAATTGTCCTTATGTTGACCTGAGGTTTTTTAATAATGAACTTGACATCAAAGAACTATGAATGTTTTAGTTCTCATCAAAATCTTTATGCATTAGAGTCTACTTCATCATTATTCATCAAATACATGTTGCATCAAAGGTTTCGTTTTTGTGATTTTTTTTCATTGTGCTCAATGGAATTAATTTTGGAAAAAATGATTTGAATATTCATTAATAGAAATATTTAATGAGATGTAGAAAACTTACAAGAATTAGTTCTCCTAGGAAGATATATGCTGATTTAGTGAGAACAAATGTCCTGACAGAAGGCTTGAAACTCTACTGTATTGATGTATTTTGCTCTGGAAGAGAAAAATAGTATGACAAAAAGAAAATCCCTAGGGCTGAGGTTGTGGCTCAGTGGTACAGCATTAGCCTACTATGTGTGAGGCACTGGGTTCTATCATTGGCATTATATATAAATAAATAAATAAATAAATAAATAAATATCCATCAACATCTAAAAAATATATAAAAGCAAAAAAGAAGATACCTAGTTAAGGTCAACAAATTTTTAGAAATTAACTTTAATAATAAAGTATTAAGTTAAATTATTTGTAGATTTTTAAAATGTTTTGTTGAAATTTGCAATGTTAAAAGCATGAAATTGGTGATTTGTTTACTATACATGATAAAACAAATGAAAGCAAGTTTGATTATGAAGTAAAAAAGTATTGCCAACAAGTATTATGATTTATTAGTTTCACTTGATTCATTTGTCTACAAGAGACAAGTGGGTATCTGGACAGTGAAATAGACTGACCGAAAAAAAAAAATCAAAAGAATTTTCTAGTACACCACAGTACCCAAGTGACTTCACCTTTTACCAACATGAGATCAATTAATATTTTCACAGAGTAGAATGAAAAGATTACATGTGATCCTTCTTGGCTGCAATCTTCCATTTCTGTTCATGAATAATGAAAATATTATTGTCATTTATACTCAATAGTTGGTGTTATGATGGGGAATTGAAACAGAAATAGACCCTTCTTCATATTACTTTTTATGTAATAGAAATTTGAATTATAGTATATTTAGAACTTTAATGAATGCTAACAGACTAAATTATCATGCAAAACCAACAGAATGTATAATACCATCTTGATCTAATACAGAACCTCAGGGTGGTTTTGCCTAGTTAAGTGTTCCTGGAGTGGATATCAAAAAATGAATAGAAGTGAACTGGTAGAGGTGGGATGATGTGGGGTCATGTAATGTAGCCAGCAGGAAGAGACTTGAGACAAAAGGGAGCACTGCATGTTTGAAGAAACGAATGACATCTAGTGTGGAATACTGATGTGAAAAAGTGAGCTAAATGTGAAAAAGATGGAAGTGGAGAAACAGATGGGAATTGGATTAATCAGGGACTTATGTGACTATTTAATAAAACTGAGGTTTTTACTGCCAATGGAATTTTAAAGCAGAAAATGACAATTGTATTTGAGATTTTTAAAGAGTCTTTCTGAGAGCTAAGTAAAGAGGTTGGAATAGAGTAAAAGGAGATTATGGGAGACTCCTTAAAATGCTATTGCAATGTTTCAAGTAAAATATGATTACACAATAGGCTATTATAGAAAAAGTGATATGGACCACTTATAAAGAATTGAGGAATAAATTCAAATAGGAATTGATGATGTATTAGAGAGGCTGAAAGACAGGGACATTTCAAGAAATACTCTATTTTTTTTTTTTTTTTTTACTCATAGGATAGTATGAAAGATGGAGACAGCAGTGAAATAGGAAAAAATGAAAGAGCTTCAAGAGGCCATGAGGTTTAGATTAATTTATACTTAGAAAATTAAAGTGCAAAAGCAAATGCAAGAATCTACTTAGTCAAATCCCTTATTTTTGCAGGTGATGAGGTGAGCATAAGAGAAATCAGGATTACAGTATAAACTTTTCAAGAATTACACAAAACATGCACACATGTGTACAGATATATGCAAGCCCCTTGCACCATGTTGCCAAATTGTCCACTTTGTAACGAATACATGTTGTGTAACCTGTCATTCTGAAATATTTGAAAATTTGTTGTCAAAGAAAAAGATGATTTTTGTATAATTTTCTAGAAAAAAAAACATGTAATAGGTAAATAAATAATAATTAACAACCCATAACTAGATATTTAACTGTTGAAAAATAAATGGAGTAAATGTAGTATATAAAACGTTTAAATTGTAGAATTTTAAAATATTCACAGTAGTGCATACTGCCTGCATATTGGACAATACTGTTGGGTAGGTGTCAAGCACACCAAGAATATTTCAGCAAAAAATGCATCCAGACAAAGTGCAACCAATCAATATTTTCCAAAAATAGCAACTTCATGATTATTTTTTTTTAAAGAGAGAGAGAGAGAGAGAGAAGAGAGGGAGAAAAATTTTTTTTAATATTTATTTTTCAGTTTTCAGTGGACACAACATCTTTATTTTATTTTATGTGGTGCTGAGGGTCGAACCCAGCGCTCCGCGCATGCCAGGTGAATGCGTTATCGCTTGAGCCACATCCCCAGCCCCAACTTCATGATTCTAATATTGAATTTTCTTCAGAAATGCTTATTTCCCTTCAGAAATAAAAATGGTTAATTAAAACTAGTATACTAAGATAAAATTTTCATATTTTTAAAATATTTGGCATATTTTTAAAATATTTGGTACATTTTTTTTTAAGGAGAGAGAGAGAAAGAGAGAGAGAATTTTTAATATTGATTTTTTAGTTATCGGCGGACACAACATCTTTGTTTGTATATGGTGCTGAGGATGGAACCCGGGCCACACGCATGCCAGGCGAACACGCTACCGCTTGAGCCATATCCCCAGCCCAAATATTTGGTATATTTTTGAAGTCATTTTCTGTATCAAACTTGAAGAATTGAGAAAGTGAAATTTCAAAAATAACTGCATACTAAAGCAAAAACTTATTAATAAACTTATTCCATTGAAGATTTAGAAATCTTCTGAACAAATTACATCAGGTGGGATATGGCCTTACTCATTAGAATTCATGGAATATTTTTTGATGATCCAGACTGTTTCAACATATTCAGTAGTGACAGGCATCTGTATACAGTTGCTAGTGAATTGCACAAAAAAGATATTTAAGATATCCGCCCCAAATGTAATAAGTATTAGGATGAATTAAGTTAGCTTTAATATATTTGATGTCACGGCAATGTGGAGAACCTATGCACTATACATTGTTAATTCCTATGGCTATCTATAAAACTTAAAATTCTCAAGAATGATGTATCTATGTAACTTGGAACATAGTGGCTGCACAGCATTTTGAAACACACAAAAGAATCATTTCTCAGGTGCCATTAATATGCCAGATCTTGTGCTGGGGATATGAAAATGTGAAGTTGTAACTGTACCTTTTAGGATTTCTGAGTCCAGCGCACCAACAAATTATGAGACCAAAAGACACAGACTGTAACAGGGCGTGAGGGTGCATGACTGTATCCCAGTGGCTGCGAGAGGCTGATGCAAGAGGATCTCGAGTTCAAAGCCAGCATCAGCAACTTGGTAAGAGCCTAAGCAACTTGGTGAAGCCTTAAGCAACTCAGTGAGAATCTCTCTCTAAATAAAATATAAGAAGGGTTGGGGATATGGCTCAGGGATTAAGTGCCCCTGGGTTTAATCTCTGTACAAAATAAAAAATATTGTGGACTATGAGGGTAACAGAGAATGAAGGAAATGAAACTACGGGTAAATGGCACTTAAAACGTCTCCTATGAAAGCAATATGTGAGTTTCTTATTGTGCTCTACAATTATCTGAAAGAGGAGTGTGTGTGTCTGCGCACATACACATGCATGGCATGTGGCCACAGACACACTAGGTGAGAGAACAAGGAATACGAATTCATAAATAGATGCTGTAGAAATAAAGAACAATATTACACAACAGAAGGCTAGAATTGATTTCCAATCTTTATTTCTTGATGCCCACCTGAGAGTCACATTCATTAATCATAGCTTTTCCATAATGAACTGAGTTCATGATGCTCTGGGACATGACAGATTCACCTAACAGAAGGTACAATTCACTTTCAATAGATGGATGCTTTTTGTCCCCTTACAAAGAGAAATTCAGAAGAGGAAAAGGGAAATTATAAGCTAATATTTATAGAAAACCAAAGAAAATAGAGAGACACTCATTATAGCACACATTGAAAAATACACTTGAGAACAATTTTACCAGATGTCAATTTACAATGTGCTGTAGGCTAAGAGGAAAAGAAAAATGGAAACGGCTTTCCAAACCCAAGGTAAAAATGAACACAAAGAGTGATAACACTAATAATATTTGTAAATGATGAACTCAATTACAGAATATTTTGGTACTCAGAGTCCTGGTGCTTTAAAAATTTTTAGATATAAATTTGGTTAAATTTCTTCCTGTTTTAAAAATGATTCCCCCTGCTATAATCTACCTTAATATATAGTAATAGAACAGCTCGAAAGCTTCCTCACAGAAGGTTGCCACAGCAACAACCCTTCAGTATACATGCATGAAATCAAGGGGAAAAAATGCAGGTGAAATGCAGTGGACTATGGAATGAAATATAGATGACTTTCAAGGGAAAAATAACTCGGAGAGAGATGAGGAAAAGGGACAGGATCAACTGCAGAATGTGCAGATTATTTTAGCATTGGTCACCTCTGCTCTCAACAGACCTTCAGAAAACCTTCAGACAAGCAGAGGGATGTTTCTCCTGAAAGACAGGCAATGGACCCAGAGATGATAGCTGAGGAAGGAGCAGGGGATATGTCATGTAGCAAGGGCAGGCCCATAGCCAACTAGGGCCAAGGTGAGCGTATACAAAACAAAGAACTTGGTGCACCTGGCCTCCCAGCCACCTTGCTACCTCTGATTGCAAGTGCACACGTGTCTTTGCCAATACTTTAATGCCCTGTGTGCTCTAAACATAAATGGATGTAAGGGAAGATCAGCATTGAGGTTAGCTGTTCCACCCTCTTCTTGAACCCTGGAGTCCTAGAGAAAGGAGGATTCCCTGGCAGAATCAAGTTCATTAACTGTACAGAGGAGGCAATGTTCCACTTAAATATCACTTCCCCACTTCTCTTGGTTTCTTCTCCTAACTCCATGCCTCACTTCCCAGGCATGTAATCCTGGTTGACATACTCCAGAATTCAATACCCATCATTTCATCTCCTCCCTATAGTTTCCTTCCTGTGTAATTTTCCTTTTTCTTTTATTTACACTGAAGTTCACACTAACCTGCTGCTTTTCTTTAGGGTCATGGTAAATAACTTGAATCTGTCCCTTTATATGCATTATCTCATCGAATCCCTACAATTTTACTATGGAGTACATGCTCTTATTCCCATTTTTAATGTAAGGCAACTACATATTTAAGGTGTTATATCCCTTGGATAAAGTTCCACGGCTCACATGCGAGTCCAGAGTTGATCCCACCTGTGATACAAAGGTTCACGCTCTCAGCTTTCACACTCACTGCTTGCTGAAACTAATCCATGTGAAGACATCTACCTGCCGTAAGGCCATGGCATGTCTTTCTCTTCTTCTAAAAATGATTTCTTCAGAGGAATCTTCACTGTATCAATAGAAAGAAGTGATGATGAAAGCAGATTTCAGAATGAGAAATTTTGACACCGTCTCTCAAATTCTGTAAGTGACTCTGCTTTCTGTTTTCACTAAGGTTTTTGTTTGAGGCTCTGTTCTTTGCTTCTGTCAAGGATCACCTTGCTTTGAAATTTAAAAATCTATTCAGTCCTGTGCTCAGGTATAGATGTGGCTGAGGCTTTCCTGGGTGACTCACTGCCCCCTCTGCTGGACAGCCGGAGACAGAGGGAAAGCAACCTCAAATCCAAAAGTTTGACATGGGGCCTAACTTTCTTTATAATTATTGAGAAATTAAGATAGTTGAACATCCATCACAAACAATTCAAAGGCACAGCGGCTGATAGCTGAGAAATAGTAAGGGATTCCAGCAAGAACTTTTCCTAACACAGAGGTGAGTTTTGTGACTCAGACTTACTTTTTCTTTAGGAGGCACAAGGAAGATATATTTTTCACATCAACTGCAATTTTGATCTGTTTGAATATAGAGTTGGTGTTATTATCTCAAATACCTGCTATTTGTGCACCATTCCTGGTGTGCAGGTCTTACATGCTTTGTTCATCCAGAAACTTCTTACAGTCTAGAAAATATGAACACGAAAGAATATACATTGACATGGTTAAACAATTTATAGCAAACATAATCTAAGTTTACTACAATGTAGACATGATTCTGAATTAACTGCAGTACAAAAATATAGCTAGAAAAGTGCCTGAGTCATTTAAAATCTTAAAATACAAGCTAAGCTCATAGAAATTCAAGTAACACAGCAAGATTCATGGTTACTCATTTTCATTCATTCATTCAACCAACACAACAATCCGTCTATGCAATAGACTCATAGTTAGGTGTAGGGAACATATTTTTTAAAAAAAATATTTTCTCAAAGCAAACCCCAGATAAGGATTTGATTGCAAGTTATTTTCTTGAAACATGATCACAGGAAGCACGTGGCTAGGGGAAAAGAGAATTGAGACAGGGAGGGATGACAGCCGATGAAAAATGCATTGTTTAGCCAGTTACTATTGAGGGTCACTAGAGTCTAATTGGACTAGTGAATTCTGGAAGACAATGTAGAGTACATGCCTCATGGTTATCTCACCTAAGGAGAATGAGGGCTGGAAGATTTATATGCCTTTTTTTTTTTTTTTTTTAAATAAGTCCTCTGTTGAGGGCTGAACCTGGGGTGGAGGAAATAGGTGATGCTCTAGGACCTTTTCATGTAGTGCATGTGAGCATAACAACACTGCTGCTAGAGAAAGCCCAGGCACAGAGAGGTAAGGTTTTGTTCACCAAGTTCCAAAGGCCCAGGGGATACAAGCAGGCCACCATCCATCTGCTAGAGAACACAAAGTAGTGAGGACACAATGTCTGCTCACAAAGACCTTGCAACTGGAGAGAGGGAAGTCAGGGGCACAGGGGTTGACCTAGTTTGACATGGAAAAAGAGAAGTCCCTGCATCATTTGTGATTAGAGGCAAGGAGAGAGGGTTGTGGGGAAAATAGATAAGTATGTATTTAGGAGTATAAGCCTTCAATGAATTAAAGAACACTGGCTTCATATGGGTGATCACTGAGGGTCAGAGAAGAGAGAAGTCAGTGAAAGATGCTTGGAACTGAGAAAAGAAACAGTCAAGGATGTGTTTTATTTTATTTATTTTTGGCAGTTCTGGAGACTGAACCCAGAACCTCTCCTGTGCTAGGTATGCTCTTGTGTGCTCTATGGCTGAGCAACATCACCAGCCCTCAAGGACATTTTATTTAATTGCACAGAATGGGGAAATATGAATACAGATAAGCAATCTATAAACCTTTTAACTTCCAAACATAATTTTGGGAGTGTGTAGAAATAGAGGTATTTACAAACAGAGTCAAAAATAGACCTGCTGGTCTCTAAAGAGTCTTGATTTTTTTTTTCCCTCAGTACCATAGAGTATTAACCTACATCCAATCACCCAATCTTAAAATTGCAGCATTTGGAAGGAATATTTAGGTAAAGTCATTGAAAGGAAATCTTTCCATCCTCATCCACCACCCTCAGTATTTTCTTATTTCAATCCAGTTCTTATGTGGACCACCAAAAAGACATTCCTGTATCACATTATCTTAATACTTCTTTGGATAATTTTCAGTGAGTCATGAGTGTTTGTTCTATATTAAGATTTAATTAAGCATCTTAAATAATAATATTAAGCTTTCTTATATTTTTTCATGAATCTTTCACTCATGATATTTCATTCATGATATTGCCAATTATATCATCTAGTGTCTGTTTTAAATGTGCATATAAGAAATTTTCTTACTGCAACTGAAGATATTATATGCCTCCTCCTCTTTGACAATAAAACATTATAACTTGGCTTACCAGTATTACCCTGACTATAAAAAAAAAACTTGGAAAAGAATAAGAATTATTATTATTATTATTATTATTATTTACATTTACCATATTGGCCATTTCCTGTATTCCTTGATAGTGGTTTTCTTACTATATATATATTTTTTTGTCATCATCAGTGTAAACTTTGTTGTGTTAGCTAAAAGTTCTCTTGTAGAAAAATAAGTCTAAATAAATTATGATGTGAAAATAACTTTTAAAGCAATATATTTTAAAAAGAATTACAAAATACAAGCATCCAAAGGGTCTATAGATATACATAGGATGAAGCCATTTATTCTATTTATGCTGACCCTTGGCATCAAAATCACTGCTCTTTCTACCACATGCTTTTTATGTCAATATGATTTACAATCTACACAGAGTCTATGATGCAAATATGTCTGCATCAGAGCATCAAGAAGCAGCTCACTTCCAATTTCTACACTCCTAAGAAGGAAGATCAGACACAATTTATTTACCACTTAAACCTTATCAATTAATTACATCCTCAGAATGATCCCCAAAGATAGAACCCCTTCCAGAGAAGTATACTTGCTTTTAATGGTGGGGTTTTCAAACGCAAGTCTGTCAAACTTAGGATGTTCTTTCTACCAAAATATTGTGAATTTTATCTTTAGGCTATATTGATAATAATATGTAAAGCAGAAAAAATATATGCTGTTGTGATGGTTAATTTCATATTAACTTGGCTAGGCTAGGGGATGCCCAGATAGCTCGTAAAACATCATTTTAGGGTGTCCTTAAGGATGTTTCCAGAGGAGATTAGCATTTGATTCAGTAGACGGAGTAAAGGTTACTCTCACCTAGGTTGAGGGGGAATCATTCTATTCATTGAGGGCCTGATTAGAACAAAAAGGCAGAGGAAGGCCACATGCCCTCTTTCTGCTTGATGTGGGACACCCACTTTCTCCTGTTCATAGACTCCACCCCTCTGAAGTTTGGTCCTTTAGACTCAGGACTCATACTAACAGCCTTCCCATTCTAAAGCCATTGGCCTTGGAAAGGGCGTTCAATCATTGGCTCCCCTGGTTCTCAAACCTTTCTATGTGAACTGAAACTACGCCATACACCTTCCTGCACCTCCAGCCCACAGACAGCAGATTGTGGGAATTCTCAGCCTCCAGAGTTTTATGGAGCATTTCCTCATTGTCTCTCTCTTTTTCATTGAAAGCTTTTGTTAAAACTTTGAAAAATTCTGAACCTAAGCTAATTATATTTTATTCTTGTGTTTAAATTACAAGAATTCAAAGATTTACATTAATGTGATTAATTGTAGAATGGAGAAAAATTGTTATAAATATTTTATAAATTGTACTATTCTCTTTCTCTCTCCCTCTCTTTCCGTCTCTCTTTCTCCCTTCCTCCCTTCCTCCCTCCCTATATCCTATTAAATCTGTTTCTCTGGAGAACTCTGACTAATCAGGTATATTAATGCATATTCAATGCCTGGTGACTATAGAAGTATAAAAAGCCTCACTATGGCAGTTCTGGAAAAGACCATTAATTGTGTCACATCATTAACTGTTCTTGTCATGTAATGTGACATTTCATTCTTATGTGCTTTTAAAGAATAGTTTATGAGTCTCTACAGGGCATTTTTTTTTCTTTTTGCCATGTCATAGAGAATCATTAAACTTGTACATGTCTACTTTCCATGGAAATAGAAATTAATTCAGCTAGGTGGATGATTTCAATAGCAAAGCTGAGGTGTGCAAGGAGGAGGGTGGCTTAACTGACTCCACATCAGCAGAAATAAAGACAGAAGCATAGATGAAGGTGAAAAACACACATCACTATTAAATGGTCTAGGCAATCAGTAATATAAGAAATAGAATCAGGGGATATAAGAATTCAAAGAATTTATATCAATGTGATATAATCTTTTGTGGTTGGGATGAAGAGGGATACTAGCTAGTGGCCTTTTCTAATTTGCAAATGTCAAATTGGAGTGAGAATCAAATAGGAAATTGCCATTTATAGTAGGTACAGCCACTGACATCATCTCATCACAAGAAAATGACTAGTGGCTCAGAGTAAGTGGTTACTCTTTTCTAGGTTCACTTGATTTTCTCCTTTCTTTCATTGACAGTAATAGCAGTTTCACAGGTCAGGGTAGTGGCAAAGAAGCACCCCTTAATATACTTGCTACCATTGTTTGGACAATGATGCAGCAGGAGAATGCTTCCTGCTACTACAGTCAAAAAACCCTGTTAACAAGATGGATTTCTGCCAAGAGGGAGGCTGAAGGAAAATGACATCTCATAAAGAGCTGCCCACCCACTTAAAATAACGGATAGGGTTGCAAAAAATCAAGAAAATGTCTAACTCATACACCCTTTATCCTATGGCACTGTTTTCTACAGTGTTCCTTGAACTTCTGCACCAGAATTTTTTAAGGGTGGTTTTGAAAATCTACTGAATCAGAATCTTTAAAAGTGGCACCCAGAAATCTGCATTTTTAGCAAGGAGATCAATCATTAATATCAAAGTTGAGCATCAATCACTCTAGTTACATCATCAATATACCTCAGCTTGATGTAAAGAAAGACTACTTGTTGCTCTTTACTACCAAGTAAATTGACTTAACAACATAATTGTGTATAATGATTATTTCTTTTCCATTGAAAGCAGTTGAAAAATTTTTTAAAATTCTGAAGCCCTAACCTCACAACATAATTCTCTTTTATTCTGTACTGGGGATATAAGAATTTAAAGAATTTATATCAGTGTGATGACCAAGTTGTTGAATGATATAAAATAATTATTACAAACATTTTAGAAATAATGACGACTAAATCTCTACATTCTTCAAACTAGAGCAATCATTTTAACAAAATCATCTTTGCCTCCCTTCATAGCAAAGAAGAAGTTGGGTAATTTTTGTCGCTAATTTATCAGAGGACTAGCAAAACACTGACAGTTTGATTAACATGGGTATTATTAAACCATATTATTTCATTATGATTTAATGAATGCCTAATATTTTCTATTTGTCAAGTTCACATAAAGAGAAATCAACTATGAATTATAGAAGCTAATTTTCTTATGGGAATTTGAGTAAATATATGTAGTCAAAACTGACCTGTAGATGGCTAAGGTTATATAGGTGATAGAGATTGGTAATAAATTTTTAAAAACTTGAGGAAAAAGTAAAACAAAGAGACCAATAAAAAGTTGGTGAGGTCTTTCTTAACCATCATAAGGGTGAGATAATATTATTATGAGACTGTTTGAACACCTATATTTTCTAAATTAGTCTTGCTTTATAATGCTACGTGAAGATTCCAAGATTCCAAGATTGTTTTCTCACCTGAGAACTATAAATTACAAATTCATATTTTGAAAGAACAAGGCAAAATTAAACATTTTTGGTAGTATTTCTCATCTTTCATTAGCTAATAACCAATTTAACGTCTTTATGTTCTTACCAAGTAGCTATTTTAACAGCGTATTAGCACTAGATGTCGAATAATATTAGTATAACATCACCTTCCAAAACTGTATGATATTTACAAGACACTATTACTATTTTGAAAGACATTACAATGGAAACACAGTGCCATGAGCTCATCTTAGAAATCCATTTTTTTTTCACTTGCATAGGTATCTGTTGATTTTTCATTTATATTAAGCATCTACTAATTATGGAACATTACACTAGATGGTGAATTAAAGAAACAGTAATCTGATATTAGTCATTTATATAAATTTGTGAGAGTCTGTTGAAAGAATAGTAGTTGTCTATTTTAATTTTACATTTACATAATGCTTGTAGGAACTAGATTATGTAATCCTCATAGCATTCCTTTGAGGTATGCATGATTGTTGTCATTCTCATTGTTCATATGAACAAAATCAAGGCACAGAAAAGTTCAGGAGCTTGCACAGGGTCCTACAGAGAGTAAGCCACAAGGTAGGATGATTCAGACCTAGTCTAAAGTTGGTATTCCTAACTGCTATGTGATGTTGATTCCAAGAAAACCCACGGTGAAGAAGTGAGAAAAGAAGCATACATCTAAACCATTTCCATTTTTTGATTTTTGATCACTATTTTCAAATCCAGGAAAATGACATACTTTTGGGGAAACATCTCTCCTTTCTACAACAATCTCATGACACTGTGTATAAAATATTAAAAAACCTTTCCTTTAAAAAATTTTTGAGAAATTATAATTTTTTATTGAGCTAATTGTATGCTTTTTCTATAAAGTATTCTCATTGGTGAGTATAAATAGTAATTGATATTTACTTTTTATAAAAATCACAATAGAGCTTTTAGAATACTACAGCAAAAAGTGGGATATGATGGTCTTACCCTGAATTCTTAATTTTAAAGATTCAGAGATATTAATTTGCACATATTCGTTTGCTGTGTAATGGACAGAAGTCAATTTTTCTGTACCAAGGATTCTTGTCCTCTTCTTAATAGCACCTCAATTTCCTACTAAGGACCAATTTCTTCCCATTTCAGTTATCTTGGAAGGAGTGATCAACTGACCATGTGTATGCCAAAAGCCACATCCTCCCTAACTTGATCTATTACCCCTGCACCCCACTTATGTCATAATTCTGGTCAGTTCTCCCTTCAAGAACATTGACTCTTGGCTACCTGCGGGTGGGAGGGAAGAATCTTCAGAGGTGACTTATCCCATTGCCATAGCTGCTGCAGGTCCTTATGTCCTGTACCTACAGTTGTTCCAGCTGTGAAACAGTTTGCTGTTCTTACTTTGTAGGCTTTCAGAACATCCACTGGTTGTAGTCCACTCTTCTTTTTTATCTCTTACATAGCCTTCACATAATCCTTCCAATAAATCAAGTTTCATTTAATTATCCAGAGTTCACTTCTATTACATGTTAACTGTAAATTCTAACATTTATACCTTATTAAGTGTAGATTTAAGTAGTCAATGAAAGAAAAAGGACTTGCATGAACTCAGATGTTCTTACACAAATTTACATACCCTTTTCAATAAGGCATTCTGCTTCCCAAGTGCATAGTCCTCTCTCTTTCGTTCATATCCAAATTCTTCCTGTCTGAAATCTCACTACATCAAGTCCAAAAATAGACTTAGTGATATCCACTTCTATCCAAATTGTTTATCTGCATGCTCATAACTCAAATTAAGATCTATTTGGATAGACAGGTATATAAGTAATGGAGAATGAGCCTGTCCTGCAAAATTACTGAGAATGGTTAGCAAATGGACAGTTACCAAATAGATTTTCTGCAGGAGAAGCAAAATTTGTTTTTAAGAATCAGAAAGTTATTGTAGAATAAAAGACTTATGAAAAATAAAGTGAAAGAGTAGGGAACTATCTTTCCAAATATCTTTTATTTTTTTAAATGTTACAATAGTGTTTAATAAAGCAACATCATAGAGAAGAGTTCTGACTCATTACAGAAAACTGCATAAAACTCTGCATCTATGATAAAACTCTCCTGAACCATAATAATGAATTGGTACTTACAAGTTGTTCCCATGTAAGAACATTAAAATGTCAATATCTTTTTAATCAATAAAATGTAAAATGACCTAAAAAAGAAACCTATTGTATTAGTAATCAGACATTATTTCATCTGGAAGGAGTTGTGATCATATAGCTCAAGATTCATATATTTACAAACATAAATCTTTCACAGAGGACCAGCCCGAGAGAGTGGCTTGTGCAAGGTCATAAAGCTTGTTAGTGGCATCTTCAATTTCTATGGTATATTTTTACTACACCACACGTATCTTTAACCAAAAAATGAGACTTTCATTTTGTTCTTGGTAGTTATGATTACTTCTAAAACTATATTTATCATTATATAAGACTTTATAATTCACAATCATGTGAGTTTTTTTAGGCTCCCCATACAATAATATTATACTCTTGTTTCTAGCCATTTAGAGATTTTGAAAGATTTGTTCCACTGGACAGACCAGGTTATACATGGTGTAGGAATAAGGAGTCATGGAGCAAAGAAGTCTGGTGTAAGGTACAATGCAGAAACAAAGTAAAATTTTTTTTAAAAAATAGTCCATATAAGAAGTTATATTAAAGGTTTAGTATACAAAAGAATAATGTGGATTTTTATTTCACAGGGAGAGGAAATGCTTAGTAGGAGACATTAAAAAAGAAATGATTCATGGCACTTCACTGTAGACTTTGCACATAAAAGATGTTTCCTGTGTTCAGACAAGTAGAGAAGGCCACACTGTGGGTAGGAAGACAGGAAGTCATTCTGAAATAATGAAGAGCAAAACAGCACAGATGAACTCTCTATACCTATAGGAGCTACATTTCAATAATATAAATCATTTTTGAGACCTTATTGAGTTAACATAAAATATTTTTGGCATTCAGACAAGAAAGATAGTCAGATATGATGACTGGAAAAACAGAAGGAGTTTTGTTAAAAAGTCAAAGAAAATTGGAATTGTATAATTCTATTCTTTTACCATCAAAAACTTTCAAATAATATTTTCTTATTGTTTTAAAAGCTCAGAACATTAGAGACCCACTCTATTGAATTTGAGAAAATATATAAACTGAAAATCTGAAACACTTATTAGACTGTCACAGGATTTTATCAGAGTTTTCTTCTGTTTCTACATATGTCAAAGCTGGATATCCCTGATTATTTAAATGTTGCACTTCTGTATGATGAGATGATAACCATTTTCTGACTGGTGTCACAATACCACAATTGCATATCAATTATAGATATTAACTGGATCATTTATGGGTGGTAATATGGCTTCCTAGAGACTTAAAAAGGGTGATCATTATATAAGGAGGGCATATCATTTACTTTAAAGATACTTATTGGTTATTAAAAGATTTTGCCACCATGACCTACCACACTTTGGTTCTATTGAAAAGTAAAGCAAACTAGTTCCTGAAATACCATTCCTCCTGGTCATGAGCTCCTAATCTTGCAGCTTCTACTCCAAATTCCAAGAATTTCTGTTGTCAGGTCTTCACATGGGCCAACTGGTCTCTACATTATTAGTTAGAAGCTACTTCTCATGAAAGGTCAGAGAGAAAGCAAAACAAGGATATAATAAAGTATAGGGATAAAGGAGATCCTTCAGTCTTTCTAACAATTATTATACTTGAATATAAAAGATTCTGTCCATAATCATACTACTGTTATACATTATCATCCATCTATGTATGTATGTATGTATGTATCTATCTATCTATCTATCTATCTATTTGTTGTTTATTAGGGATTTAATCCAGGCCCATCTTACCACTGAGCTACAACCCCAGCCTTTTAAATTTTTCTTTTATTAATTTTGAGACAGGGTATTGCTAAATTGTTTAAGGCCCTGCTAGATTGCTGAGGCTGGCCTGGAACTTGCAATCCTCCTGCCTCAGCCTTGAGTTGCTGGGATTACAGGTCCACACCATCATGCCAGCACACCATGCTAAAATGGGTTCTCATCGGTGAGTCTATACTTGACTAGAGCTAGTCCACTTTCTATTCACAATCTCTAAAAGTATAATCAGAGCCTATCTTTCCTCTGATGAAAAATTGTACTCTAATATTATTGGATAAACAAACAAACAAACAAAAAACCAAAAACCTCCCTGAGTCTATAACATCACTTTTCAGTCTGGCCAGTGCTGCAATCTTTGTCTCTTACCTTGCACTAAACTCAGAGGTTTAGCTCTAGTAATTTCTCTGCCTAGTGCCTTCTTGCTTCAGCTCCTTCCTCATCTGGCTCATTTTCTCACTCATGAATCAGTGAAATGTATCCCTCTTGCCAGATCATCCTAGCACCCAGGATTGTTTTTCTATGTCTAAAATTATTTTCATTTCTAATTTGTTTATGTGCTCATTTTAATACTTCCCTGATTGGAATGGAAATTCTTTGAGGGAAAGATGGGTTTTCCTTTCTGCTGTATGTCTACTACAGAACAGTGAACATAGTTGAGGTTCAACAAATAGATGAATAAGAGGATATATGGATACCTTCCAAATATTTTTGGAAAATAAATCTGAGGAATTGTCTTCAGCTTTCTAATGTAAGTGCAAGATAATTTATACACATAAAAATTGAGAAAAACTGTTCATAAAACTGGTCTGTCCAAACAGCCTTCTGAATTAGAAACATACTGGGCATCTCAGGTATGAAGGGTAATATGCTGAGAATTTTTCCTTATAAAATTGAGTGAAATCTTTTATAGTAACTAAAAATAATAGTTATCTGATTCTATCATATTATTATAATCTCACAATATGACCAGGAAAATTTTTTAAAAATTGCCAGTTATTGATTCTTAGCCACAATAAGTATCATTAAAGTAAATGATACATACACTAGATTTTAAAAGATATTTTTTTTTAATTTTTAATTTGTAAATAATACAAGTAGAATAAAAAATAGAAATAAAAATATAAAACTTATAAATGCTTTCAAAGAAGAAAAACACATGAAAGTTGGAATGAGCTCTTTTTTTCTTCAATATTAAGAAATATTAAGTATTGGGCTTATCCCACATTTTTCTTTTTCTTCTCTCTTTTTTTTAATTTATTTTTTTCCGGTCAGTAGTTGTCACAAGACTCCTTTAAGTAATGTGCTATCACATAAATGTTACTTGAATAGTAACCACATTTTCAAGTTATGTTTTTACAGGAATCAAAAATTTCTAACAGGAAATGTAAGTAAGTACAAATCTAAGCTTTTTTTCCCAATCCCTTCACTGCCCACAATTATTTGAAACAAGTAAAGCAAGTCCTATATCTTAACTTAAAAACACAGGATTATATCAAGCTTAAAGTTTTTTAAAAATAAAATGGTTACAACATGATAGTAATTTAGTTTGCATATGAAATGTCCCCTAAAGGCTCTCATGTTGAAGGTTTTTTGCCCCATGTAGCAATGTTCAAAGGTGGAGCTTTGGGGAAGTGACTGGATCTTGAGGGCTCTGATCTTATGAATGGAGTAACCCCTCAGTGGGGTTACTAATTAAATGGACTATAGAAAAGTGGTAACAGCTATCAGAGGTGGGACCTAGTTGGAAGAAATGGGTCTACTGGGGTCATGCTCTAGAAATATGTATTTTTTTCCTTGTCCTCCTCCTCTTGTCTCCCAGTTACCATGAGGCGAGATGTGCTCCACCACACCCTTCTTCCATGATGTACTGCACCACCAGCCCAGAAAAAATGGAGCCAGCTGACCATGGACTGAAACCTCTAAAACCATAAGCCAAAAATGAATCTTTCTTCTTCTAAGAGATGTAAAAATTCATCTTTTCTCCTCCTTTCTTCCTCAAGTATTTTGTCAGAGCAACAAAAGCAAACACAGATAGTTACAATTAGATTCATATTAGATTCTTTAATTAGATTCTTTTCAGACATGTTGATTTAGATATCATAAAAACATAACTAGATTACTATATTACTTGACTACTTTAAAGTTATCATTATTATATTTTTTAAGGCCATGTATATCTAAGTATTTAAAAGCTGATTTTTTCCCCTACAGAAGATGATGTTCATTATTTTAGGTTGTTTAAATTGATGACATATATAGAGCTTTAATTTCTTACAGCAGTCAAGAGCCTGCTTGAAGTTACAGTACCAAAACCTGGGTAAAGATATAAACTCAGGAGAACAAAAGCAAGATGCTAAAAAAATCAAATAGCTAATTGCATGGCCACTGAAGTCAAGTACTTTGTTGATTTATTTCTCAGTGAATCATTTGGATATATCAAATGTTTATTTTACCATCATGTTGCTTATAGATGCAAGAATGAATGCCTATGGTTACATAATTGCTCGTGGGTAAGTACTTGATAAACTCAAAACATGAAAGATGGGAAAATAAATTACTTACAAATCAAAAATTAATTTTTCTTAGATAAAGAGAGAAGAGAAAGAAAAGATACAAATTAACAAACTTTTGTTTAATTAAGTCTGAAAAGCAATTTAAAATTAATCTAAATGCTTTCAATTTTCAACTAGAATGTACTGAAAAGAAAAACATTATTAGTGAAAATAATTGTTGCAGGTTTTTATGCAGTGAAAATCAAATATCAATTTGAAATTTTACATACATCTATGTTTAGGAAATAAAGAAGTAAGTTTATATAATTTACAGCTTCTCTTCTTCCTACATTTATTCTGGCTACTGTTTTCTAATTTCCCTAGAGCTATCTGTGGAACTATTCTGGGGAACAGAGTTTCTTTTTCTTTTTCTCCTTCTCCTTCTCTTCCTTCTTCTTCTTCTCATATGAACAAGTGAGTAGCAGTGTAGCCCTTAATGAGAGCTACTTATTTGTGCATTCTGAGCACACAGATGAATTTGGGCAGCATAGATCTAACACCTACTCATCTGAATGTGAAGTAAGTTGATCATAGTGAAGAAATCTGACAAGACTTTGGAAATACTGTGAAGTATCAAAAAAGAAATGCACTGACATGAAAAATACCAGAATACTCTATTAGTATTATTATGGTAAAGATGGCATGAAAGATGAGGAAATTTTGAAAAAGGTAAACATATACAGTCATCTAAAAATAATATTATTCAACTTCAATGAGTGTTAAGATGGTAATTTTACCAGGGAAAGAAAAACAAATATTCAGCATATTGTGTTTCAAATCCACAATTCTCGGGTCCTGGATGTAGGCAATATCATTTGGTGCTTAGAGTATGTGTTAGCTTCACTATCATTATAACAAAATATCAGAGTTAATCAACTTATAAAGAATAAAGGGTTATTTTGGCTCAGAGTTTTGGAGGGTCCAGTCCAGGATGGTTTGCCCCTTTGCTTTGGACCTATGGGAGAGCAACATACATGGCAGAAGGAGTGTGCACTTCATCTCCAGAAAGCAAAAGAGTGAGAAGGGTCCAGGGTTCTGTAACACCCTTCAATAACATACCAAAAATTATCTAAGGAGCTCCCTCTAGGCCTTATCTCTTCAAGGTTCTATCACTTCCCAATAGTGTCACCCTGGGGACCAAGTATTAAACATGGGACTTTTGGGGGATATTCAATATTGAAACTATAGTTGTATATTAGAGGCAATTTTTGTTTAAATAAAATGCAAACAGTTAATGCATGACAAAATTTGGCAAGTTCTGTATTATCTCTACAAATTTTGATATGAAAATGTCTCTAAATCTATATTTAATGAAAAACTTCATAGAGATTATTTGACAAACCTGTATTTAATAAACAAAAAACAATTCACAGATACTGGCAAACTTTGAAAAACCTACTATATTATTTGATTATTATATAATTCCTACCAATTTAGGTACTAGCAATTTGATACAATTTATTGCCATTAGTATCTTTTATGCCTGTTGTGAGATTAATGCTTAATACATATCTATTAAGAAATGAATAATAGAATGCATGAATGATTGTATATGTAAATAACTGAGTAAATAGCAAAACTCTACCATTTTCCCATAGAAACCATATTATTTTAACTTCAGGTATTCTGTAAGCCTTCAGGTATTCTGACAATGCCTAGCAGTTTGTTTAGATAGATTTGATAAATTTTCTCATAAGTCAGTGTTCAGTTTTCTAATTGTGTAGTTTTTTCTTGTTATTTGGGAATTTTGGGAACAAATATTCTACTTCCATAGTTTCTAAGACCAAGGTTATTTCTTTAGTCTTGCTGTCTCATTCTTAAGTGACTATTGATGAAGAAATCAATATCCCTCCTTTGGCATGGTAATATCTGATATACTGCATCCTACTGGATTTTAAAATTGCAATCTGCTAGAACTCACAAAGGAAACTGTGAAATTGAATTGCATTTCAGTTTAAGCTAGCTTAGTTAAATATCAGATTGCCAGTCAATTGGGAAATAATGGAGACATCTACAGATAATGATCATTTTCTGTTTTAGGAAAAATCCCAAATCATCACTAATATACAATAGCAAGTGTTATATTTACCTCTACACCATGAAGTAAACATGCAGATTTATGTTAACCTTTTGCTATTTTCAATACTTACTTCATTATACTTCATCTTGGTAAAGCATTTGCACTCTGCTAAATTCTTGATACATTCTGGTACTGTCTATTTTTGTTAATAACTATATAACTTGTTTAATCTTCTGGGGCTTAATTTAAAAATCTCTGCAAGTGGATGTTGGATTGAAGGAGACAATTAGTCTGCTGTAGAAATGGAAATAGCTTTAAAGTAGACAGAACCAGTTAAAAATAACATGGTTTGTTACAGAAAGGTGGGATGCAAGTCTGAGGGCAAGTTACAGCCCTGCATTTGAGAAACAGGTAAATGGACAAACAGTACATGAGTGAATTCATTGCCTAGACTCTCTCATTTGAAAACCTGTACCTATTCTGACAGCTGTAATATAAATAGATAGATTACAAAAATATTTAACAGGGATTATACAGACTATTTCTGTTCTAGTCAATAATTTTGATATTACCAAAATAAAGAGTTCTCCCTCTAGCTCTTTAGCCAGGTTTTCTCTTAATTAAAAAGACTGTAAGCATGACTCCTGTATAATTGAAGTTGCTTTCTCTTTCCTCATCTCTTGTAATGATCATGATGGTACACTCTGCGGAAATATCAATCCTGCCCTTCTGCTGATAGGTTTGCTTCTTATTACATAGAATTCAGCAGCTACTTTCATGTATTTTATTTGTTTTGAATTATTTACATTTAAAATGTGAAGTGCTAAGTTAAGTAATGGTAAAGTGAATAATACAGTGGAAAATTTTCTCTCTTTTTACACAGATGGTGATTAATATTGAGCTTTGTCTCCCAAATTCTGCCAAAATCACTGCTGTCCCAAATCATAGCTATGTTTTTTTTTTTTAATGGGGAAAATAATTTCCACTGAGCTGTTTTTGAATTAAGAATAAAACTAAACAGCATAAACAAAACATAGTAATCACAAAACAGATGTTCTCAGACATAGGGCTGGCAGGATGATGAGATTCCTCAGGCTCTAGTATAAAATGGAAAAGTATATAAGAGCTGGCTGAGACAGAACTCACTGTGAGAGATCTCAAATCCCCCTGCCTCTTATGTTTGCAAAGAGTTGGGTTAAGCAAGGGAAAACCAACCAACTTGGAAGATCTGGAGCTTCACATTCAGTGCATTCTGGAATACTAGTCACTAGTGTAATTTGTATATCAGAGGTGTTGCACCTCCTGGCTTATGTACCTAAGGGAAACTGCCTAGATCATTTAGCCCATAAACAGATTTGTTTTTCTGTGCTTGTGTGATTGAGAAATCACAGTAGTTATATAATTTCACAGGAAACTTGTGGGCCTTGGCCTGTGTCAGTGTTCCTATAAGCATTTGCTCCAGTGATTTTCCCATCTCTCATTGCAATGCCTTCCACAAAGCAAAAAAAAAAAGTACAGGGATGAGGAGCTCAGACATGATCCAGGGAGGTGTGTTCTTCCTTCAGGAGAACAAGTGGAGTTAATATTCTTAGTAGGTGTTGAGTGAGTGAATAAACAGTTATGGACCCCAGTAAAGCAGCCCCTTAGAATTCACATCTATGTTTCTCTTACTGGAGACTCTAGAAAAAATCATCTGTTGTATAATAGGGAAAATAAACTTAGATCACAGGGCTATTGTGAAGTAAAATATCATACATAAAATACTAACTGCAAAGCCTTGACAAATGTGTGCAAGTTTCCCCTTTACCTCTTTTAAATTACTTCCCCACATCCAAACTTTACCTAAATAAATTCATGGGATTAGAAGAGTAAGTGAATCTTCATGGCACTCTCTCAAGTTATCTATTTATTTAGGATCTAATCTTATGCCATATCATATATACACCTTTAAAATAACACCTTGGATTTAACAACCAATTGATAATCAAGAAATTTTTACATATTATTGAAAATGGTGTTATTTTACTTTAAAAAACAGGTACAATTTGAACTTGAATAAGAATCTAAGATTTTCCTTTCTTAATATAGCAGTTTTCTAAGTAATTTTGATGACCTTGAAATTTTTTAAACTTAAATTATCAAGAATACACTCTATGACCCCTATCACCAATGTAAAAAAAAAATAATTATAGGTAGGTTTTTGCTTTACTTTATACAATCTCAAATAATTTTGCTAAAAAGAGACATGTAAACTGGTGTCTGATTGTTTCTAGGTCTTGGAAAACTATGCACAAAGTATTCTTACTTAATTCACTGGCAATAGCAATAAAGCCAATTATTTACAAAAAATAAAATAAAATCTCTATAATTTAGATCTTTAGAACTATTTTATTGAAATAATAATTACTATAATGGCCTTCAAGAAATAATCTAAATTAAATACATTCATATTTAAGTATGAGAAATGAAATTAAACCCATTTAGATTTCTACCATGCCTGAGACAATAAATCTTTAGGGCTGGGAGCATAGCTCAGTGGTACATTCCAGCAAGCCAGAGGCCCTTAGTTTGATCCCCTATAATGAAAAAAAATATATAAATGTTGGATATAAATATTTTGACCTTTAAAAATAAAACATAATTTACTTTCCAGAGTAACATATGCATGAATATAATTATGTTTCTAGGGATACGGGATACGATGGCCTAGAAAGGAAGGAAGGACGGTTTTAGTTGGTACTAAAATAACACTCTTTTTTCAAGGTACAATGACCCAGGTAGTAGCAACACATCTTTTATCAAATTAAGTCTATTTTTATTAAAAAATAAAGTCAATTTCTGAGCATGGCCATGTGGAATAAAATGTCTTAGAGAAAATGTAGTAACAAATTTCTTTTGCGAAGTGATTGACTCACTACAATTCTGTAAGAAATTCTGTTCTTAATTTTTTTTTTTTACTGATACATTAAATCCTAAAATTGTGCATATTAATGGAGTAACACAATATTTTCATACATTTATACATTGTGTAATATTAAATCAGGTTAAGCATATCTATCATCTTAAATATTTTCATTTCTTTATGTTGAAAACTTTTAACATACATTCTTCTAGATTTTTAAAATGTACACTTCATTATTGTTTCCTAGGGTTATCCTACTGTGCCATAGCAACTTAGAACTTTCTACTCTGATTTAACTGAGACCTAGGACCCATTTATCAAACTTTCCCCACCCCATCCCCCCTCCTCCAGACCTAGTAACCACTATGCTATTCCCAACTTCTATGTCATCAACTTCTTCAGATTCCACAGATGAGTGAAACTCCAAACTCTCTGTCCCTGTGTTCCTGGCTGCTTTTACTTAACATCATGATCTCTAGTGTCACAAATGACAGGGTTTCATTTTTTTATGACTGTAGAAGAATGTTTTGATTTTTATCTCGTTCTCCACAATACCAGGACTTACCTTTTCCCCCATTAAAACACAAGCAACATGTCAATTCCCACAATAGCAAAAAAAAGGATTCCAAATATAAACCTGTGCTTTTCTCTTTCTCAAAAATTCTGACTTACATATCATAGCCTGTTCTTTAACGCTAATTTGTCTTATAAACCAATGTATTGTGTCAATAAATATCATTAAATTTCCATTTAAACTTCCTTTTAATATATGGTTTTTCATATATTAAAATTATTGGTTATAGGAATATTAAGAATATAAAATGTTTTGTCTTAGTTGACTTTTTTCACTTTAATCAAGCTAGGTAGAAGGTTACAGAAAGTGCCTGGTGAGTTTATAATAATAAAATTTGTAGCTGGAAGAATAGATATTTTATAAGGAGCTTAGTTGAAGCTTGTTTACATCAGCTGAGAGTGAAAAAGTCAAAGATCAAATGTCTTTTGTGGCAACTCATTACTATTATAACCATCCTTACCTGAAAAGAAAATTGAAGAATAAATTTAAAAAAACAAAACAACCTTCTTGGAAAATTTTGCAGCCCACCATTAGCCAACTTATATTTTTCTCTATTTAGCATCTTCTAATATTATCCTTTGTTATCTTGACCTTCAATAATTATTTTAAGGATTAGGCAGAACATATAAGACTAATGGAGATTTTAGATTCAGGACTGTAAGTTTGTGTATACATTTAGGTATCTATGCTGAATAAGGCAATATTAGCTTCTGTATGAAATTCTGAAGTCTCTTCAGAATCAGTTCAAATTAGTGAAGTATATTTCTTGCTCATTTAAAATCTCGTTAGAGTCAAGGAAGGGGACAGGTTCTGTCTAGTGATTGCTGTTGCTGGCTCTGTCTTCTTAAATACATAACGCTCCAAAGTGAACTGGGGCATTGACATCCAACCAACACACAGAGGAGGAAAGAGGCTGAGATCAGCTGAGAGGTTTTCAAAGGCAAGCTTGATGGTCACATACATCATTTCCATGAACATTCTGTTGGCTGTAATTCAGTCACATAACCCTCCCAGAGGGGCTGGGAAGTAGTCTAAGAAAGAATAGGAAAACAGCTTTTACAAATAGTTAACCAGTATATTTTGTATCCTCTTAAATAAATGAATATTCCCTGAAATCCAGTGTAATTTGAATATGTGTTTCTTCAGAAAATGCTGCAAGAGATTTTTCAGAAATTGTCTCCAAACACCTTGGTGACACCCCACAAGAAGAGTATGCTGGGAAATGGGACCTATAATATAAATGTCATTATGGCTGCACTTCAGACCAAAGGTTATAAAGCTGTTTGGTGGGAAAAACACAGGAATGTCATTGTCATTGCTCTCACTAACATCATGGGCTTCATCGTGAATCTGCTTTCTACCCTGTGCTGGGGTACACTCAAGTTGTCTCTCAAAAGACAGCACTGGATCTGTGTTGAAGAGATGAGCAAGGCATACTACAACCTCAACTTCCAACTCAAGATGCCCAAGTGGATTGGAGGCAAGAACAAGCTCAGGTAATTTCTACAACATAGTTTGCGAGCAAAGAATCATGAACTCCTGCTAATGGTACCTGAAGAGAAGGAAGCCCATCAAAGTTGGGAGACTGATATATAACAGTTCCATTCAACCTGCCCCTATCCTCCACCCTCCAGCCCTCCATGATGTGCTGTGGCCTCTACAGTGGGTCTCCCTGTATACCTCCCCAAACATCTCACCAAGTTTCCCCTTCAGATTTGCCAGTGCAGTAGGACTGATTTGTGGACTGTTGCAAGAATCATCAAACATTATCTGTGCTTGGTGAAGGAAGGCAGGAGTTCTGAGTGCTTAGGACAAGATGTTGAAGGTCTGCACTTTGTTTCAGAGAGACAAGAAGGAAAGGTGGATTGGAGCTTATTTTTCCCTCCCTATGAAGACCTGAAACAGGTTCTGCTGGAGTCTTGATTGCTGCTTCAGGCTCACCAGAGATGCTTCCTCCACATTCTTCTCCTGTGGCATCAGTGTGTCTGAAAACATACTAGATGCAAAGCCCTATGGTTGACTGGAAGGACCCAGAACATAAGCATTCTCAGAAAACCAACTCCAAAACACCAACAGCAGTGCCTCATGATGTTTGTGATCTACCACTTACCCTATTTTCAAGAGTGTTTATGGTCATCCTTGGAGTTTTATAATGAAAACTTCTTGGATTTCAAGCTAGGTAGTTAAATCCCACACTAGTCTAGCAAGACAGGGGTGAGATTGATACCTAAGAGGATGCAGCTAAAGCCAAACTGGGACAAGAAGAGGGTAGCCTTTCTTCACCTGAAATTTGTTCCCACCATTTCACTACATTGATTTAGATAACTTTGGGGCAAAAGATAAGGAAAAGGGGTAGTTTTCCCAGTTGACTAACTCTGGCAAAATCTACTAGGTGATATAAGTACTTGCTTCCTTGAATAGTCAGATTGATTAGATACATTTGAAAACTGTACTTGTTCTGCAGTTTCCCCATCTTCACCACGTCCCTTCACTGCCTTAGAGCTTTGATGTAAGATCACCCCTTAGTATATCTCTTTCATGCACACAAATCTTTATTTTAGCCTCTGATTCTAGGAGACCTGACTCCATACATAAAACAAATAATTTAAGTATGCTTTAAAATCCCTGGCCTCCCTAAACACATTTAATACAGTTATTAGAGCTGCAAAGACCCTGAATTTACATTCTGGAAAATATGTCTGCATCATCTTAGTGCAAATCAGTCATTTCTTGTTTTGCAACTATACTGAGAGCCTTTGGGTTCCTTTATACTCATCAGGAGCACATATGAAAAAGCTAGGAATAAATATAAATGAAAAGAATACAGTTGAGAACCAAAATCCAAGGAAGAAAGTTGACCTCAGCAAGTTGGTGAATAGAAAAGATGATGATGCAAGTTTAAAGCAGGAACTATTTCAAGTTAGTCTTGAATCAGTAAGTGCATGTATAACTGGAGTCAAATATATTTAATGTTCTAAAACAAACTGTGCATGCACTGAATGGGTCTGACCTACCCAAGGCTAGCCTACTTTAAAGGAAATTGTTTTTTTAAAAATAGATGCGATTATTTAAAATCTTCTAAATCCTAGCAAATACTAAAGACAAAAAAAGGGTGTTAAATTTTGTCAGATTAATATATAAATATTTTACAATTTAAAAAAATCTTAGTAGGTGTATGTGCAGAAATTGGCAAGCTGATATTCATAATTACATGTAAATAAAAAGTACAAAGAATAACACAGTCTGAAGAAGAATTCGTATCTTTATTCTATTGGACATTGAGGTCTATTACAGAACTATAATAAATAAGACTATGTTAGAGAAACAGATCAATGAAATATAAGCTTTCCTACAATTAATAATGTACTCCTAATATGTACACATTCTAATTCCTCTAAGTGATACTATATATAACAAAAAGAACTGTGCCAATAAGATTAAGGCAAAACATCAAATGACAAACATTTTCTTAAAATAAGAGAAGTTTTAAGAACCTAGAGAAACAAGAATAGGCATTGAAAATGCACTATTTAAATATGTTAGAAATTGTATTTATTTTCATGTTAAATCAGCAAAAAACTAAACAATATCCATAAATAATATAAATAATAGACCAAATCCCATGAATATGAGAGTTTACTATTTAAATATAGATTATAAAAGACCCCGAGAATGCACCACAAAAGAAAAATTGAAAAGATAAAAGTTTTAAGAAAAAAAGTAGAAACCAAGGTTTTTAAAACTTTTACAATGTATTTTAGATTGAAATAAAAATATTATGGAACAAAAAGAATATTTAAAAGGGTATTCACTGGTAGTTTTACCGTACCGAGAATATTAGTATTTAAATTGAAATGATCCAACAAAAAATGATCCAAAATAAACAGATTCATATTTAGAATATCAAAACTGAAGAAAATAATAAATAAAAAGAAAATAAAAGCTTTTCAGAGAGACTATTTACAAGAGAAACAATTTCATTAATAGTTTACATCTTAGAAAAAATTTTCAAATGCTGAGAGAAAATTATTCTAAACTGAAATTCTATGTCAAACTAAACTAATATCAAGAATAAGAGTAATGTAAAAACACTTTCAGACAATTAAGGGTTTCAAGAATAGATTACTTGAAAAAGACCAAGCGATAAACTTTAACAAATCAAGGAAACCAAGAGATAAATCAGAGCCCTACAGTGAAGAGCTCAAAGGTCAAGTGTAACAGAAGCTAAAGTCCCAGACCTTAGGATATGTTTACCCTCCCCCAACACCCAGGTGGGAATTTCAATAAACCACTACATATTATTTTACAAATGCAACACACAAAGACCTCTAGTTGTGTAAGAACACCAAAAAACATGAGCAGCTAGGAAAGAATCTACTGCAAGCTCATTCAGATTGCTGGCAAAATCATGCTCCTTGCAGGTGTATGAATGAGATCCGTTTCCTTCCTGGTAATCAGCTCTTCCATTGTTGAGGTTATTCTCATTCCTTGTCATGCAAGCCCTCTCCATCTTCAATTTAGCTATAAAATGTTGATTCTTCCTTGTATTTTGAGAATTTCCTTGCCTTCCCTGTCTGAAACCAGCCAAGGAAAATTCTCAATTTTTAACTGCTTAATGACTGTATTAGGCCCATTCACCTCATCTCAGTTTATGAAGGTCAAATTACTTTGGGTTTGAATTATATCAGAAAAATCTCCTCATGGCAGTGCTTAGATTAGGGTTTGATTGGATAACTAGGGGAAAAACTCTTTAGATTTCTGCAAAGGGAGTAAATGTCATTAAAGTATTCAAAGATACTTGCATCATTAGAGAAGAATTAGAATTGTTGACAACAGAGAGATAATATTGATTAGCATGCATGTTTTAATTTCTACAATAAAAGCTAAAATGGTAGAGAAACTATAACATTCAACAAGCAGATAGAGAAACCTTTAATCAATTTAAACAAAAATTTAAAAGACAACAAACAGAACTGCAGGCACAAACAGGGAGTGCAAAATAAGATGGATGACTCAAAGTAAAATACATCAGTAATGACACCCTTCTTAAGTGAGCAGCCTGGCTTAACCAACTAAAAAATACAGCAGAATATATTTCATCTAAAAATAGAATTATATGTTCTGTGTGATAAGTTTATCTGAACATATTGACAGAGATGTTTAATGGAAAAAATAGAAAAGAGTACATAAATATCACCCAATTGAAAGCATTTATGCTTACATCAGTTAAGGAAAATAAGCACACTTTAAATCAAAAAAGCACAATTAGAAATTTGTCACTAATTATAAAAAAATAAAGTTTTAGTTCATCAGAAACATATTTATATGAACCTGATAAAACAGTTTCAAAATAAATAAAGCAAAAGTTTACATAGGATAAGGCTAAAAATAAAGTATATAAGTTACATGCACATTTATATATGCAATGTACAAATTTGTATAAATCAAAAAGGTCTACAAGGCTACAGTTTTTTAAGTCTAAAAAATGAAACTACTGCTGGAGAGTAAACATATACACATGCAAATCTGTATCAAAATGTCACTGATTAAAAATATAATAGATTTGAATATTTATTTGGTGGAGTACTAGTAACTGAAGTTTCTTAAGACATAATGTAATTAAGGTAGAAAATATAACTAAGAAATTCCATGTTTGTATGCATAAGATACAAACATAAATAACAAATGGAGCATAGTGGGAATTTAAAAAAATATTTTTAGTAGTGTGCTACATGAGAGGCAAGTTTTTCACTAACACTTTATTCTGACCCAATGAGTGGAGTTTGATAGTAATCCTTGCTACAAATAAATAAATAAATAAATAATATTTTTTAAATGAAAATATTACATAATAAAAATATTACATACAGCAATTCAAAGGGTATAGGTATAACTAATATATTAAAGGATATTTGTTTAGTTATATACCCATTAAAAGAATAAAAAACATTAAATTAATGAAGCATTCATCTCAATACCTAGGAAATGAAAAACCAGCAAATAAAGCCAAACAAAGTAGAAGGAAGAAAATGAGATGAAACTAGAATCTAATAAAATAGAAACAAATATAGATTGATGAATCTGCAAAGCTTAAAATATATCTTTTGCAAATATAAATAAAATTTACTTACCTGTAATAAAATTGATTGAGAAAGAAAAGACACAATAAAACAATTTTAGAAAAAATGGTGTATTAGAACATTTTATCAAGAAATATGAAAATGTACATTAGTGAAATGAACAAAGTCCTAGAAATATCCAACTTATAAAAAGTGATGTAAGAAGAAATAGAAATGTGGATGAATTCCAGAATTTGCAAATGATAGCTAGTTACTTCCAGTCACAGACCCTATGTAGACTAAACCCCAACAGTAAAAGGGGGTTTCTTTTAAATATGGTTCATATGAGTCTATGTTGATAACTCAATCCTTTGTGTAAATATGGTTTTATTTTTTCAAAAATAAAATACTAAATTTTCATCTTGTAAATAATCACAATAGTTTTTTGTTGTTGTTTTGGAGGGTGAATGATGTTTTTTATTGCATGATTTTAGAGCTATTGTTTAATGTTATACTTTCTAAAATAAAATTTTATGTTTTATGAACTGTAACTCAATATATTCCATTTTTAGTTCAAACATTTTTGAAAACTTTTTTAGTAGAATTAATATTGCATAAAATTATTTAGCAACTTGTATAATGTTAAGCAACTTGCAATTATGACAACTTCCAGTGCAGCAAGTTGTTATGAATAATTCCCCAAACCTGAAAGTAAAAGTTTATTATAGAAACATTTATTCATAGCTGATGCTCCCAAAATGTAAAGTGGTTTTCAATGGAAATTAGGAACATATTTAGTAAGCCTCTGTCACATGCATTCACTACGCAGTGTCAACTGCTCTTTAGTATATAATATCAGTCAAGTACCAAAGCTAGAGAACCATCCCTTTCATAAATGCCTCAATTTTATAAGGCCAGGAGCTACTCTGGGCTTAAAAATTATTTTAGTCTACTGAAAAAAAAAAAAAAAAAAGGAAAAAGAAACCTCTCCTCCTTCTTTTTATTTAAATATTGTTTCACTGTTTTTTCTAAGGAAATTGCAAAGGAAATCTTTCTTTATGAAATTATGTACACGTAAAGATACAAGTATAAAAATTAGCTCAATTATTAATTGCTATTTTAATGAATGGCAAAACTTTATTTTCCTGTGCTTGCTTAATAAATGTGAGGATTATCTATATTTCCTTCAACCAACATTAATTGACTTTTATCTCTGAATCTTAAGTGACAAGTTAAATTGCAGAACAATTAATGTCTTAAATATAATGTTTCATAGAATTAATATCAAAATATTATCAATAGCTATCACACATTTTAACAAATTATAACAATATTTGTCTGTCTTAACTGAATTTTCTTTGAAAAGCCTCAAACTTAGCTTCTTGGGGGACTCCAAAGGAATTCTCATCCTCCTTCAGATTGTCTATCTAGAAAGAAATATATTTACAAAGAAACCTTTCTAGCAAATTTTCTAGAAAGAAAACTCTTTATTTAGAATCATATAATGCTAAGAGTAAAAATGTCAAGTAAAAGGAGTGTCACAATTTAAAAGGATATATCACCACATTAACAAATATTTTAAAGATGATTGAGAATATTGACAGAATGTGGGGGGAAAACCATCTTCTCTCAATTGTCTATGCTTGTATGAATTGTCACAGGTCTTTTGGAGAGAAAGTAATGTTTGTGAAATTTAATATATGCATTATTGTTGTTTCAGAAACTTTATTATTTAGAAGTCTACTCTATACAAATAGTCACATGTACACAATAATCCAAGAGAGCTCATCGTCATATTGTTTATGGCAGCAAAAATATAGATAAATTTTAATGGTGGGAATGGTAGTAAAACGTGTTTATGTGAAATACTATGAAGCATTCAATTTTTAAAAAGGTACATGACTTCATAAAGGAATGAAGATATTGCTTAAGTATATTGTTAAGCTTTAAAACACTTTATATTTTGTAATCATACATATCAGGGAAATAGAATATTCACATACATTGAAAGGATAAGTAGCATACAAAATTATAAAAAGAAAATACAAACAGAAGAACAGAGAAAAACATTAAGTTTTCTCTGTCCTTGCAGAAACTGGTTCTAATAAATTATAGATAAACTGGTTCCAATAAATTTATTTTTAAACTCTTTTCTCTCTCAAGAGTCCTTTGGGAAAGTACTATGTCCTGGTCAAATGCCTGATTTACCATTACCTATAAAATATGACAGATTAATTTCACTACATTCTATAAACTGCTGCCACTTATATTCATTATTGCTCTCATCATAGCTATGGTGTCCTAGCAATCTTGTAATGGTTTGAATTCCCTGCAGCTAAACACTATCATAATTTACTTGTTAAAGAAAACTCAGGAGTTGAGATGAAATCTACATCATGCAAGTGAGTTTATCAAAATAAATGTATCGTTTTTTAAAAAGAAATATAGTACATATCATATGCTCATTTTATAGTATATGAATAAAAAGATTTATATTAGTCTCAATTTGAAATTCATTCCCATATGTAGCTATATATTTTTATTCAAATGATAAATGCATTTTCATTCTAATATGTCCAAAGTCATTTCTCCCCATGAGCTGGCTGCGAAAATTGAAAGATTTCAAGATTTCACCTACTCAAATTTCTCCCTTACTAAGAATGATACCTGTACAGAAGTTACATTTAATGGAAAATTGATGGGATGGCAATGGAAAGTTTATAATACATATTTATGCCCCCAATTTTAAACATAAACAAAACAATTTCTAATCTGTTCTATTCACAGGTACTCTTTTGATAATTTTCAACTCTCAAACATTCAAACCCTCAATCATGTAAAGTAATTCAATGTTCCTTAAATCATTCGTATAATCAAGATTAGATGATGCATGATTAGTCATTGTTACAAGAACATGGGGAGTTGTAAGTAAATATTTATAAATTATAACCAAGATGTGATCACTGTGGTGATATTCATTTTTCCACAAAAAGTGATGAAATAATCATCTATCGCAATGTTGACAAGCTCTTTTGAATATAATAAAATATAAATATTAAACTATCAAGATCATGATTTTTCTTCTCGTGGGCTTAAATTGTTGCCCATAGAACAAAAACACTTCCATATAAAAACCTATATTTTAAGTATTTTAAGGTGCTTTGTGTTTTGTTCAAAAACATAAATAACCTTTTTTTTTTTTTTTTTTTTTTTTTGGTACTGAGGCACTTGACCACTTGGCCACATCCCCAGGTATTTTTTGTATTTTATTTAGAGACAGGGTCTCACTGAGTTGCTTAGTGCCTCACTTTTGCTGAGACTGATTTTGAGATTACAATCCTCCTGTCTCAGACTCCTAAACTGCTGGGATTACAGGCATGCACCACCACACCCAGCAAAAAAACTCTTAATTTTTTAATATATTTAATCCTCATAAACATGCCCAGGGTATACTGTGTAATCTTCATATTAGAGATGATGAATGTGAGTTTCAGATAGGACAGAGAGCTTATACAAAATGCTATAACACAGATTATTTAACAAAGTGTGGGCTTGAAAACTTAAAACATTATATAATAAACAACAGAAAAATTAAAAGTGGCCAGGAATTGATAAAGAAAAAAATTCATTGATATAAAATTGTACACATAGACTTAGTAGGAGATAGAAATATATGACCAGCTCAATAATTGTGGAAAAGTCACTTTATAAAAGGATACATCCATTCATAATAAATATCATTAATACTTTAGTAACTCATTTCATACATGATAAAAATGATGGAGAACAAAGTTACACTCCTCTTCCCCTTCATTTTTCGTGCTCTTTATAAACAAGCAAGGCTATAGGATTAAGGCTATGCTGCACGTGCCCCTACCTTTGCCACAGTCTTTTTAGTTGCACAGAAAACCACGTAGTTACTAATGGTCACTGAGTTGTGGGTGGCATCTGGGCAATTTTCAATTCTCTTTGACTTGGTCATGGATACACTGCAAGTTCAAAGTGACAAAGATCCCTAAAGAGCTGCCTCATGCAGATTTGGAATCCATAAAGTCAGAAAACAACTGTTGCTAAGTCATTAAGATCGTGTAATTAACTCATTAGTGCACCATAGCCTGCCTCATCATCAATAGTGCAGGCGAAAGATTCAAAACCAGTGTCAGTTTCAAAAACTATAAGCTACCCAATACAAACTTAGGCAAAAGATGTAAATACATCATAGAAGTGAAAGCAAAAATGGATTATGAAATAAAAAAGAAGATTCTCAAACTCACTATTAAATGTGAAAATGCAAAGCAAAACCACAGTTTTATAGTTCCATGCCAATCATATTGGCAAAACATTAGACGTTTGACATTTGACTAAACTATTAGCTAAAAAAGTAGAATATTGAGGGTCAGTAAATGATTCCCCAAAGTAAAGACCTCAGAAACAAAGTTTCTCTCCTTCTCTTCTGTTCTTATTCACTGTTCCCCTTTCTCCTCATATGCCAAGGAATAGAAACTAGAATTTGTCTTCATTAAGGTGGTTATAGACACTGGAACATGTTCTCCCCCAGATGAGTCATAAAGGCTAAACATGCTACAGTAATCTTCTCCTGCCTTCCTGTCTTTGAGTTAGCCATAAGGAAATTCTCTGACCTACTTTGCCTAATAGTAGATCACAAGGTCCTCATTTAAGAATGGGCCTGACCCCATACCTAAGAGGCAGAGAAGAAAAGAATAATCTAGCAGATGGGCATTGCTGAGATTCTCCACTCAATCTATTGCTCTTAGATCAAATCTCTTTGGTCCAATTTTATTTCTATACAGCTTTCTATATTTTTCTCAAATGGATATTCACCCTGGGTTTTATTGGTGTTCATTTTTGAAGTCTATAGTGTTAGGTAAACCTGATTAAATAAATGTATTATGTTTTTTCTCTTAATAACCCTTTTGTTTTTTTTCATTATAGGAGAGTTTGGTCATGACCCCTTATGACAGGTGAAGAAAGAAATTCACTCTTGGTTTTCCCCTGAGCTATCATATTGGCAAACCTTCAAATATCTGACAATGCCAACAGTTGGCTAAAGCATGGCATAACAGAGACTTTTATATATATATATATATATATATGGTGGGTTTTTGGTTGAGAAAATCTTCTTAAGGAGACATCTGACAACATTTTACAAAATGTTAAAAGTGCTCTTAACTTCTTACATTCAGATGGTATGAGCTTTATAAGCCCTTCTTTGACTCCATCCTGAGAAAATTCTTATACTTGTGCTAAATCATACAACCTTTCATTATAGTCATAACAGATACTACTTATCTCAGGTGGTGACAAGCCAAACACTTGGGGGAAATATTACAAGTAAACTATTTTGAAGCAATATCTTGTTTCCTCACCAATTTACTCCAAGTTCTAACAATTTTAATTTCATACCTTTATTCTTACATATAGCAGAGGAGTTGGCTCATGGTAAGCACTTGAGCATTATTGTTTAGTTTGAAATTATAAAGGAGTTACTATGTACAAATTAGTTTCTATGCAATGTATTTAATCAAGACATTGATTGTAAAGCAGAATAGGAACTGAATAAGCATCATATCAATAGTCTACATGGTGAGAATTTTTGTGGGGAAGCTGTTAAAAATAAATATATTTAATATACCAGGCATGGCTTATTATATATAACTTCCTATTTTTTTTAAAGAGAGAGAGAGAGAGAAAGAGAATATATATATATATTTTTATATATATATATTTATATATATATATTTTATATATATATTTATATATATATATATTTATATATTTTTTTATATATATATATTTTTATATTTTTTTATATATATATATTTTATAAATATATATATATATATATATATATATATATATATATATATATATATATATATATTTTAGTTTTTGGTGGACACAACATCTTTATTTTTATTTTATGTGGTGCTAAGGATCGAACCCAGAGCCCCACGCCTGCAGATGAGCGCGTTACTGCTTGAGCCACATCCCCAGCCCTGAACTTCCTAATGTTTAATTTAAATATTATTTAAAGGTGATATTTTTCTATTATTGAAAAATTATTTAAAGTATTATTTAGTATTGTCAACTAAGTGTTGTCAATAAGTGTTATTAAGTATTATTAAAGTGTAGTGTCAAGAGCCATCCATGGGCTGTGTGTGTGAGCTATGTGCATTTGAGTGCACGAGGGGACTGGACTGACATTGCTGCTCTGTCTGGGCTGTGCCACGTATGTGTCCTTTTTGCTCGCTCTGTCTATGGTCCCCACACAGCACCTGAGATGAGGGTGGCTTTCCAAGATGTCAGTCAATCTGCTGACCATAAGACATCACCAAGCCACCCTCTGTTTACTGTAACACAATCCCTTGCCTTGTTTGGGTGGAATATCTCGAATGTCTTTCCCCAATAAATAGGAGGGTTTCAGGCATGCTCTCTTTTGCCTGCCTCTCTTTTCTCCCTTGTGGGAGCTGAGGTCGAGGAGCTGTCACTGAACCCCCCAAAAGGTATTTTCTGTCTCTGTTTGGTTATTTAGTGGCCAGCCCAATTTACCTGGATTGACCCTGACTGATTCAGTCCCTTGTCACAACAGTGTAGGATACTTTAGATGTGACAGAAATCTGTTTGATTTAGAAATGGAACTAGAATCCAGGAACAGTGACACATTCCTATAATCCCAGTTACCCAGGAGGCTGAGAAAGGAGGATTGCAAGTTCTAGGCCAATTTTAGCTTTGCAAGACCTTGTCTCAAAATAAAAAATAAAAAGGATTGGGGATGGAGCTCAGTGGTAGAACACCCCTGGATTTCATTCCCAGTACTGCAAAGGAAGGAAGGAAGGAGAGAAAGTGGGGACTATGGGCGTGAGAGGGAAAGGAAGCAAGGAAGAAAAAAATGGAAAAGTTACTTGTGAATTTTTTTTTATTATTATTTCATGTATTGTATGGTCCTTTCTCTTTCACAAGCTTCCTGAATTCAAATGTCTGTGAAATATCTGAGCACAGTAAGACTTGATGACTTTCTGATTGGGAAATGGCAGTGTTCTATAAATGCAAGGAGTCTCATCTTTATTCTTTTGTAAATTCGTAGTATGCATTCCATGACATATTGGAGATCAATATATCTTTGGCTTTGTTTTATGTAGTTGGACAGGCACAATAGTGACTGAGAGTTCAGCTGGGTTTTTAATTGAATATGCTCCTAAAGATGAATCAAAACCAATGAAAATGACTTATTTTTAATTTCCTTTGGGGACATATTGCTGGCCTGGCCAATACTGAATTGCCCTATTGCCTTGTTCTCTTCTGTTTGAGTTTCTCTCTTTAAGCAATACTGCAATAGCTTCTGGCTATGCAATTAGGCATCTCTGTCTGCCTCCCCTTCAATCTTTTTCTCCTTATTAAGCTACTAGGAAAATGTTAAGCCCCTAGGCATCTGCATCTATTAATAGGAAGAGAAGATTAACTGTCACTGTTGCATAGATTCATGATTAGCAGACTGCTGACAGAGTTCTCTTTTATTTCCTCCCTTTTAGTAACAAGAAAGCCATGGGCATCATTGGAATATCATCAAGTGACTCTGCAGTGGGGCTTCTAATCTGATTCTGATGGGAGGTTGTTGGTCCTCCATCTTGAATTTTCATCCACAGAATTACCACAAAGAAAACAATTAGACATTGTCCAAGACTTTGACATAATGAACAGAGAGAGAGAGGTCATGTGACATGTGAGAGAGCCTGAAAGCCAATGACAAAACAGAGCGTGGCAAAAAAATGATCTAGGTTCCTGCTAATTCTAACCCATTATACTCAAATTGTTACATTCCCTTGTATGTCAGGATTGGAAATTAATATCGTTAAGTCAAATATTTAGAAAAACATTTTTCCATAACAATAGACAAGTTTACAAACAGAATTGTCTCAGTAGAATTACTGGAAAATGCTGGGCCCTGTGGCACACGCCTTTAATCCCGGTGGCTCAAGAGGCTGAGGTAGGAGGATCATGAGTTGAAAGCCAGCCTCAGCAATATAGGAAGGCCCTAAGTAACTCAGTGAGACCCTGTCTCTAATAAAATACAAAAAGAGGCTGGGGATATGGCTCAGTGGTTAAGTGCCCTTGGATTCAATTTCCAGTACCAAAAAAAAAAAAAAAAAAAAAAAGAGTTAGCTGTAAAGCCAATAGGTATGTTTGTGGGACAAGGCATTCTACAAGATTGTTTAATTATTTAAAAATGTTATCTTCAAATTATGCTATTTTCAGGAAAATGGATGGAAATGGAGACCACTGTGTTCAGCAAAATAAGCCAGCTTTAGAAAGTTAAGGATTATGTGTTTTTCATATATGTGGATGCTAGAGGGAAAAAGGTTTAAAAAGGGATCTCATGAAAAATAGAAGGCAGAACACTAGACTAAAGAATGAGGGACAGTGGGAGGGAGGAGAGAAGAGAAAGAGGAGGTACTGGGGAATGAAATTGATATGTTATATGCATGTATGAACATCACAGTGAATCCCATTATTATGTGTAATTATAACACACTAACAATATATATTTTTTAAATGTTATCTTTAAAACATCAGGGGACTCTCAATGCATATCATCCATTTTGGTCTAGCATTTTTCCTTTCCAGAAAAAGACAATTTTAAAAACATTACTGCATTAGCTAAAAATTGGGCAACAGGGAGGTAGAAAGCATCATAATGAAGAGATTCTCCAAGTGCAGCACCTGGACCAGCAGCATGGGGATCACTTGGAGAATGTTAGAAATACAACTTCTCAGGCCACGTTTTACCTTTCATGAATAAAAAACTCTAGGGAGGGAAGAAATCTGTATTTTAAAAACCCTTCTAGAGACTTTGATGCACACTAAAGTTTGAGAACCCACTGGAAGCATTCATTAAGAATATGGTCTCCAAGGTCAGCCACTGGGTTTGAGACCCAGCCTACTGCTTAGTTGTCCAACCTTAAGCACTTCACTTAATTTCTCTGTTCTTCAGTGTCTTCTTCTGTAAAACCAAGACCATATTAAAACTGCTTATTTCTAGTTGTTATAAAGATTTAGTGAGTATATGCAAAAGGCTTATAACAATACATGATGTGTTATAAGCATCATGTATATGATCATTACTAACATTAACATAGCAAAAAACTGATTTGCAGAATTGGATTGATTTGAATTTAGCCTCAAGAATGTCTATAAGCAAAAGGGCTATTAGATATTAGGAAAAAAGTGGAATGAATCTGACAAAACATTCCGATGTGCATACATAAATACACCAAATGAATCTCACCATTACGTACATAGACAAGAAATTAATTAAAAAAAACTACAAGTAAATTGTAGAAAGACCAATTATTAACACAGGGAAGAAAGCAGGGAATAGGAAAAGGGAAGAGGAAAGAGAAATACTGGGGTCCTCATCAGAATAAGATAATTATACAAGCATGGAATATGTGAAAATGGATTCTACTGTCATGTATAACTAAAAGGAACAAAAAAATAATTAGAAAAAGTTTTGGAAATGGTTCTTGTGGATAATACAAGCCTGTGTTGATGAACAAGAAGAACTACCTCAGAATTCAGGATATTTGTGTACTCCACACACAGTAGTTAAGAGGCATTTGCCACAAAAGTGTGATAGAAAACAAGCTTCATTCCTGAACATTTCCTCATGAGTTAAGGAAATATATACATTCTATTGATAACAATTCTCAATGCACTCATTGATTCTTTGAGAGAATGAGTATGTTTCACCTGTCCCTGGCCTATTGTCGGTTCATAGAAATCTACAAAGGAATCTGTGAAAGAAGAAAATACTTAAAAAACCTCTGCTTAGAAACAAAGGGTTGGAACTGGTCATCTTCCACTCATTCCCCTTCTTTGCTCTGTGCTTCTCAAGTTAGAATGTGCCAACACATCATCTGGGGGTCTTGTTCAAACACAAGTTGTGATCCATTGAATCTCTGGTGGGTCTTGAGAGTCTACATTTTCTAAAGAGCTTGCAAGAGACATCAACACAGATGGCTCAGTTTACTGGTTCCATGTTGCAAGGATTTATATCATGTTTGATTATCGATAAACCTTATTCATTCTTTTTTCAAAACACAGTTTAGATCTTCCACCTCCATCACTGCAATTCTCTTTTCCTACTACCACCAAAGTCATTTTTTCACACAGTGCTTTGATCATATTCACCCTGGGGTCAAAAATTTTCAGTAGATTTCCTAGGATGAATTTATTGAGCATAAAGAGGAGGATTCAAGAAGAATTACTTACAGAGGTGACAAATTCATTTTAATATATGGATGAGTTGCTTTGAAAATGACAGGAATTATCATGAAGGAAGAATGGTCATCATGACAAAAGGCATGAAGGAAGTGTGGGCTGGTAAATGTGAAACGCAACCTCTGGTGAAGAGATGTGCACAATTGGATTTTAAGAGCAGGTAAGGACAGACTCCAGCCTGTATCCAGAGAAATGTGACAATATAGAAAGCTGAACAGCAAACTACAAGTAGTTTGGGCTTACCAAGTCATAGAGTACACATTTGGTATTATTCAAGCTCTTCAATAATTTAAATTGATTTTTAGACTCAAGAATCAGTGATTCACAAAATCAGCTTATTTAAGTCTGATTTGAGAAATCAGGGTTGACTTAGTTGAACACTAAGCAACACTATGTTCTGATTATCACAGAGTCATTGATTCTTAGCTGTTCATTATCATTTCCCTTCATGACTTTCATATTCTAGTGGTTAGATTTTCTAGATTGTTTTTTGAAATGCCTTGTGGTTCTCCTTCCTCAAACCACCTGAGAAAAGTGGGATACCAAGTTCTCAGCCATACTTACTGTGTACACTATATAGAAAAATTTGTGAATTAATTTCCTCTTACCTAGAGCAGCCACTGCTATCAAAGCTGTAGCTGTGGTCTTTCAAGGGAATCAACTAGAGTCAAGGTATAAAGACAGCAGGGTCTGTTAGTCCTAAGTAGTTTGCCTTTGGGCCAGACAGATGCTACTCTACCACATAGAGATGTGGTATTTGGAAAAGAAATTATCTCAGTCACTTTGGGCTGCTATAACAAACTATCCTAGACTGGATGGCTTAAATTACAAACATTTATTTCTCTCAGTTACAGAGGCTTGAATTCCCAAACAAAATTACCAGCCTACCTGCTGTCTAGTCAGGACCCTCTTCCTGATTTGCAGACAGCTATTGGTAGGTGATAGATCTCACACAGCCAGAAGAAAAATCTTTCCCATCCCTTCTTTTATGAGAGCAATACCACTAATGAGGACTTTGAGACCTAATTACCTCCCAAAGGTAGTACAATCACTTTGTGAGTTAGGATTTCAACATGAAAATGTTGAAGGAACACAAACATTCAGTACATAACAATACTTTAGAAATTTTCATATTTTTCACTGGAAAAGTGGACAAAATAATTGATGTTGAATATTTTGAGAAGATTGAAAGTCTAGCTCGAGTGGCATGCCTGTAAGAGTTGTCAGTGAATTTGAATGTGGTAGTTGAGTTTGTATGTATTTCTTTGCTTCTATTTCCTGGAAGGGACTATGGAGAATTAATATCATTTCATCCTTAATATATGATAGAACTCATCCAACGGTAAAACCATCTAGACCTGTTGATTTCTTTTTGAAAAAAAAATTAATTTTTGACTCAATTTAACAGACATAGGTCAATTCAGATTATCTAATTTTTAATAATGTATGTTGTTCATTTTGCAAATGTCCCATATCCTTTGGGTATTTCTGTTTTCATTATTCTCTTTGAATTTCAGTTTGCACAGTTTCTGCTGATACATCTTGAAGGTCACTACACTAATTCTTTGTTCGTGTCCGATCTGACTAAAGTCTATCAAAATCATTCTTCATTTCTATTATTTTGATTTTTATTTCTAGCATTTCCTTTCGATTCCTAGAGTTTCTATCCATTTGCTGATATTATCCATATGTGTTCTAGATTTTCCAATAGTGCCTTCATGATGATTGAAATTCATTGTTTGTTGATTCAGGATCCATATCATATTTGATTCCGGTTATAAAGCTTGCTTTTCTCTCCAGACTATTTTCCTTGTTTTTTAGAATGCCCGGGAATTTTTGTTGAAATCTGAATATAATGCATTGGATAATTGAATCTGAGGTAAACAAGCAGTTAATGTGAGGTTTTATGTTGGTCTGTCTGCCTACGAGACAGGCTATGTCTGTTATAGCTCCAGTTGTAGGCATCAGGGACTTCAAATTCCCCTAGTGCCCTTGGTCTCCTGTTATCTTATCCTATCTAGCCAGACAAAATATGTGGCCGCATCTCTTTCAACTACAACTCTCTTATTATACTGGAAGCCTTTGAGTGCTGTGTTAAGGTATGGAAGAGGAGAAGAATACTATAATTTTGTGGTTAAATCTAACTATAAGTGAATCAGTGCCCTTGTGTAGTTACCTTTGTAGGAGTTTCTTAGTTTTCTCTTCTTCATCACCTCCTACTTTGGTGAGACAGGAAACCTACAGGGCAGAGGAGTTGGGGAAATGTCCTTCCCCAACACTGGATAAGGTACAGGTCAAGTATTTTTCTCTGGAGGGTGGGATTTTATTTTGGAGAATGCCTTGCTCTATTTCAAAATAGTTAATTTTTCTACTCCTCCTGCCAGATCCACTAGGGGATTGCTTTTGACACTTCACCATGAAAATGTGGTGTGGTTTCTATTATGGGGCAGACTGCTCAGAAAACGAACCAAGTCCATTTTGTCTGAATTGGAGAGTTTTCATTTAGCCTGTTGGCAACTACTCCCCACAAGAATAGCCTGGATCCTGAGCATATCAAGGTCTTTAAAGGCAAAAGCCATATCTGGGTTTACATAGCTTCAAGCAAGCAGGGGTATAGAAGCTGAATTGAGCAGTTAGAGAGACAATACAATGGGTACATTGGTATTTCCCATGGGACTTTCCAGTTGGCCTAGCAGCAAGCAAGCAGAAGGAAAGTGGGTCAAAATGACCCTAGTTGAGTACAAGTTAGAGAATGATTACTAACATCTAGACAATCAATCTCTGACAAGGTACATTGCCCCCCAAAATTGGGAAGCAAAGAGAGAACAATTTTACATTGTATAAGAATTGCCATTTTGTGTTACCAAACATGCTAAGCTAAGCAACTATTGGTAGGTACAGAAGTGGAGTGTTCCCATGGGAGAATCATTTCTTATATGATAGGGAGTCTCAGGGTAAAATGGAGTCTGTTTGGACATTGCCCATATAGCTTGGCCCATAAAAGTTTAGAGTTACAACCCTTGTGAGCATGGTTCCCCCAGTTTCATACTCAAGCAAGTTCACATTTGACTTTTAATAAGTCATCAAAGTTCCTATTTAAATGTTCTTGTGGCTTCTCTTAGAAACCTAGTGTATTAATAGAAAATGTTAGGTATCATGGGACCAATATATCTGGAAACATATCTGCCACTGAAAAGACAGTTGCTCACAGTTTCTAGAGGAGAGTCATACTGTGCTACAGTGCCCACAAGAGGATGCCCAGGGTCAGTCAGGAAGCAGGGAGATGGGGAAAACTGGTTTTCATGGGCGAAAACAGGCAAAAAAAGAGAAAGCAGTTTTATCATTGTCTAGTTTGAGTAATTTCAGTGGTCTCTGGGGACTAGGCACTGTGCCTAAGCATCTGGGTCTAGGGTGATTAGAGCAGGTGGATAGTTGTTCAGAATATCCAATAGAGGAGGTGTGTGGGCAGTGGACTTTAGATTGGCTGCTTTTTATTTGAAAAGTATGCTAATAAGTGAGTTTGTTTACAATCTCTAGGAAGTGGTTAACCTTGGTAGAGGCAATCTTTCAAGGTCAACAAAGTATCAGAAAACAGACAACAGAAGACATGTTTAATGCATGCTCCAGAGAGTCCTGCTGCATGCAAGCCAATCTCACCTGTGACTCTATTTACCTGTCTTTCCAGATTGCACTGTGGTGGTTTTCACTGACTCTAGTTATCTGGTGGGATCAGTGAAAGTCATAATTTTCATTTTTCTCAGTTTTTTCATGTGGTAAGAAGGGGATTAATGTCTTGTGAACTTTTTAGATATCAGAGCTGAAACCAGAAATCTTCAATCCATTTTTAATTGTTTTACTAATTTTATTTCCATGCCAGGCCTAAAATATTTGCAATAGCTTCCAGTTTCTAAAGCATTGTATTGAGAAAATTTCTTTTTATAGAAACTTTTTGCAGCCTAGGAATGGGAGGGCAGTTCACTCATATAGTACCATGAGCTTTTATTTGCTTTAAATTTAAGATAAACCAATGAAAAATGTTATGATTATTTTTGTTATTTGTACAAAGTTTCCTGGAAATTATTTTACATAACAAATTAGTTATTCAAATATTATTTATGGAGCTAAGGAATTAAAGACAAATAATTTTTCTGGTGTTTTGTGTTGTCAAAAACTGGTCTATGACCCTGAAGACTCAGATTTGAACTTACTAATTGCCAACTGGATATCTTAACAAGTAATTTATACCCAAATTTCTCAGGATGTGAATATGCATAGTAGCCTATCTAATTTACAGTGTAGTTGGGCATGTGAATGTTCTAAATATATATTGCAAAGTACTACATAAATGAAGAAAGTAATCCTTATTGATAACTTCCAAGTAAATCTTCCCAATTGTCGGTATTTAAAAGAGTCAGTTTTTAATACTAAATCAGAGAAACCCCAACCTTAGACCAAACGTGTTAAGAACAAGTAAATTGACTGATGAACGGGGGACACTAGGGGATTGCTTTTGACACTTTACCAAGTTATTATTTTGCTTACTCTCAGCCAGGCAACATTACCTAGAAACTCTGATATTAGAAGAGTAAGTGCTGAGCAAGCAAAGTGAAGAATGACACGTAAGCTTATTCAAAATAAGCAACCAAGTTCATGAGTTCTCAGGGAAGCTAATTAGGAAGTACAGATGGCTTTTATGTAGAGTATACTCTTGTTGGTGAAAGTCAAGGGGAAATCACTGTACATACTTATATATCTGTTGTCCAGACCATTAAAGGGATTTATGTTCCTGGATTAATATTTTATTTTTATACACACACACACTATGTATGTGTGTGTGTATGTGTGTGTGTATCAGTAAATACAACCAAAAATGACAAACTACAGACAGAAAATGATCACAGACTGTACCTCAGGTAATAACACTGGGCAAAGAATCTCATTGCCCAATAATTATTTGTCCCAGATGGGTTATAAAGTGCAGAGGTGAGGAATTGTTTTCCACAATTATGTTCCTATTTTTTTAACTTTGAAAGTGGTGAAGTTTTGCGTCACCCACAGTTTGTATCACAGATCCATAACAAATTCCAATTGAATTCACTTCCCCAAGATATTTATGTCAGTAAAGAATAAAGAAGAGGTATAGAATTTCTTGAGCATCTACAATGTACCTAGTTCTGTGGGAAGTACCTAGTTCAATACGTGGGTCATATAAGCTGTATGAGTTTTGACCACATGTCTATTCTCTTAATATCTTGATCTTAATCCTCATTTATAAATTGGGATAATAATTCAATCTGCCTAGGTACATGTAAAACAAATGTCATCATCCTGATACAGAGTTGATAGCTGCTATTTTGTTTGCATACATTATCTCTGACCACCTCCAAAGGAGTTCCACGAATTAGGTTTCTCTCTTATAATTTTATAGAAAATAAAAGTCAAATCAAAATGAGAACTGTGCTCAAAGGAGCAACATCGCAAGACTTGAACCAGATTTTTCCTAGCTTCCGTATTTGGGGTTCTTATCAGACTGTTATAGAACTGTACAATGACAAAGTATTAATACATAACATTATCCCATTAGAGTCATATGACATATATTAACACAATATATTATATATTAACAAAATGCAAATGTGTTTCAGTTGAGTTTTACCTCTTTTTGCATTGTAAACTACGAGCTTCTCTTGCCTCTTCTTGAAAGCCAAAGGTTTTGACTTTTGAGTACAGTAATTTATCTCTTAATTGTGATTCATTCTTTTTCAGAAAAACTCAGACTATTCACACAGTATGGGAAAGAGTAAAAGTTCCGAAACTATCAACTTGGCTTATGTATTAGGTCTTTATATGGATCATTGAATTGGGTAAATCCAAAGGTGAATCCTCAAAATAAATTGAAAATAAAGAACACATTAAGAAGATATTTATATGTATTACACATACATTTGGATCAATTTTAGAAAATGTATAACATATACAAAATTTAGTTAATATTAAATTTATGATTGCTTTATTCCTGTGTAGTAAATTGTAACTAGTTTTGAGAATCAGTAATTTTTCAAATGCAAGGGAAAGATGAATAAGATTAAGTTGAAGTCAAAGAAATAATCTGCATGCTAAATTTTATGAAATAGAGAAAAATGGAAAACATTTAAAAATATCTAATTTTATCTAGGTCAGTTGGCTTCCTTAACTGGTAAAAAGAAAGAAAAATCTATTATATTTTAAAAAACTTAATATCAAAAATTGAAAACAATGTTTTCTTTCATTTTCAAAATCTGACTGCAAATTTAATTGAATATAGTCATATCAATTTTTTTAATTCCTGTAATGAGAGAGGAAAATGTAAATGAATAGCACATGGAAAGCTGCGTATTTTGATTATGTAAATTAAAATTTTGATGTAGAGTTATTAAGCAATTTTCTCAGATGCTAATGTTTAACAGAGTAAGGCTGATTTTCTTTTTCTTGTTTTGACTAATCAATGCACTTTTATAGGATTTTTTGAGACTCTTATTTAAACTTTAATGAAACCAGTTAGTCTCTAGAACAGAGTAATAAGATGTCAATTGCTGAAAAGTAAATAGAATAACTTTAATAGAGAAAGCCCTTTCTCATAAGTGTACAATAAAGACAGTGGAAAATCACCTTTTGTGGGTGAGATGGGAAAACAGACTAAAGCATAAAAATTGTTTTGAATGTAGTAAGTACAATTAAAAGGTAGAATCAAATATGTTATAAGTGCATCTATTTGTAATACATATTATAAATGCAATAAAAATAGTTCATTTATCTGCTTTCTAGGAAACAATTCAGTAAATTCCAGCATTTCAAAAGTAAATGGAAAAAAATATAACAATTCATATACTAGATACACATTACATGTATGAATTAAGTACACAAAATATAGGCATACTTATATCTTTTTACAAAAAAGAAACACTGGAAGTATAAACCAGATGCCAAACTAGACAAATACAGAAGTCAAGAGGAAAAGTAAAATACAGATGAAAATGGGCAAGTGACTTCCTAAAACATAAAATCTTATATATTTTGGCATGCATGTTTTAGCTATTCAAAAATTTTAAAAAATATAAAAAGTGAATGTAAATCTCAAATGAATATAAATAAATTATCCTAGCCATTTATCAATTTGGTGACATGAACTGTTTCCAGGAGACATTCAAACACTCTATTCTATATATCCTCAGTGGTATATATTTTAAGGTCCAGCAAAGGAATAACCTAAATCATAGGTATGTTAATTGTACTATTGTCATTGTAACTTTGAAACTATTCAAATATATCTTAGGATAACATGAAAATTATTTTAATGTATTAATTTAAGTATTAAAAATATAAAAGAAAATTCAGTAAAATATATTAATATAAACTCATGATATCTACATTCTTAAAAATAAATTTCCTATCTCTGCCCATGAAGGTAAGTTGAAGCAATAGAATATCTGACTGGTTGCAAAATGCCAGCCTCAAAAGAAATCAGAGCTTCATGGAGAAATTGCTTTTCCAAGTAAGGGTCAGGGAAAACACAAGTTAATTGCAAGACATCTTGTCATGCTAGAAATCAAGGACAAGTTCAATAATTGTTGATGCTATGTCAAGTGAATGCAAGACCCAGAAGTTAACACCAAATTAGGTACAATATAAACATCAAAATAAATAATGTCTGAAATTGATAATTACACAGAGAACACAGTAAAATCCATAATGAAAGTCAAAAGGAAATGTTGAAAAATATTCTACTAATAAAGTTAACTATTATAAGAACTTTTTACTCTGAAATTGGAAATTAAAGATACAAAGTTCACCCCAAGGGAAGATGATAAAACTCTTACCATTAGGTAATAACAGTCACTAAAAAAGGTGAAGAAAAAATGACAGAATTTTAAAAATCACAATTCTTTTGCCTCCAAAGAAATAATCGATTCATTTAAGGATCATTAGTATAAAACTTTTAGTTGAAAGGTGAACAGAAAGCAGATCTTTGTATAATATTACCCTACACAGGACTTTCTAAATGCAAAATATTGGCACCAAGCAATCAAATGTAATAACACTAAAAATAAAGCCACTGGATATTTTATGTATATAAAATACAGTATGAAAAACACAGTACCTCCTATGGGATATACTTGCAACAATGTATAAAAAACTAATCAAGCATTTATACCTAACTTACAATTTGCAGCCATCATAAAAAACATGTGCAAACAATTACATGAATCCCCAAATCACTAATTACTAGAAAATTGAGTTCTTCTCTTAAAAAGTAGCTGCCATGAAAAAAGTGAAAACGGTTCCAAATGATGAAAATTGAAGTCAAATATTTCATATGGTTATAGGTCAAGAAAAAAATTAATAAAATACATTTTTGTTCAGGGGCAGAGGTTTAATACCGTCTGTGAACTCAATGAATTAAAATTTTCTCATATGAGAAAAATGACACAGTTATAAAAGAGAAAGTCCTTATTTCAAAAGTGTCAAGACACAAGTTTAAAGATTAAACATGAAGTCTGCAATTTACTCTGAAATGTTTCAGTTAAGATGCAGATGTAGATAAAAAAATGTGGCAAAGTGTTCAACACTGGGTGTGTGAATTTCATTCTACTACTCTTGAGATGCTTTAAAATGTTATCATAAGCTACTTTAAAATAGCTGCAAATAATAACTTGTGAACAAAACTTTAATTCCAAGAGATGGGTAATGATTTTTTTTCTGCTTTTTTGTGTATTAGCAGCTGATATCACCCTCTCTTTTGATGCATGAAATGTCCTGATTTGGCCCAGTGGGAATATTTTGCATAGCATTGACCTCAGCTGATTTAGATCAACCTTACACTTAGGTCAAGAGCAACTGAGAACAGGGTGGCCCCTTGGCCACTCTAAGAAATATATTAAAATATATGATGTCCTGTAATCATGGTACTTGGTTTGTTTGGAGTCAAGACATATTCATCTGTCAGCAATTGTTTAGCAATAATAATTGTATTTATGTTTTGTACCTGATTGAAGGTGGAGCCTAGAAAATTTGATGATTAAGATATTGTGGAATTAGAATGTGCCTATGAGACTTGCCTAATTTGAAAGGATCCCATCACAAACAAAATTGACTTTTCTGCTGCCAAGATGCTCTAAAGCATGCCAAACAGATTCAAAACTGAAGATTTGTCTCCATTTGTACATCTTCTGCAACCCCAATAATGGAAAGACAAAGAAACCCTGACATCTGATCCCTTTCAGTTTATACCCTGCTCCTGCAGTTGCTGTTCTGTCTCCTTTGCCTGTAACCAAATTATTCCATGAGTATGAACCATTGGAGTGCTACAAGTTTTCCAGAATCTAACAACTAGGGCAATCCACCTCAGTACATTTACTTCTCTGTCCTTGTAATAACTGCCTTTATTTTTTTAGTGTTTCCTTATTTTCTGGCACAGGTCTATCCTGCCTTATACCTTTAGTCAACCTTTTTTTGAAGGATCTCTAGGTGGCACTCCAGCCCTTTTTGTTTTGTTTTGAGACAGGGTGTCTATAAATCACCAAGGCTGGCCTCAAATGTGCAATTCTCCTGTCTCAGCCTCCAGAGTAACTGGGATTATGGGCATGCACCACTGTGACTGGCTCTAGTTTTTTTTTTTTTTTTTTTTTTTTTAATTAGTAATACATGACAGTAGAATGCACTTATGGACTTTGATATATACTTCTCATTTTTCTGAGTGCACATGTTGCACAATTATATTGGTCATGCAGTCACATATATACATACAGTAATAATGTCTATTTCATTCTACTGTTTTTCCTATCCCCACATCCCATCCCCTCCCCTCCCATCACTTCCCTCTACCTAATCTAAGGTAATGCTATTCTTCCCTAGTGCCCCCCACCCACCTTATTGTGAATTAGCATCCACATATTAGAGAAAACATTCAGCCTTTGGTTTCGTGGGATTGGCTTATTTCGCTTAGCGTGATATTCTCCAACTCCAACCATTTACTAGCAAATTGCATAATTTTACTCTTCTTTATAGCTGAGTAATATTCCATTGAGTATATATCCCACATTTTCTTTATTCATTCAAAAAACCTAACACCAAAAAAAAAAAAAAAAGCAAATAACCCAATCAATAAATGGGCTAAGGAACTGAACAGACACTTCACAGAAAAAGAAATACAATTGATAAACAACTATATGAAAAAGTGTTTAACATTTCTAGCAATTAAAGAAATGCAAATCAAAACTATTCTAAGATTTTATCTCACTCCTGTCAGAATGGTAATCATCAAGAATACAGACAACAATAAATATTGGTGAGGATGTGGTAAAAAAGTAACACTCATACTTGCTGATAGGACTGCAAATTGGTGCAACCACTATGGAAAGCAGTATGGAGATTACTCAGAAAATTGGGAATGGAATCACCATTTGATCAAGCTATCCCACTCCTTGGTTTATACTTAAAATCAGCATACTCTAGTGACACAGCCACAACAATGTTGATAGCAGCTCAATTCACAAAAGCTAGACTATGGAACCAGCCTAGCTGTCTAGCTGTTTTTAACAAAGGATCACTAAATGAGATTGCAGACCAAAGAATATTTTGACATTATTTCTATGCTCTTTCAGTGCACAAAGCAGGATATAGGATTTAAAAAAAAAATAGAAATGAGTTCATATTAGTATGTAAAATTCAAATTTGAACAAAAAATGTTTTCTTCTGAATTTTATTGATTTTATATTAGTGTATATTTCAATCTTTCATTGAAAATGTTGTTTCAAAATTACCAAAATATAATTTTTATAATATACTACAATGTAGATTAAATGTATTAAAAGTATAATATCAATATTATCAAAAATAAGATACCAAGTGAACTTTGAGTTTTCTTTGTTGTTCATGTTTTTTAATTAATTATTTATTTAGGAATGCATGGTGAAAATGGTTGTAAAGTCAAAGCCACATATATTACAAGAAATTATGCGTTCATTGCTATTTCATCCTGTTTGCCTCCTCCCTCCCCATAAGCAAATGTCAGTACATTGCACTATTGAGTTTTTACTGTTATTCAAAAGGAAGTATACCACACACATTGTTCTGCTTTCTTACCCTGCAATATGTCTTATAGATCTAGCAATTTCAAAGCATAAGATCTTTCTCATTGTTTTCATGACCAAATTTAATCACAGAAAATTTTCTCCACTCAGTTTATAAAAAAAAATTGATTAATTTTAAAGTACTAGTTTTCCTTGATTTTTTATATTTATTTTTTAGTTATAGGTGGACAATATATTTTATTTTATATTTTTATGTGGTGCTGAGTATCAAACCTAGGGTCTCACACATGGTAGGCAAGCACTCTACCTCTGAGCCACAACTCCAGCCCCAGTTTTCCTTGATTTTTAACAACAGAATATCTGATTTATTTGGTATTAATTCTGGTGTATAGTGTAAGAATCTAAGCTTTTGGGTACCAGGGATTGAACCCACTTAACCACTGAGCCACATCTCCAGCCCTTTTTATTTTTGAGACAGGGTCTTGCTAAACTGCCCTGGCTGGTCTTGAACTTGCAATCCTTTTGCCTCAGCCTCCTGAGCCACTGGGATTACAGGAGTAACCCTGTGTCCAGCAGGATCTAATGTTTTGAATGTCCCTCAAGTTCTCAGGTCCATTAATGTAAATGTATGAATTTTCCCTAGTCATTTGAGTTTCACTTTTTATCATTTATATCATATAATAATTTCCATTTGTATTTGTTTCTGTTGCTTCAAATAGATTTAAAATAAAAATTAATTATATTTATTTTCCACTTCACATATTTTTGTCATTATTTTTCTCTTCAGAACCAACTACCTCCTTGAAATTTGTGTATATATTTCAATTTTTGTTTTCATCAAAATATGCCTTTAAATGTATCTCTACACAACATTTTCTGTTAAAACTTTATATAATTGTTGTTTGCAGCAAATATTTTTATGTAACTTGCTTTCTTTCATTTAATTATGTATTTAACCTATGCCAAAACTTATATATGATCCAATTTTAACTCACATTCAGAAGGTCTACAGTCATTTATTCAGTTTCCAATCCCCCTACAACCAAATTTATTTATTTGACTGGTTGTTTGTAAATTTGGTACTAATTTTTGGACAATACACTTGAACTGACAGATACAGTTTATTATCTTTATCAACGATAATCAATTTTGCTGTAGCAACACAAAAGGGATTGAAAATAGAGAGTTGTTCCAGATCCTGCTTGGGGTATTGGTGAATGTTCAATATATGGAGCTCATAAGCACTTTTCTAAAACTGAGTTTGAAAATACTAATCCTAAGGGTAAATTGGGAAAAAACAAAGCCAACATTTTTTTTTTTTTTGCCATTTCTCCTATTAAGAAATCACTACTTGAATCTGGATTGACCACTTGATTTCTTTGACCAGCAGAATATTAGTGAATGGTACATAAGCAGAAGCTTAGAAAGTGCCTCTACATTGGATCTTGACTATTTGATGTTGTTGGAAATCCTGCAAGTACCACTATGCAAAAAAAGCATAGGCTGGCCTGACTCCTGATGAGAGACACATAACTCAGCCTTGCATCCAGCCAACAGCCAGCCAACCTCCAGATCTATAAATGAGCCCAAGTACCAGCAGCTGCTGGTCAAGCCCAGACAGGTCCAAAAAAACTTTGCAAGTGAACCCAGCTAAAATTACCTACCCACAAAAATGTGAACTAAACAAATGGATGTAGCTTTAAATCAGTTTTAAGACTGTGTTATGATGCAGCAAAAACTAAATAATATACATAATAAACTATAATATAAACTAATGTAAATTACAAACTATGAACAGAAAACTAACATAGATAGTAAACTACGAATCATATAGATAATAATCTATGGGCCTGTTTTAGTCAGCATTTTTTGCTGCTGGGACTAAAAGATCTGACCAGAATTCTTTTAGGGAAGGAAAGTTTATTTGAGGGCTCACGATTTCAGAGGTCTTAGTCCATTGAAGGCCAGTTCTGTTCCTCAGGACTCCAGGTGAAGCAGAACATCATGGTGGGAGAGTGTGGAAGAGGGAAGCAGCTCACATGATGACTGAAAAGCAGAGAGAGAGTCTTCATGCTCCAGACACAAAATATATATGCCATAGCCACGCCCCCAATGAACCACTTCCCCCAGCCACACCCCACCTGCCTCCAGCCACCACCTAGTTAATCCCATCAGGGATTAATTCACTGATTAGGTTAAGACTCTATCCCAATCATTTCTCTCCAAACCTTCTTGCATTGTCTTACAAGTGAGCTTTGGGGATTTACCTCACACCCAAACTGTAACATGACCTAAGAACTATTTCATCATAATACATCTGATAGTGTTTGAATTCATTTGTGTACTGATAGATGTCTAATTTGTTGCCTTTAAAATTATGCAGTGAACATGACTTCCTTTCTCACATGAACAAAAATTTCTCTAAAGTATATGCTTAGAAGAAAACCCAAGACGTTTTAGGTCTCAAGTTCAACTTCTCTATGTATAGCTACATTGTTTTTCAAGTAATTTCATCATTACATTAGCATCAGAAATATATAAAAGTTGGTATTTCTTCACACCTTTGATATTTTAGGGTTCCTTCCATTTATGATGATATGAATATGAAATAATATTTTAATGTTTTAAATCATCCTTTCTCTGAATTCAATTTAACAAATATATTTTTATACATTTTCACATTATGGCTATACATATTTCCTTTTCTCTCTGAACTGTTAGGATTTAGAAGCCTTTTTTTTTTTCTTTTTGTAGGAGGTATTTTACATAGAACTTTATATAAAGTATATTTCACAGTATACAGTACTATGAACACAAGTAGAATTTTTACATAATTTAAGTATATTGAATGTTACTTTTCTTAATCCAGTGGTTCTGAACCTTGGTTACATAATAAAATCATCTAGGAAGCTTTAAAAAATATCAGTGGCCAGGCTGCCAATCATACAATATGCCACAATCTTTACTTGTCTTGAGCAAGTCAATACCACTCTGTTCCCCTGCTTTTCTTCTTGGCTTTCCACCTCGTCCCCTGTGTATTGGATCTGTTCTCTATCATCCTTTCACCTCCATCTCTTCTGGAGTACTTCTGAAGTATCAGCCTAAATTACTGGGAGATGTTTTCCTCTAATTTTGGTCTACAGAATAGTTGAACTTGCTGTTGTGTTTTTGGTTTTGTTTAGAACAACTAATTCACTCCTGGAAAAAAAAAAAGAGAGAGAGAGAGAGAGAAAAGAAAATCAAAGAACAAAATTTCTGTCCATTGTAGTAGGGGAGTCAGGCATCAGACAATTATAAAAAATGGAGAATTACAACTGTGGTAAATATTTAGAAGTGGATAATAGTGAAATTATTAAATAAAACTTAGGCAGTTGGATTGATCATTAATATCAGGTAAATCTTTTCTGAGTTATTGGTGTTTGATTTGAGATCTTAAAAAATGCACAGTTAGCATAGCTAAGCATAGCTGTTTCCTTTTATTTCTTGTTGTCACTGGAAACATACTACACTATGAGAAATAAAACATACTACACAAGTCATAAAAGAATTATCAAGTATTAAATATTTGATTTTATTGGTGATTAGATCACCAGCGGTGAAGATAAATTTATCTTTTATTTTGTACCATTACCAAAATCCAAAATCCAAGCATATATTCCTTTTTATCATAAATAAGTTGTGTAACAGACAAAAAGTCCAATTTTCAAGGGAACCCCAGGTCTACTACTGCAACAGATGTCTCTCTCCATCCATAAGAACTTCTGACCTATGCTTTTGAAGAAATGTTACATGGGCTATACCTCTGACCTCACTTTAGCTTTTTCATGTAAAATTATGTCATGCATTTTTGCCTAGTACAAATTAAAGATTTTTTTTTGGTAATGCCTGTATAGGCTCTTAGTATTCCTGAAGGGCTTTTTGTTTAAATTTATTGATTGAACATTAAATAGAAAAAATGTTTGAATATTTAGAATTTTCTAGTACATTTCTTCAATGAAGAATCTATTAGTAGTACAGTAGAATTAGAAATGTGACCCATTTGAGAAAGACTTTATAAGATCCTATTGAAGTAAGGATAAGAATAAATAATGATCCTTAAAGTTTTAGAAAAAAGCACTTTTATATAATCAGATCTGGAATCTAAAACAAATGGTTATTAGTGTTGAGCTGTTTTTTAGTTCCAATAACATCCCATCCATATCAGTCAGAGCAATAATACAAAATTTTCAACTTTACAAATTCTATTTTCTATTCTGGCTTGACAGGAATGTTTATTTTCAAAAGTTAAGAATTCAAATGTAGAGTACCCAATTAAATGACTACATCAGGTTTCCTTAATTAAAGATAATGCATTTGTAAGAAATGTCAAGAGAGTATAATGCTCACACCTCTTCCAGATGCAGACAACCTTCTAATATCCTACAAATGTGGCTCCACCTGAATTCACTGTAGATATGTTCTCTTATTTGTGAAACAAGATTGAAGAACTGGAGATAGTTAACCTAATGCTGTAATTGAATAGAAAAGGAAAAATTAAAATGAATCCATTGGCAAATAATAGCCGGAATGAAGAAAAAAATGAGAATGTTACAAAGAAAGCCTGGAAGTCATAAACTCTAGACTTCACTTTAAAAAATGCATGATTTTATTTCAGATTTGGCAAGAGTCCCATTGAACTACAATTTTTATCTAAGCACTTGGGCTTTTGTGTCAAAGAACTAGCAAGCAAGAAGAGAAGTCATCATTTTTAAAATAAGTTATTGCCCCTAATCATACACAGAAAATACCTTAGGTACTCAGTCTACAGTGTGTATAACCTCAGGCGCACCTGCACTTTTAGATAAGGACTACTTCTTTTCACCTATATACATAGAACACATAATATATAAGTACATAACATCTATAAGAACACAAATGTAAAAAAAATACATACTTTCACAATATAATAGACTTTTCTTTTTCTCTCATTGATCATTAAGGAATTTTGATTCCTCAAAAGGAATCTCTTTGGGAAATTTTAATTCATTCAGCGCCAGGACTATTGATATTGAAATAATATTTAAAATACTACTCAGGGAAAATATTCTCTCTTTAGCAGACATGCAGAGTACATTCTCAAAGCAGGAATTTCTTAACTTATTTATAATGGATTTATTACTTTGTTTTGGCTTTTCCACAAGCTTGGGATAATGATATTATACCTTCTCTAAAATGATTTTTTGAACTGCAGAAAAATTGAAATGTCCTCAGTGCTTACATATCTACCAAAATGTTTGTTTTGCATGATGTCCTAATATACATGCACAAATATTCCCAAAAGGAAGATAACTTTACATCATGTTAACATGCCATTCATTATCAAGCAAACCATAACAAAATACTACAAAAGAACATTTTCATCTCCATCAAAACAACTATGTATTATTATATTAAACCAGACTTTCTTCTGCAACAATAGTTGCATACTTGTTTTCAATGATTTATAAGTGATTACAACAACCATGTAGCACAGTTTTTACTATTACTCCCTTTCAAATTCAGGGTATTCTGCATTTTCTGGATAATTTTTTCAAAAAATGTTTCTAATCCTAGCAAAGCAATGAATACTTTTGTTTGTGAATACTTCTGCTAGAGGTTTGGCAATAGTCCCATTGAACTATAGGCTATAATTTGCATCTAAATACTTAGGCAATTTATGTCAAAGCACTAGCAGGCAACAAGAGCAGTCACCATTCTCAAATGAGTTATTGACCCTTATTGTTAAAAAAAAAAAGTTGGTTACTTTCGTGCAATGGAGGCATGGAAAATTATAGGTGGCATCCAAGTGATCGACTTAAGTGCTACTCATTACTCCCTTGGTCAGTTTTCTCTTCCACCCAATCTTGTTTTCCCTCCTTATCTTCTATTTCCCCAAGAGCACTCCATAGCAAATCCCCCTACCGGCTAAAAACTATATAAATCTAATAATAACAATAATAAAGCAATCGACTGTGAAAAATAGAAACAGATTTAGACTGTGTATCTCAACTCTTCATGATTTAAAATAATTCTTACATTGTTCTTGTTGTAACCACATACTGTTTATGATTCTCTAGTATCTTCATTCCATTCCACTTATATGTTTGTACTTCAGAGGCAGGGAAGTTATTTTCCCAGAATTCGCTGTAGCTAGTGCTCTACATATAGTCAGATTTCATCAATGCCTGGAAAGCCTCCAATAAGAAGGGGGCCATTTCCCAGTGGCTGCTTCTGCTGTGCAAAACCAGAGTCAATTCAAACTAAAACGAAAGAGTCTGCAGATTCACTTGTTCACGGCCAGAGTGAAAGCAGCCTGCTAATAGAGGCTTCTTACTGCCTGTGCCTCTGTTTTAGTCAGCTTTTTCACCATAGTGACTAAAAGACCTGAAAAGAACAATTAAAGGAGGAAAAGTTTATTTGGGTGCTCACAATTCAGAGGTCTCAGTCCATAGATGGTTGGCTCCATTCCTTGGGGCTTGAAGTGAAGCAGAACATGATGGTGGAAGGGTGAGGAAAGCAGCTGAGGACATTACAACAGGAGGCACAGAGAAAGTCTCCTCCTCATGACAAATTACAAATGCCAAAGATATGCCCTTAATGCCCACCTCCTCCAGCCACATCCTACCTGCCTTCAGTTACCATCCAGTTAATCCTTTTCAGAGAATTAATGCCCTGATTGAGTTAAGGCTTTCATAACCCAATGATTTCACCTCTTAACATTTTTGCATTGTCTCACACATGAGCTTTTGGGGGACACCACATATTTAAACCATAACAGCCTCATGTAATCCAGAATAGCAACTGTGAATAGACTATGATAACATCCTCTATTGAATTGTTTGGGGGCTATAAATTTAGATGTCTTATATTCAGTTTTCAGGATTTGTATTATAGAATTATTTGCATTTTTATCAATTTTAAAATTGAGATTTTAGTAGCATCAATAAATAAGTTTATTTTTAATTGCACCCAGAAAAAAAAATGTCTGATATTTGTTTCCTTATCACCCGAACAAACACAGAGAGCCAACAAAATTGGTTTGGACTATATAAATTAGTGGAAAGCATTTTTAGAGCATCAGTTCCCAATTCCTGTGCCAAACTCTCTTCACTAAACACTACAAAAACCTCCAGAAGACTTGTTACATGAAATTTTGAGAACAGAAATAAACTTGTTACCATTTTCTGTATTAGATAATCTATTTCAAGGAATAGCGCCATATTTACATGCACTCATGCGCGCACGCATACACACACACATAATGTTTGGGTTTAAAAGTATGTATTACTCAAAAAAGACTTTATGATAAATCCAAATATTTCAAAACAATCTCATATAGCATATAACATTATTTCTTTTTCTAGGAATTGTTTACTTATTAGGACATTTTCAACACTTAAGATAAAGTGTTTGGCTCCTGGTTAATGATTATGGTATTTTATTTCTGCACTTACAAACAGTACATATCTGAAACAGATCAATATATCTGGAGCACACTTTTAGAGAAATTATATCCAATTTCAAATAAGTAAACTTTCCACCTATCAAAAAAACCTATTCACTACATTACCTTTCTGCCATCCTATTCACACAAAACTCCATGCTGCAATTCTTCTATTTAAACTCTTATATAGAAATCCTCTTCCCTTCATTCCACACTCACTCCCAGCCCTTTCTCCCAATAATCATGGCTTCTTTTGGCTTCTGATACAATCTGTAATGACAAAAACAAAATCAGTTCATACAAACTTGGGTAAAATTTAAAACTTCTCAAAATTCATAGGATTTTTAGGCATTAATAAGGTGATATCTGAAGATTTCCAAGGCATGTGTGTTAATATGATATCAGTTTCAAAAATACCTTTCAGGAGGTGCTGGGGTTGTGGCTCAGCGGTAGAGCACTCACCTAGCACATGTGAGGCCTTGGGTTTGATCCTCAGTGCCACATAAAAATAAATAAAATGAAGGTACTGTGTCCGACTACAACTAAAAAATAAATATTAAAAAAATAACTTTAGTGAGATGAATATTGATTGAGAGTCATATATTCTTGGTAAACAACTTTCAAAGAAGAACTTCCCTTTTAGAGCTAATTTTAGAATGGTGTTTTGAAATTTTCAATTTGCAAAATTTTACATGCCAAAGCAAAACATAATTTCCTAACACAGCTACAAAGGCTGTAGAACAAGAACATGGTAGATTGCCAGACCTAGCCTAAACCAAATCCTTAGATAATGAAACAAAATAACAGCCCATACAAGAGAATCAGAAATTTGAATTCCCAAAACTAAGAAATCTTTGCTTGGGTATAATTCTAAAATATTACTATTGTCCAGCAAGTAACGAGAATCAATAATAGTTGCTAGTTTTTATGCAGCTCTTATCAGCTCAAAATCTTAAATATAATATTATACTTCACAGTTTATTCATATTTCACATCTATCTTCTTTAAGCATCCTGTATTCAGATTCCTTAGCATCTCATATCAGTCCAGGCAAGGAAACAGAAACCAGTCTGGTTATTTCAAAGAATAGTTATAAGTGGAACTGGCTATAAAAGTGATTAGAAGGGTCAGAGATTAAAGAAGTGGTAAGGTGGGCCCATTTCTGAGGCTGCTGCCTTGGCCACAGAGTGCTACAGAAATGCTGTTAAGGCAGATAAGCAGGCAGTTAGCAGCCCACACTCTGATATTGCAGGAGCCTGATGTCAGCCCTCCCACAGTTGCTGCTGGCTTGCCCCCAGTGCTGGAGCCAACAGTCACCTCCCCCAGCCGGCTATGCATAAATAGTATGGTTCCTCCTCTTCTCAGAGTCCAGTCTACTTCAAGTGCTTCACGCTGGCAAAATCTAAACAGGCATCATCTGGCAAGAGAGAATAGGAAATATAATTTAAGTTTCTAGCCCCATATAACACAGGGGAAAATGAGTATGAAATTGAACTCAAATGAATCTTTGGCACATTCATTTATGCACTATTCCTAGAAAGTACAATGCAATTATGGTGGAGCATTTGCTTTGGAGGCACTATTAATACATAGAAGTATATTATATACTATGAGAGAAGTGTGTGAAGCACTGGTGTGGTCATCAGAAGAAATATGCTAAGGATACAGTTGGGTTGCCGTACATTGACCCTCAGGTCCTTTCATCAGCTTTTATTTTACACTCAAATAATTTTACATGTTAAAAATAACAAACAATATTACAAGCAAATTTGTGTCCAATAATAACAAGCATTCAATTGATCCTTAAGTATCTTACCACTATTTGCATTGAGGCTGCTACAGACACAAATAGAACCTGTAATACAAACTACTGGTGGTTAAATTTACTAAAGTCTTCTGCTTAAAATAGCTTTTTTGATCACAGACCCTTGCTATATAAATTAATAATTTCTAAAGCACATAAATGATTGCCTTTGGTGTACTATAAACAGATGCATGGATTTCTAAATAAATTCCTTAAGTAATATTTTTATATATGAATATAGAAATATATATTCAGTATACATCAAATATACATTCAAAATATAACAAATATATATTTAAATTTATGTGTGTGTAGAAGAAGAGGTATATGTTGAGGGAATATTTATATATTGATATCTGGAGGTTAAGTTCACATTAAGGCTACATGTGAAACAATTGCTCCAAATCAGAATGCTGACCAAAGACAAATCTACTCTATATGTAATTTCTCTGGCTTTATTGAATTGAGTAGGGCATTCAGAGTTTTTTCAAAAATTTCAATTTACCTTATAGAAAATTCTCCTCACATTGCTACTCTAAATATAATGTTTCTCATAATTCCAGTCTCTCAAGTTTGAAAATGTTCTTTTCCTGAATTACTGTTTTTAAGTGAGAGATATCTAATAACTTGTAATAAAATCATTTGCATCTTTATTTTATATTCTATTCAATTTTTCCATGTTAATCTAATTATGTTCATATATTACCTAATGCTAAATCTTCCTTACATTTTAGGATAACTACAGGAGCATGTTGTATTAATCTTCTTATGCTCTGTTTTCATAAACAAATGTGTTTGGGGATATTTATAATTATTTTGAATTAACTTGAGACATTGTATTTCTAATATTCTTATTCTGTTGTGGAATCAAAGATATTACTCTGAAAGAATATGTTGAGAAATTTATTTTTTTCTGTTCTGGGAAGAAATGATGTTTGCATAGGAAACTATGTTACTTGAAGTTGTCTGGGTCTGGTGACTTTAAAGGCAATAATTTGGATGAAGGGTTCAATTTAACTATCATTTACATTTTTTGAAGTCAATAGAATATTCAAGTTTTTTACTGTTTCATGGATCAATTTTGGATATTTTCATTTTCTGGGATTTATTGATTCCATGCACAAAACATTAACATATTAGTAGTATTTTAATGCAATTTTTATGAAGATATTTAAATTCTTTTTAATATCAATGCTTTTCATGACTAATGTAGTTTTTTAATATCTGTTGCCTTATGCTAAGTACTGACAAAAAGATCATACTTTGAAGTTCTAACCTCCAATATCTCAGAGTGTAACAGTGTTTAGAGCCAGGGCCTTTAAAAAGGTAAGTAAGTTAAAATGAGGCCACTCGGTGAGCTCTAATTGAACCTGACTAGAATTCTTGTAAGGAGAGGAGATTAGCACCAGCAGAAGAGACCCCCAGAGACATGATCAAACAGAGGCAAGTCCATGTTAGGATGCAGTGAGAAGACAGCTCTGGACAAGTAAAAGCCCTCTGGAGACGCCAGACCATTTGACACCATGATCTTGGACTTCCAGCCTCCAGAATTGTGAGAAAATTTATCTCTGTTATTTAAGCCATGATTTTATGGTGTTCAATGATGGCAGCCCTAGCAAACCAACAGGACTTGTATTAACCAGACTTTCCAAATTTTGTTATTTTATTGTTTCTTTCCCTGGAATCAATTTTTGGTTTAATGGATGAAATCTACTTCCGCTCTTGTTTTTATTGTGTCGTGTACTTTACATTTTAAATTGTTTCAGCTTCTTAAAGTGAACAGTTATATTTTCCTAAACTTTCACATTTAAAAAATATATACTTCTAGCTCACTCCAACAGTTTATTTATGTAGTCTGTGGTTTGTATACATTTCTAAAATGTATAATCTCAGTGGCATTTTGTTTAACCTCAAGAGTTAACTTGTCATAGCTTTAGATGGATATTTTGTTTGTTCATTCCTTGTTACCTATTTGTAACTAATTTCTAGAGTATTGCAAAATGCATGTATTGTATTAAAGTACATGTAAAGTAAAGTACATGTCTTATGTTATTTCTAAGAAATAGCATTTTCCTTGTAGCTAGAAACATGGTTTATTTTGAAATGTTCCACAGGTGTTTTATTCATACAATATCCATGCAACAAACTTTGGTTGAGTAATTATTTGTGTGTGTATGTGTCAAAATCTGAGCAAGGCAGGGGAGAGTATCATGGACACAAAACAAGGTCACAGTGATGGTGCTTACATTTTAGTTGAGAGACAGATAAATAAAAGTAAGCAGTCAGATAAAAGAAGTTCAATTTATAATAAGTGCTAAAAAAAATAAATGAGGGATGAAGTACAGAATAGCAAAGAGGTTCTTCTTGAAGTAAGGTAGTCCTGCACACCTGTAATCCCAGTGACTCAAGAGGCTGAGGCAGAAGGATCATGAGTTCAACCCAGACTCAGCAACCTAGGGAGACCCTAAGCAATTCAACAAGATCCTATCTCTAATAAAATATATATTAAAAACAACGGGGAGGAGAGTGGGGAATGTGGCTAAATGGTTAAGTGCCCCTGGGTTCAATCCCTGGTAGAAAAAAAAAAAAGGTAATCCTACAAGTCTTCTGTGAAAAGATGAGACTATGTAAGACACAGAACTGGAGAAGAGTTAGCCCTGAGAATACTGTTAGTTGTGTGTAAGAGAAGATGATTTCCTCCAGGAAAAACAAAGCCAGCTTTTGCCTATGAAGAGCAAAGGTTGACAGCATGAAACCTTTCCTCTAGTACTGGGTGGGGGGGGGGTGAGTGGTATCTTTAATCTAGGCAGGATGATTTACCTTTTGGTGGCCTGCTTCACCTGTGGCACTCACTGTTCTGTCTCTTTGGCTCTAATGCCAAATCTGCAACTCTCCTTGGAAATAACATCCTCCTTATTTCGAGAATTGTATGCACAGATTTAATCTGAGAATGATGTAACAAATAGAGATCTGCCACATAACCTTTTTCTTTGGTCAGCCTGCAGTATCTCTGATAATAGAATTTTTATGGTTGTACTAGGAAAATTCAGCTTTCAGAAAGATATCAATTTTCATTTCTATGAGGTTGCAAAATTCTTGTTTCTCATGAGTTCTCTCTCAAGTTGATAGCATCTGCTTCATAGCTTTCTGAATTCTTGTCTTTTCTGGCTTTCTAATGGCACCTATCCAGCTTGCTAGTGCTATTATGAATTTATTCTCATAATTACATTTTCCTTGTCTTTTTCATGGGATTTGGAAAAGGAAGGTAAGTAAAAACTTGGGATCAGTCAACTTTGTATTAGAAATCCTAGAATTTATTTCAGAAGTATTCACTATTTTAAAACGTTTTATAGAATACACAATTTTGAATATTAGTGTATTAGTTTATGAAAACCTTTAAGAATGCATGTTACCTGCATAGAAGAATCATTTTTTTATTTGTATTACTAGCTTTTTTTTCCTCCATGATGTTAATACAAATTTCTATTTCTGATATGAGTATAAAAGTGGCATGTTAGTTAATTATCTAATAAATAAAGTAAATGAATAACCATGCAGGATAATTTGACACTTCATGTGATGCATATAAACAAAATAGAAGTTAGCCAGGATTAATTATGCCTCTGTTGTAATCTAGACTCTACGTGTACATATTAAACCAACTCAGTCTGTCAAGTACCACATGGTCTCATTCATAAGTACAATCTAAAAATGTTAATTTTAGAATAGGAAGGGAGTTACCAGAGACTGGGAGAGATAGGGAAAGTTTGATCAATGGATACCAAGTTATTTTAGGATAGGAAAAAGAAGTTCTCTTCTTTTTTACTCTTGCACAGTAGGATGACTATAAAACAATAATAATGTACAGTACATTTTTAAAAACTAAGAAAAAATTTGGAAAATTTTACCATAAAGAAATGATAGGTATTTGAGAAATAATAAATATTTGAGAAGACAGATATGTTCAACTTTACATAAACATTACAGAATGAATACATATATTGAACACAAGTTATCTCAATAGGTACAATTTTTGTTTTCATGTAAAATTAAATGTTATATTTTTTAATTTAAAAATTTTTCAAAACATAGTCTTATTATTGTATTTCAAGTATGTTATATTGTTTTCCTAAGATCCCAGAGTTACCAGCTGGCCTAACTAAGATTGGATTTACTTATTCCAATTCTTTGTTGCCCTCTGTTTCTACAAAATTCAAAACCCCTAACAAATGAGGCTGAATGTTATTGGACAAAATTATCGGTGTTAAGGAATGGGTTTACAGACTGTGAAATACATGGACATGGAAAGAATACATTATATTCTGACAGAGATCAAAGAGGGAGAGAACAGATAAGCAGAGAAGCAAGGCTCCAGCTAAGCAAGGGTAGTTGCCACTCATAGCCATGAATGTTAACAGAACCACTTCCACACTATCATGGACTAGGTGAGAACTCAGTGGCTCTAGCTTTGTTGCTATGAGAACATTGGTTGCATTTGTTTGTTTTCTATTTCAGGATGCAGATTTCTCACTTTGGTACTTCAAATAGTCACAAGAATAATCAGTACTTTTCATCATTCACCTTTCCCTTGGCCTAATGTAAAAAAAAAAAATGTCCTCGATAATATTTTATAGTCTTGATACTTCACTTAATTTTTGACAATATATTTTGCCCAAAATATGAAATGTTGCCAAGGCAACATAGTAACTTCTCCTGGTCCAAGGTATCTGCTGTGCTTTAAAAAGTTCAATTTAAAATAAAATAATTAATAATAATAATAAGACAATGTAACTGAGTTTTTGTTCAATTTCTAAAATATTTTAGTCCCACTGAGTTCTATTAAACTATGTTATAAAATTTTTAAATGTGATTTCCAAAATATTCTAAGTGAATAATAATATGCCAGACAACTAGGCACTTTGATAAAGTTGGTATCTAAGACTTTCTTCCCCCTACCTAACTGCCACCCTAAAGCACCAAATTTCCCACAAAATTTCAGCGTAAAGAAACATATTTGAAAAGAATAACCAAAGGAAGTTTCACTGGGATTCTAAAAGGGGTAGGAAGAAGATTATCAATTCAAGATACCTAATTTAAAAATGCAGAACATTTTATTCCCTCAAAAATGTCCATCACCACCCCCTCCGTCAACTTGCCCCAAATTTACAAAAGTAATGATTGTAAAACAACTCTATTGAGGACCACTGTGTATGTAGTAGTTCAGTTTGATAATCTGTGTACTATAAAATCATGTGTAAGACAGTCTCCTATAGTTAACACACAATGTATTTATTTTATTGTTTCAGACCACTGATAGCTTGGACTAAAGACATGGACGAGAATATATGTTTACATATATTATATATATTTACACTATGAGGCTCATATCAATGTTTCCCCCTCTGTTCTTTATCCCAAGCTTTGGAATAAAGGGTGTCTTTAAATGTACATTGTTCCAATCTTTAGTAGAAAATTAAAGTGAATTCAAGTCTGAAAAAAAATACAAAAGAAAATGGAAAAATAGAATAAATACACAGCAGTTAAACCAGAAAAAATGTCAAAAAGGGATAAAACTTCTTAGAAATTTCTGAAAAATAAACAGTACTTGGGAAAGGATTTCATCTTCTCTCTCTCTCTCTCTCTCTCTCTCTCTCTCTCTCAAACACACACACACACACACACACACACACACGTACGTATAAGTGGCATACATAAGAAATATGTCCTCCTCCGAGAGATGGCCTAAGAAACTTTACAGTAAGGGCTGGGATTTTGGCTCAGCAGTAGAGCGCTTGCCACTAGACGTATGGGGCCCTAGGTTCACATGTATGAGACAAGTGCTCTGCCACTAAGCCACAACCCCAGCCCCGATATTTCACTTTTATTCTAACAGTTTTTCCTTCATGAGTTGTGACATTTTATTATTGGTTTTTAATACATTTAATATTTCTGTTGATTAATCTGACTCTTTACTCATGACAAAAGAATCCCCTTTCTAAATTTGATTTGTCTGATATTAGTGCAGTTGCAAGAGTTTTCTTAAATCTTTTCATTCTTTTACTTTTAACCAATATGTGTCTTTGTGTTTCAAGTATATTTTTATGAAGCACACATGGCTTGTTTTTGCTTTTTTCCTAATCCAGGAAAATATTTTTCTTGAAATATCCAGTCTCATAATTTGATATAGGTATTTCTGGGTTTGGGTATAATTTCAGCATCATGACTTGTGATTTCTATTTGTCCAGACTGCTGTATATTCTTCTGTTCCCATTCCACTGCTTTTGTATTTGAAGTGAAATATTTTTTAATATTATATTTTATCTTCTCTGGAAATATTTTAGCTATGCCTTTTTGTATTTTAGTGCTTATTTAGATATTAAAATGTGAATCTATAGTCACTGGTTATACTCAAAAACTATTCTATGCACAACTTAGGAAATTTTTGATGATCTATATCCATTTTCATTATCACCCTTTTGGCTTGTTTCATGTATTTTACTTCACCTATTTTCAAATGCATGTTTATTGTTGTTAATACTTGAATAAAAATGTATCTTTCATGAGACTAATACAAGTACATCAGATAGAATTAAAAGATCTGTCTACTTAATAACATACGTACTCTTCCTATAGTTCTTTATTTGTTCCTGTAAAACTTGGTTTCCATTTGATATTATTTCCATATATCCTGAAAACCCTCTTTAGGCACTTCTTATGTAACAGCTTTACTTTTTTGACAAAGTTTTTGCACCTAATACTTTTCGGTAATAACTTTATCATTCATTTCTAAATGGTAATTTGATTAAACTTAGAAATCTAGTATAAGAGTTGTGGTTTTGTTTGTTTATTATTTATTTATTTTATTTGTTTTAATTAGTTACACATGACAGTACAATGACCTTGACATATCATACATTTGAATCAGGTGGGATATAATTTCTCATTTTTCTGAGTATATAGGCTGCAGAATCACATTGGTCATACACACACACACACACACACACACACACACACACACATTAATGATGTCTCATTCTATTCTGGCCACCACTATTTCTTCTGGGAAGTTAGCTTCATTCACTTAGCTGTTTCCCTAAAGACTTTTAGTTCAATGTGTCATTTTTGCCAATGATTATTTTAAAGATTTTTTTTCTCTTTGATGTTAAACTGAAATTGAGAGCCTAGATATGTTTTTTCATGCTATTTTTCATGATTGGGATTTATTTAGTGTCTGGATATTTTCCACCAAACTTGAGATAAAGGCTATTATTTTCTGTAGATACTTTCTGTCCCATTCTCTCACCCATTTTCTTCTGTGATTCAAATTTCATGGATGTTGAATTGCTTCTTATGTAATGTGTTGTTTGGGCTGGTTTTATTTGTTTCATATCCTTCTTTTTTTCTCTATTATTCAGATATAATAAATTATAATCATCTAAGACCTAATCCAGTAAAGTTTCCATCAGTTAATATACTTTTCAACTATAAATTTTTCATTTGATTCATTTCTAATTTATATTTTTACTCCTATTTCCCAAGTCTATATAATTGCTTAATATTTTCATCTAAATTTTTTTTGCTGATTACAATTCTGAGTCATCTTGAGTATTTTTCTATTTACTGCTTTTGTCCCTGAATATTAAGGATCACATATTCATTTTTCCTTTTATGTTTTATAATTTTCTGTTTTTTATTAATTATGATCAGGATGCCTCATATAGCCTGTATTTTCTTCCTCTGAAGAGTATTAATTCTCTCTTACTAGTCAATCAAATTATGTAAATCAGCTTAGAATTACAGAGACTTGATTTTATATTTCATTAATGTTTAGTTTAACTTTTTCAGTTTTTTTCTTAGTCCAATGCAAACCCCTTAGTTCTGTTACATGGCGTTTGCTATTAAGTTGTGTCTCTTCTGAAGTTTCTATGGAAAACACAAAGTATTTATATATAACCTCTAACTTGACTGAAATATTCTGTCCCTTTCATTATGCAGAAAGTGGGATGTATGCCTAACTCTTTCATCATCAAGCTACTGCTTTTCTGCTGAGCTCCTAGGCGTCTTGCCTACACATTTATATTTAGGGGTCAGGCAAAAATGGACTTCTTTTTAAATCCTATTTCTGAGTCTTTCCTCTTAAAGACTGAGGAGAATCACAGAAGAAAAGCTTTATAAATGTAGATGTCAGTGAGATTTTTTTCAACTTTCAAAGATCAAAATCCACTAGTTTCTTTTGTTGTTGTTGTTATTTTTGTTGCTGTATCCTCAAAAAGTTTTACACCAATCCAGAGATTATACTTTTTATAGGTGGGTCAGGGTAGGGGGGGGATAGTCCAAACAAACTTCTCTGCTTTATTGGGATTGGAATTATATGTTATTTTTCCAAGTGTGATCAGCTTTTTCTTGTAAAGAGCTCATATAATTCAACACTTAATGCTAAAAAAATGCTTCTAAGTATTTTAGCAAAAGAAAAACAACTTGATAAAACATCTAGAAACTTACGTGGCAATTGTTTAAGTGGAAAAATATAAACATACTCTATTAAAGAGTACTCTCTCAAATACAACAACTAACATAATTTAGTGAGTTATTTGGATAGAGGGTCAACCAACAAAAGTCTAAAAAATTCTGCTATATAAACAGATATAACTAAGGAAATATTATTTTTAATATTATTTTTGAAGTTATCCCTATTATAGTAGCCACAAAAATTTCAGTATACCAAAATGCTAATATAGCTTAAAAAGTGCTAGACTTACCTAAAAAAAATTTAATATTTTTAAAGTATCTGAAAGTGGTTCTGCAGAAATAGAAGTAATATATTTCTACATGTATAGGTCCAATATTGTAAAGATGTGACAAATTAATCAATAAACTATGTAATGGTATTTTTATAAAAATTATCAATCAATGAAAATGAATAAAGTCTTAAAATCGATTCTTATATCTGTGGAAATTAGTAAAAGGCATAGAAGATTTCTAGCCATCTGAAAAGGATGAATTCTATGAGCAATATTGGGTAAGTTAGCTTTCTACAGGTGAAGAAAATTTACATATGCATATGTCATCCTGTAAATGAAAATACACTACAATTTTGTCAAAATGTAAGTGTTTAAAATTATTCAACAAAACACTAGTGATAAAACATAGGAAAACAAAGAAGCCCCCAAATAAGGTTAAGACATATTTGACTGCATGAAAATGTAAATCACTTATGTGATGAAGGACACTTCAAAATTTGCAAGAAAAATGAAAGGCTAGGAAAAATATCTCCTTTTATATAGAGATACAAGTATAGGTATAGATATAATTATATGTGATGTTGCTTTGCCAATACGTATCTATACTTCACATGTGAACATGCATAAGTAAATCCAATTATATATTAAATATATATTATATACATACTTCCTTACATCCATTCTTGCAATCTCATTCAGAACTCTTAACTTGTTCCCAGAAGAAAAATATATGCACTGTCTGCGTTTATATCAGCTTAAATGTGAACAAATAATCCAAAGATAAAACACAGTTAATTAGTGAATTAGTGAATGTGAAAAAGTGCTAAAGACAAAAAGACAAAAAAATTAAAAAAAAAAAAAAGAAAGAAAGAAACTTGGGAACTCTAAATCAAGACTCCAATGTAACATGATTTTTTACCTACCAGACAGGCAACATATTTTTGAGAGAGATATTTGTCATTGATGAGAGTATGAAGAAATTGGCACATTAATACCAATAATAATATAATAAATTGTGATGTTCTTTCAGATGGCACCTCAGTGATATTTATAAAACATGAGATGTTCCTGTCTCATGATGAAGCAATTCCTCTGCTATCAGCACTTTTTCTATGGATGATAACACACATTACAACAATGATTAGTCAGGGCAAGAAGTTAGGCACTACTATTATTTGTGACAAAGCAGACTAAGCAATCTTTTACTTTAACAAAGTATATCTTCGAACATGCAAAATATTTTTTAGTATATACCAAATGCATAGAAAGTAAATTCCATAATCTGTGATCAAATATAAGTGTTTCAAATCTCATTTCTGTGAACAAACATTTAATTGAGAAGGACATAAGTATTTTATTGATACCCCTGTAATTACCTAAAAATAGATCTGGTAATAGGATGATTGGGAATTGAGAATGAAAGGAGAATAAAGAACTTTTCAAACTAACAGCAAGTACTCTTGAAATAAAGAATAAATAAAATACATGTAGCTCAAAAGTTGAGGCACATGGCCCTGATTCAATTCCCAGCACCACAAAAAATATAGAAAATGAAATAAAATAAGAGATTTTTAAAAAAGGGGAAAAGAAGCATTCACTGTGAACTTAGTTGTTTGCTAATTTTATGTGGTGAGAGGCCATGTTATACAAACCTGGCTTTACAGAATTTATTTTGGTGACTTGGATATGCATTAGATGAATAATCACAAAAACCAATTAAAATACCTGATGGAGACTAAATTTATCCTTGTTAATTCAGGGAGAAGAATAGATAGCACCTGCAGATAATTTACCTTTTACTTAAATATAATAGTCTTCAAAAAATAGACATTGTCCTGATTGCCCTGTAATCATCCTCTAATGAAATATGAAATCTAGGAACTTTATCTCCTTCTATTAAATTTTAAGCACTGTCAAATGCCCATACTCTTTCCTCTGCTGAAGAGAACTGGTTACTATAACAACCACCTAGCAGTATTACTAACCACACATAGGAAAACAAAACCCACAGCCTGAACTGCAGAATGATTCTGTGCTTATTTAGAATCTGTCAGAAATATATTAAGCAAGAAAGAAAATGAAAGAGGTTTGAAGTTAGAATATTAATCCACAAGTAAGATTAAACAAAATACAGGACAGAGGACACTGAGGAAGCTGCTAGGGTCACCCCTCCTCCTGCTCTTTTCTGGGGGAATCACAAGACGCTAGTGCTCTAGTTATTCAGAAAGTGTCTCATTTCACTCCCCAACTGTTCTCAGGGCTGAGGGGGCAGCAGGGAGGGATAACTGCTGATGCCAGATACAGAGCAATGAAATATCTTTCTCCCCGTCTCTAAATATCCAGAAACACACCCTGATCATAGCACCTCTGGGAGAGGCAAAAGCGGTCGTGGAATAAAGGGAAGTACAAATTCTGAAGGTTCTGATTGTACTTGCTGTAAAACAAAGACAATACTTCTTCTGCCTTCTTTGTCATGGTGAGAGTAACATTCTAAAATTGTAGGGAGTGATGTAAAAGCTACTAGCTTTATAAAATGAGCAGTATTTATTATGATTAAAATGTAAAGGACCAAATATCTGTCATGTATTGATAAATCACTTTTGTCATCATTATTTTTATTTAAATTAAATTTACTTTTTAACTGACAGAAAAAGAAAAAAAATGAATATATTAATGATACCATGTGATGTTTCAATGCACATAGTCTGTAATGTTTAAATCAGGTTAAACATATCTTTTTCCTCAAATATCTTTTTCTTTGTGGTGAAAACTTTCAATGTAATTTTTTTTCCTAGCTTTTTGATATGTACAGTTCATCATTGTTACCTACAGTCCCCTTGCTGGACAATAGCATACCAGAAACTCTTTCTCTTATCTAACATAGCTTAGGACCAATTAGACAACTTTTCCCCATTTTACCCTCCTTTCACACTCTCGAGCCCCACAATTGGTGATTGTTATCATAACCAGTTCTCTTCACCATACTATTTCAACTTCTATGAGATCAACATTTTTAGATTCCAAATATGAGTGAGAACTCGTGGTGCTTTGTTGAGAGCCACAGCAGAGTCGGAATGGCCCCTGGCATTTTGCCAGAAGGAATAGTTGAGAGGTGACACCAGCGAGCCATTAAGATGATCATAATTAAGTTGTGTATAATTGCTGTGACAGGATGATCCTGGATTGAAACAGGCTGTGTATTCATTTGTATATAGACCCCTGCTGTCCATCTCAGGCCCCCGCTACTTTGGAGTTCTGTGGGGATTCCTGGGGAGTTCGCGTTGGTTGGTGAAGTTCCGGTGGAGGGAGTTCCAGTTGGTGTGTGGTGTTCCTGGAAGGACCGCGTGGGTGTGGGTGGCGTTTGCTGGAGTTCCGGCAATAAAGGAGTTCCTGTTTGAACCTGTAAGTGTCTCCTGGTGGCTCGGTTATTTTGTGCCCAGCCAGACTGAGGCAGTGCTTGGCTCTTGCACCTAAATTCTTTCACTAATCTCCAGTTTCATCCATATCATTGCATCCTTTTTTTATGGCTGAATAGTATTTCACTGCGTATATTTTTATAATGGTTCAATATGGTTATTTTGCTTGAATATCAGCAATAATGCTACATTTGAAACTAAATAATATTCTTTTAATATTTTTTTATTGAATATAAGTCTCTGGGAATTAAAACATAAAATGTATTCAAAGGTGTAGCTCAGAATAGATGGCTGTAGTGAATTTTAAAGAACCAATGGCTCTGATAAGGTCTAAAATATATATTCTCAATAAATAATTTTTATTTGAACTCTGCGAGTATTCATATACTTGTAGTCAATCAGCAACCTATGAGTTTTCAGAATTTAACCACCTTTAAAATGTCAAGTTCCTGTATGCTGCTAAATTTACTTCCCTCCACATAACAGTGTAGTGACCTAAAACGGTTTTACTCAATTAACTGGAACCATTTTTACAGCTGTGAGAGAGTAAGTATAAAAATGACAACCTCCCATTTTAGCTCAGCTTTTTTGAAAGTAAGAAGTAGTCAAAATAGCTTGTTTTAAAGAGAAGCAAAAAGCTGTGTGACCATCTTGTCTTGACTGAGTTCATGTACAACAAGTTCCAAACCATAACAGTATTTTTGTAGCTAAGTGACAAGCCTCTAAAAATAGAGACTTATAAAGAGAAATGCTGGTGAGATTTAACTACAGAGCTGATTGTGTTCCTATAAACACTCACCAGGCTTTTAAAAACCCTAGGTGACTGTTAGATTTGTTAAAATAGAGAACTAGAAAAGCATGTGGTAGCAAGGGTGTGTGTGGGCTTGGAAGTGTGTTTGGTTTTGTTTGATCAAGTAGTATCTATGATTTGCTTTGTGAATCACCTATCATGCTTAACAAAAAGTCTCTAGAAAAACAGCAGAAGAAAGACACACAGCCCACAGCTCAGCCCTACAACCCAAAGAATGTCAATTTCTTGGATTAAACAGTCTCATCTGTGGCAATGATGTATCTAGACTTCATAATATCCAATAGTCTTCATAATATTCAATATTACATGATAATTACATGTAAATATTTGTTTTGTGTTTTTCTACTGAAACTTTTTGTGTGTGTGTCAGGCATTCTTTCATTTATGTTTGTTTTGATGTTTTCCAAGGAAGCTTTGAATCTGCATTTTGATTTCTGCTTTCACTTTAAAAAACGACGGAGAGAAAGATTTTACTAAACTGAGAGAAATTAAGATTCTTAGCTAATTAGTAAGATTTGGACCAATGCCATTCGAAAACATGGTACAATTTCAGAGGGTATTTTTAAGGAAATTTAATCAAAAAATAAAACACTTACACAAAGATCCTAGCTCTTCATTAATTTGCCACTGTCCATGGAAGAATCTAACCTGTAGCTTGGCACTCAAAGTGCTGTACCATTGATCACTGCCTTGATTTCAACTAACTTCTCATTACCATTCTACACATGTCACTCCAGCGGTCAAATCTTCTAATTATCTCCCATCCCTACCAGCTTCTTTGTCCACTGAATTTCTAATGGAAATGCTCTTCCTTTTCATTCTTTTTATCCACATATGACCAACCCTTCAAGACTGACTGAAGTCTCCTCATGAAGTTTACCTGCTCATATCAGCCTTATGTAATGTCTCCTCAATTCAAATTGTAGCACACCTAAGGTTTATTGTTCATTCAGCACATGTTTCAGTCTCCCGGGTAGCATTTCTCATTTATAGAAATGCTTTCTCTCTTTTTAATCACATTGCACTCAGGCAATATAGAAAAGGGTAAAAGGTTCTGACTGACTTTCCACAAGAATTAGCAGATTTTCTTAAACACAATAATAATAACCATGATTACCAGTTACATTTATGGACTAGTCATTGTATTTACTGTATAAGAAATATATAGAACTGTGTTTAAATCCAGATTCTACTACTTCTTAACTTTAAAGCTTTGATCAAGTAACTTACTACTTCCGTGAGAATGTGTAAAAGATTTCACAAGTGTTACTTAATATTCACCATAATGAGGCAGGATAAGTTCTATTATTGACTCCATTTTAAAGTTTGAAGAAAGCGAATCCCAGAAACCTTACCTAATATCAAAAGACAAAATTACAATACATTTAGCTTAGATATCTAATTGGCTTTTATTTGCAATTCTAAAATAAATAAAAAGAATGAGTGCTCTCCTAGGTATGATGGAACAATTGTTTTTTTGTGGTGTGGGAATGTTATAATTTAGATATGAGATGTCCCCCAAAAGCTCATATTTGAGACAATACAAGAACATTCCAAGGTGAAATAATAGGGTTATGAGAGCCTTAATCTAATCAGTGTGTTAATCCTTTGATAGAGATTAACTGGGTGGTTAACTGTAGACAGGTAGGGTACAACTGAAGCAGTAAGGTCCCTGTGGGTGCCTTTGGGGTATATACTGTCCCTGGAGAGTGGCACACACTCTCTCTACTTCCTGGTGGCCACGTGCTGATCTGCTTTCCTCTACCATATTCTTCTGTCATGATGTTCCACCTCATATTGGGCCCAGAGCAATGGAGTTGGCCATCTATAGACAGAGACATCTGAAATCATGAGCCCCAAACAAACTCTTTTTCCTCTAAAATTGTTTTTCTCGGGTATTTTGTTTACAGCTGTGAAAAAACTGACCAAAAAAAAAAAAAAAAAAAAAAAAGAGAGAGAAAAAGAATAATAAAGAAAAAAAGAAAAAGGAAGCAATAATAGAAAAAAAAGATTTTTTGTCTTCTTTTTGGTTAATACTAGGTTACTTTAGAGTAATAGTCTTGCAAGGGTTCTTTCTTATTATGCTGACTCTTTGTATTGTGTTCTTTTGTATTGGCTACTGTTGACTGTGTCCTTTTGTATTGGCTATTGTTAATATCAGAAAAAAATGGCCTGTTTGGAGGTTTTTCTCTCTCCTTAATGTTGAGGGCCACAGCTGAATCGGGATGGCACATGGCATTTTGCCAGAAGGAGTGGTTAAGAGGTGACGCCAGCAAGCCATTGAGATGATGATGGTTAAGTTAAGCTGTGTATTCAGTTGTATATAGACCTTTGCTGTCTGGCAATAGGGTGGCTCCTGCTGCCTCCTGCACCTGCTACTTTGGAGTTCCCAGTTGAGTTCTCGCAGGGTTCCAAGAGAGTGTGGTGGTGGGTGAGAGTGTTCCTGGGGAGCGTGTGTGGAGTGCCGGTGAGAGTTCGGGCAATAAAAGAGTTCCTGTTTGAACCTACAAGTGCCTCATGGCGGCTCGGTTATTTTGTGCCCAGCCAGACTGCAGCACCTTAAAGCTCCATTTTGATTATGTATCACTTAGTATGAATGACTCCATTGTGGCTTAGGCTGGTTAGTTGGGGCGTAGTTCAGGTAGGACTTCAGTCCAGAACAATGGCCTACTTTATAAAATTTGTTCAATACTCAGAACACTGGCTGGTAAATTCAAGAGTTATGATCTCCCTGATTGAATAGGATCTCTAATCTTGGAAAAGCAAAGTATTTTCTCAGAAATACTTTGCTTTTTACCTGTAAGCAAAGTAGATTTCAGGGTTTTTCATGGCTCATACAAGAGATGGGTCTTCATTTTTACAATAAATCAAGCATGAGGTCAAATAATTTTTTTTTCTTGTGGTTCTGGAGATTGAACCCAGGGTCTCATGCAAGCTGAGCATGCACACTACTACGGAGCCATACTATACCCCCCTCAAAGGAGTTTTTAACACTAACAAAGAGAACTGCTAAGAGACTGTGTTCTACTTGCTCTACTGTCAGCAAAGCTAAAATCCCTGCTGTTCTCCCTTAGACTGGTAGACTGAGTACCATTGGTTAAATTAGCTCTCAAGGTGCCCAAAATCAGTAAGGACACGGCCTAATACAGCAAGTCTGACAGTTACAGTTACAAGAATAGTTTGTCTTCAGCTACAACTGAGCTTTTGAAGTTGGAACTGGTGTCCAATTAACAATTCAAAAATTAAGGCAGAATGCATAAAGAAAGGACAAGAAAATATCTCTAGCACTTTTGCTTTTTAATAGGTTTGACCTTTTTAAGGTTGGATTTTGTGACAGGCTATGCCAAAAGAAAACCTACAGGAAATAAAACTGAAAAGTTCTAAAAATACAAAGTACAAACACTATAATCTTATAAATGCTTAGGCCTGTATTCAGTTCAGAGGTCCTAAATACACACACCTCTTAATTACCACTCCATTCTCCATAAACTATACAAACAGGCAGCATGTGACTGCTGCCTCTCCCTCTGCTCACCAATTCCACTCCTCAGGGCAGTCAGTATCAGGTTCTTTAGTCATAACTTCACAGCAAGTGTGAAGGTGAGAGTCATTGATTTCCTGCAGGGCTAGGTGAACACTCTTTCAAAGTGCTTGCACATGTTGATGCCTCCATTGGCATGGAAGGCCTAGGGCCATCTGGTGTGCTACAGAGCCCAGCCCAGAATAAGGAAGTCCTGCTGCTTCCTAGATCGGTGGGAAACAAATTGTAGGATTCTATCTAAGCCACACCATTCTTGATCTCAGTTTTCTGATTTGGGAAATAAAACTTATTCTAGATGCTTTAGTCAGCTTTTGCATCTCTGTGACCAAAATACCTAACAAGAGGAACTTAGAGGAGACAAATTTTATTTGGAGCTCACAGTTTCAAAGGTCTCGGCCATAGATGGCTGAAGACCTCATTGTTAAGAGCCCAAAGTGAGAAAGCATATCATAGGAGAAGGGCCCAGTGGAGGAAAGCTGCTAAGCTCATGGCACAAGATCAGGAAGCAGAAAAAGAGGGGAAAGGGAGAAGGATACAGAGAGAATGCACCCTTCCAGGGGACACCCCCTTAATCCAAACCAGCCATACCCCACCTGCCTGCAGTTATTACCCATTCAAACTAGAATGAATGGATTAGGTTACAGCTCTCACAATCTAATTATTACACCTCTGAACATCCCTGCATTAATGGGAGATTGTGGGGCCACCTCATATCTAAACCACTACACTAGATTACCACAAAGAATTTAGCCGTGTAATTTTACGTTAGTAAATCTACCAACCATGTAGAGTTTCCATAATAGTATTCTTCTCCTTATCATCTCTCTCTTTCTGGCAGTAACTTATATTTCATTATTTCCTATGAGCCACTATCATCTCCTAGGATGAATTCTTTTTTATTATTATTATTATTAGTTGTTCAAAATATTACAAAGCCCATTTGTTGATTGGGTTATTTGTTTTCTTATTGTTTAATTTTTTGAGTTCTTTGTATACTCTGGATATTAGGGCTCTATCTGAAGTGTGAGGAGTAAAAATTTGTTCCCATGATGTAGGCTCCCTATTTACCTCTTTTATTGTTTCTCTTGCTGAGAGAAAACTTTTCAGTTTAAGTAAGTCCCATTTGTTGATTTTTGTTATCAACTTTTGTGCTATGGGTGTCCTATTAAGGAATTTGGAGCCCGACCCTACAATATGTAGATCGGAGCCAACTTTTTCTTCTATCAGACACAGAGTCTCTGATTTGATATCAAGCTCCTTGATCCACTTTGAGTTAACTTTTGTGCATGGCGAGAGGAGGGGATTCAGTTTCATTTTGTTGCATATGGATTTCCAGTTTTCCCAGCACCATTTGTTGAAGATGCTATCCTCCCTCCATTGCATGCTTTTAGCTCCTTTATCAAATATAAGATAGTTGTAGCTTTGTGGATTAGTCTCTGTGTCCTCTATTCTGTACCATTGGTCCACCCTCCTGTTTTGGTACCAGTACCATGCTGTTTTTGTTACTATTGCTCTGTAATATAGTTTTAACAGACACTTCTCAGAGGAGGACATACAATCAATCAATAAGTACATGAAAAAATGCTCACCATCTCTAGCAGTCAGAGAAATGCAAATCAAAACCACCCTAAGATACCATCTCACCCCAGTAAGATTGGCAGCCATTATGAAGTCAAACAACAACAAGTGCTGGCGAGGATGTGGGGAAAAGGGTACACTTGTACATTGCTGGTGGGACTGCAAATTGGTGCGGCCAATGTGGAAAGCAGTATGGAGATTCCTTGGAAAGCTGGGAATGGAACCGCCATTTGACCCAGCTATTCCTCTTCTCAGACTACACCCAAAGGACCTAAAAACAGCATATTACAGGGACACAGCCACATCAATGTTTATAGCAGCACAATTCACAATAGCTAAACTGTGGAGCCAACCTAGATGTCCTTCAGTGGATGAATGGATAAAAAAAATGTGGCATATATACACAATGGAATATTCCTCAGCAATAAAAAACAATAAGATCATGGCATTTGCAGGGAAATGGATGGCATTAGAGAAAATTATGCTAAGTGAAGTTAGCCATTCCCCCCAAAACAAATGCAGAATGTCTTCTCTGATATACGGGTGGTGACTCAAAATGGGGTTGGGAGGGAGAGCAAGGGAGGAAGATTACCTCTAGATAGGGAATAGGGGTGGGAGGCAAAGGGAGGGAAAAGGGGAATAGCATGGATGGTGAAAGGAGACCCTCATCATTATACAAAATA
>NW_026000037.1:42691663-42736250 GCF_001458135.2 Marmota marmota marmota | reverse complement strand
CCCAACCTTTCACCTTCAGCCTGTGTATGTCTTCTCCAATCAAATGTGTCTCCTGGAGGCAGCATATTGTTGGATTTGTTTTTTTAATCCATGTTACCAGCCTATGTCACTTTATTGGTGAGTTTAAGCCATTAACGTTTAGAGTTACTATTGATATATGTTTTGTACTTCCAGCCATGTTTGATTATTTATCTTCTTTTTTTTTAATTCGGTTTGTTTCTCCATGATTAGCTCTCCCCCCACCCTCTGGCTTTACTGAGGTACTTCCCACTGTTGGTTTTGGTTATTGTTTTTCATTTCTTCCTCGTGAAGTGTTTTGCTCAAGATGCTTTGCAATGCTGATTTTCTGGCTGCAAATTCTTTTAACTTTTGTTTATCATGAAAGATTTTTATTTCATTGTCGTACCTGAAGCTTGATTTTGCTGGATATAAAATTCTTGGTTGGCATCCATTGTCTTTCAGTGTTTGAAATACGTTGTTCCAGGATCTTCTCGCTTTCAGCGTCTGTGATGAAAAATCCATTGTTAACCTTATTGGTTTACCCCTGAATGTAATCTGCCTCCTTTCTCTTGTAACTTTTAATATTTTCTCTTTGTTCTATATATTGGATATCGTCATAACAATGTGTCTTGGCATTAGTCTACTGTGATTTTGTATGCTCGGTGTCGGCATTAGTCTACTGTGATTTTGTATGCATCTACTATTTGTACATCCATTTCTTTTTTTATATCTGAAAAGTTTTCTATAATTATTTATTTCAACAGGTTGTTCTTTCCCTTGGTTTGAATCTCTATACCTTCCTCTATCCTGATGACTATCCTCTATCCTGATGACTCTTAAGTTTGGTTTTTTTATATTATCCCATATCTCTTGGATGTTTTTCTCGTGATTTTTTACCAGCCTTTCTGAGTTGGCTAGACTCTTTTCAAGATGATATATTTTGTCTTCATTATCTGACGTTCTGGCTTCTACTTGCTCCACTCTGTTAGTGATACTCTCATTTGAGTTTTTAATTTGGTTTATAGTTTCCTTCATTTCTACAATTATTGTTTGATTTTTTTTAATAATCTCTATATCCTGATAAAGATGCTGATTTGCTTCTTTTATCTGCTTATGTAATTCATTTTCAATGTGTTCTTTCATTGTTTGAATTTGCTGTCTCATATCCTCTTTAAGATTCCATTCCATCTGTCTAAAGTATTCCTTGAGTTCTTTATTTGACCATTTTTCTGATGCCTCTAGGTCCTCCTGAATATTTAGGCTGTCCTGCATTGTTTGTACTCCTTTTCTTCCTTGCTTTTTCATGCTGCTCATGTTACTTCTTGTTCTGTTTGACTGCTGAGTTACTGTTTACTCCTCTAAATTTATTTGGTTTAGTGTGTCTCTGGGGTCTCTCTTTTGTGATGGGAGACTGTAACTAGAGATGATGAGTTTTGTTGCACTTTAATGCAGATTCATTCATTTCCTAAACTGTGTGCGGATTCTGATGGCATATAGCGGTCTGCGGTTTGGTCTTGGGACTTATATTTAGGTCGAATGATGTGATGGTATTGAGGTTGGTATCTCTTGGCAACCTTGGAAGTTTGCTCTACTGACGAGGGATATTAACAGGAGAATGGTCTGGAGTATTTGGGGGAAGCTAGGGACTTGGTAGCACTATATAACACCTCAGAACATTGACCTATACATATTTAGTAAATTACGCGTAAACAGCATCATGATGCTCGGGAGGAAAGGTATTAGAAGGGAAGGGAAGAAGTCACTAAAGAGAATGAGAGTAAACAGGTAGAATTCAAGGAAAGGGGAATAAGGAAATTGAAAAGAAATGAAAAGACAAAAGAAAAAAATAGAAAATAAATAAAGAAAAAATTTAAAAAATAATCAAAAAAATAAAAATAAAAACTAGAAAAAGAATTTAAAACATAAAAAAATAAAAATTAAAAAAAAACAAATTAAAAAAAAATTTAAAAATGCAGTCTTTGAGTTCGATTAACTTCTTTTCCTGTAGGTGGAGCTGTGCCCACCAGGCCAAGCTTCTCCTCTCACTACACAAGAACCAATCACTATGTAGCAGCTCCTCCTCCCCGACTGGGAGGGTCTCCAATCCTGAGTGCCTCGGGCTTTTTCTTGTGTCTAGTCACTTCCCCACTTTTCCTCCAGCCAGGCCCCGCTCACAGGTGACGCTCACCACAATACTGGCTACACGCCAGGTCTGCTGCTCCCAGGAGCCCTATTTTCTTGAACGACTGGGCACATTCTCCATGCTTGCCATTCCCTCAGACCCTAAGGTTGTGGAGCTTGGGGCTGAGGACCCTCAGAATATTTTGCTTGCCCTCCAGGAGCACGCCCCCCGGTAGCTGATGCAAGAGACCTCAGTTGTTAGCGCTGGTGGGAGCGGTAGCCGGGGGTCCCGCGCCGTGTGTCCCGCGCCGCTCCTGAATCCCTACGTCTGACTATTGAGCTCACGGGAGAGCTGGGAGGGCCCCTTGAGGTTTCCCTGCTGTGTGGAGAGGGAGGGCTAGGGGGTTACACACCTGCCGTCGCTGGTTTCAATGAAGTTATCTCCTCCGCTGCATTCTGGTGACGTCAGTTCTCTGCCATGGTGGTATATCATGTGAATGGCAACAGTTTGTTCCCTTTGCCAGGTGACCGAAGCAACGGGTGGGTTCTGACCGACTCTCCCAAGCCACTACCTATGAAGGCTGGGTTGGTATTAACCTTCACAGGATCAGGCGGGACCGACAAGTTGTTTCAGTGGGATTGTTTAGCCCTGAATCACAGTGGTTTGTCTGTGAGACGCAGGCAAACGGGAGACTGAATTCGGCCACTCCGGGCTGGTTGTGTATTCTGAGAGGTGCAGACTATTCGTCCCAGATCCACGTTAGCTCAGCATTGCCTAGTGATCCTGAGCAAACATCATTTAGACGGTTTAAGACTCCCTATGCCCTCACAGCTGAAGAGGTCAGAGACTTGATACCTCCGTGCCCACCGCCATGTTCCTCTTAGGATGAATTCTAAGCCTTCTCTATTCATTAACTATCTATACTCCTCATTTTCCTTCTACACTCATTCATTTGTTGTAATATAGTTGTCAATTTTTTAGACTAAATAATAAATTTTGAATTTTCTAGTCCATAACAATCATGCTGTTATTTTTCCAGATCATTTTAGTAGTGATAGATATCACAGGTACTTCCTAGAAAGTATTCTCTTATCCCCCAAGTTTTGGACTTTCTCAATCTTGGAGTTGTTTTTGACTCCTTCAGCACTTTGTAGTTAACCCACAGCTATATCTTATTATTCTCTCTACATGTCAAATCACCTTTGTCAATAACTCAACTATAGGTGCTGAGAAGTGAGACTAACCAGCTCAACATGACTTTGCTATTGCCCAGGAACATAAGGCAGTCAGTTTCAGAATTTGTTTCAGGAAGAAACAAAGTGCTTCATACCTTGCATAGAATTTTATTATATAGTAAGTCCGTACTATATAATATATTGGTCAGCTCTTTCTTCTAGGTGTATGTACTCTTCACATAATTGATAAAATATTTTTTAAGTGTTCTCAGCATCCATATATACTTTTTTTTTTTTAAATACTTTTTATTTTTTAGTTATCGGCGGACACAACATCTTTGTTTGTATGTGGTGCTGAGGATCGAACCCGGGCCGCACGCATGCCAGGCGAGCGCGCTACCGCTTGAGCCACATCCCCAGCCCTCCATATATACTTTACAATCCACCAGGAGTTTTAAACAGAAGAACTAACTACCTAATACATATTTTTGACACTCCTCTTATTAACCATCCCACCTTAGCTCTCATTTCGGGCATTGATTTTAAGCCCCTTTCAAACAATGTAATTTCCTTACATTATGAGAGACTTTCCCTACAGCACTTGGTCATCCACTTCTAACTCTGTTCTTTTACTGGGAAGTATATCTGATTATTCATCCAAGCTCAACACATTCTTTGCAATTTGCCTCAATCCTCCCTATATTTTAAGACATATTTTAGCCTGGGCGTGGGATGTAGTTCAGTGGTAGAGTGCTTGCCTACAATGTCGAAGGCCCTGAGTTCAATTCCAGCACCACATTAAGAAAGAAAAAGAAAAAAGAAAGAAAGATTTTAGCCATAATAATTCTTCCAACTAATTCAAATCATTCCTTTCATCTCAGTCTTCCTATTTAGTATTTATATATACGCACTTTGAGATGTTTTGTTGTTTCCAGGTTTTAATGTTAGTTCCTTCTTCAGCAGAATGAGTGGCACTCATCAAACAATGTGTCTTCTCCCCCCATTTCCCTGCCTCTTTGAGTTTAGGGATATGGAACTCCTCATGGTCAATGGGCTGGGAAATAACTACTAGGTGTTACTTCTGAGTAAAACCACACCAGAGCTGGACCTCAACCATTCAGCTGCCTCTTTTACCAGAAGGCTGCATGTGCTTGATGGAGCCCCCAGAGATCTGGGCACACTTACAATGCTATAGGACAAAGCTCTCAAGCTGCCTCTGCTGGTCACAAGGTGAGAGCAAAAAGAAATCTTTTGTATGTTAAGCCTTCAAAGTTGGTTGGATGACTTATGATAAGAGACAGGGACCATTTCTCTTGTTATTTCCTTCTTTATTTTTCCTTGTTATTTATTTAGACAGGATCTAAATATGTTGCCAGGCTGATCTTGGATTCCTGGGTTCAAGTTATTCTTCTGGCTTGGCCTTAGGAATAATTGGGACTATAGGTGTGAGTCACCATTTCCAGATTGGGGTCTATTTCTTTAAATGATTTTGTTGTTTTCTAAACAGTGTACTACGTGGTTTCTGTACAAATATCATATTCATTGAATGCTTTTAACTATATGCATTTTATTGTTTGCATTTATTTATCCCTAGACATTATTGGTAGAAATTGTAATGTCTTAAAATCATATCAATGATGATATACAATTCTTCTTCCTATTCTTCTAAGAATTGCATTTCATAGTTTTGAAAAATCAGTTTTAAAGTTTTATAAAGAAGAGAGTTATTTGGGTGAAACTGTTACAGATTAATCAGGAAAGCAGTATGGGATAAGAGATTTATCATAGAAATCAGGCTTTACACAATTGGAGTTAATGGAAAGTTTGAAAAGGGGAGTAGAAGGTTCAGAGAAGAAATTGACCACCCAATCAAAACAGCCAGCATGTTTAGCCACTCAGGTGCAACTGTGGAGGGTGACATGGTGGAGAAATCTTCAGAAAACTTTACCTCTATGGATCTTTAGCCAAGTGTCTGGTGATGTGTCTTAGGACTACTGTTGGTGCCAAGAGCTGCTGGCCTTGCTAACCACTAGCTAGTTTGAAGCCAGATGTGGAACAGAGAAGAGTAAGCACAAGATGGAATCTGCTCCCATCTGTGTTCTGTATTGTCACTACCACTTACAATAGAGACCTTCAGAGAGTAAATGCTACCTCACCTCTACTTTCAAAATCCCCAATTTCTTCTAGCCAATACACACACACACACACACACACACACACACACAAAGGAGATTTGAGAAACAGAATGAAGATAGGCTTGTCAAAAAAGAAATTCAAGTGAAAGTAGTCTGCATGAGGGGCAAAAAATAGTGTGTTAGATAGATACACTAATTAATTCTTTATTGCTTCTTCATCAATGTGTGGCAGTTACTGTCCTGCTTAAATCTGAGTTGGCTTTGAGACTGCTTTGGTTGGAAGCAGAAGTGAATCTATTCCAGGTCCTAGCTTTTCGGTTACGAGAACTTACAGGGAGTTCATTGACTGGATCCTCAGCTGTTGCCCTCCAGGGTCAACCTCTGCATCATTGCCAGGCCATGTTTTACTCCAGCTGCCCCAAATTCATGCCTGAACTTGTCAAGGGAACTAATGCAGGCCCATTCCTGTGAGACTTCGGAGTCCTGTAATTTACAACTTAATCCCGAGGTCCCTGTTGCACTGGAACATATGTGCTACAATCTGAAATTCCTTTAAGTCGTCCCCTTCCTTATCCTTCACAGGCAACAGAACTATCTGACAGTGGGTGGCTCCCCATTGCCTTCCACAGCATCGTCTCCATTTACCTTCTCAGGGTGATTCTCCTAAGATATGCCTGTTTTATGTAATCCTGTTCTGGTATCTGTTTCTTGGAAGACTTGAATTAACATAGGCAATTTTTTATGCAGCAACAAACAACTAAAACATAGTTTACTATCCTTCCACATTTATCTATGACAGACACTAAATCATATAATTAGAGTCATACATATGCATTTTATCTATACATAATAATGGGTTTGATTATGGCATTTTTGTACATTCATTTAACATACTTTGATTGTATCCACTTCCCCAATAAATTTATTTTTATAAAATGTTTTATTGTTAGCAGTTATTCCTTTAAGAACTTCTGATACAAGCATGAATTAAGGAAGGAAATTCCTTTTGTTCAGAATATATATATATATTTGAAAACATTATAATGGGTATTTTGAAAAGAAACAAAGTCTTCAGCTTCACCAGCTCACAATGAGTAGTCAACATACCCTTTCTGATTGCTTGTCATTTAAAAGGCAAAGTACTCAGCCTTGAAAACAGACTGACAAGACAACAATTGTGTCTTCAAGAAACATATATTATGCTACAGAGAAAATGAATATAAAAATATAGCCAATCGTATCACTAGGTTAGCTCCTGTTTTTCTACCTCTATGTATTCACTACTGGAATAGACCTTTTAGAAAATAAGTCAAGGAATGCCTGCATTTGACTAGGGTTGGTAGAAAGAGTAACTTGTAAGAGAAGATGACCATTAAAAAAGATAAACATAAAAACTAAAAAGAACTAACAGATACTCTGTGAGAATTTAAATGGTTGAAGGAAAAAAAATGGAATATTTAATATGCAATAGATTTTTTTCAAACTGACGGCCTAAACTGATCCTCAAAAGAAAAAGAAAATAAAAAAGAAATCAGCCAACCAGAGAGTTCTACCTAACATTGGGAACTCAATGACCAGGGATCCTGATCATCTTGAGGCATTCCTATACTAAGAGCTATAGTATGATATGACTTCTATTATACTACAATAATAGTGATTCTGTCCTAGTTGTTTATGAGTGGTAACTTTCTGGAATCCAAAAAATGAGAAAAGAAGTTTGAAACCACAGCAACTAGGAAGAATGAAAGCAGAGAAAGCAATTCCATTCAATAAGTAGAAAATCATTTGAAACCTTCAAAATCGCACATTTATAGAGTTAAAAATCACATTTCAAGGACTATGTAACTTAGAAACCATAATAAAATTCTTCAGAAAATGAACTGTAGAATTCAATATATTTAGTTTTTTTTCCCTTATTTTCTAGCCTCTTTATAATAATGGCATCAGTTATTGAGTGTTATTATGTGTCAGAAAATGCCTTCCCTATACTCTCTCTTTTAATTCTTCCCAAAATATGTAAAGTAGGCATTTTGCAGATGAGGCCCATGAACCATAAGATTAAGTAAAAGTACTCAAATTCAGCTTGAAGTAATAGAGCCAAATTTCAAGTCCAACCAAAATTCTGACACACATGTCTTCCCATTTAAAATTTAACTAACATTTTAAAACAGTGCACTTACATTTTGAAAAAGTTTTATGATCTCACAGTTAGCACTTAATGTCAGCAGAATTTCACAGCATTGGGGAATGATCTCAGGGTTTGTCATTCACTGAGCTACATCTCCAGGTACCCCCAACTTATTTCTTGTTGACATAGAGTCTCACTAAGTTGATAAAGATTGACTCAAACTTGCAATCCTCCTGTCTCAACCTCCTGAGTTGCTGGAATTACAGGCTGGTATCACCATGCCTAGCAATGTTAGAAGATTCTTATGTGTCCTAAAAGAAAAATTATATAGATAAAATAAGCAAAAACATATAATCCTTCCATATTAGTCAGCTTCTGACTTAAGTTTATTTGAGGGCTGACAGTTTGAAAATCTCAGTCTATAGACAGCAGGCTCCGTTCCTTACGGCTCGGTGAGGCAGAACATCATGGCAGAAGAATCTGATGGAAGGAAGTGACTCATATTGGGATAAGGAAACAGAGAGAGACTTTACTCACCAGACATAAAATATGTACCCTAAAGCTACACTCCTAATGCACATCTCCTCCAACCACACTGTACCCACCTTCAGCCACCACTCAGTTAATCCCATCATTAGATCAAGTCGATGATTGGATTAAGATTTCCATGGCTCAGTCATTTCACATATGAGCTGTAGGGGGACACATCACATTCAGACTAGAACATTCCACTCCTGGCCCCCAAAAGTTTATGATCATCTCACAAAGAGTACCCATATTCTAAATAGTGCCAAGATTGCCTAAAGGTACAAGTCCAAAGTCTCCTCTGAGACTCAGGGCAATCTCGCATTATGAGTTCCTGTAAAAATCAAAGTCAATTTACAAGTAAGTATCCAATATATAAAGTACAGAGCAAACACTTCCATTCATAAAATTAGGGGCATAGAAAGAAAGGATAATGACAAAGCAAGATAGAAATCCAGCTGGACAAACAAGTCCTGAGCTCCATATTTGGGATCTGGGGCACATGGCATGGTGAAGTTCTGTTCAACAGGCTTGTGTAATTCTGCCCCTGTGGCTTTCTCTGTTGCAGTCAAAGTGGCCTTTCTATTGGCTTGTCTCTGCTCAATTCCTGCCGCTTTCCTGGGATGATGTTCCATGTTACTGACTTTTCTTTTTTTCGGGGACCTTCTCTGCACCTTTGGTTTCCTCCTCACATCTGCATACTTTGCCCACTCAGAGGGTTCCCACAGGGACTCTGACCCCGCTGCCTCCCAGGCTTTCCTTTAAAATTTTGGTGGAAGCCTCCATGACCCTCTAACTCTAGCATCCTGCATTCTAGCAGAACCAGTACCATGTAGTTGATGCCAAGGTCTGTCGCCATCTTGAATAGTGGGCCAGCTTCCAGGGACTCTGGCTGCAGGAGCCTTTGAGTGCCTGGGTAACTGAGCATGTTGAAAAAACTTCCTAGACCCTCTTGTGCAAGAAGGGTACCCCACTGGTCTCTTCTCAAGAGAATTTTTACTTTTACTTCTTTGAGTCTGAGATGAGTGTGGTCTTGCCTGCTCTTAAGAGGTCCTTAAGCCATCTTTCCTATAGTCTCTAGGCAAAGACATTAGCATTTCCTTAATGGCAGTAATGTCTTTAAAACTGAAACTTCCTTAGCCCAGTTTTACTCCCATCTTTCATGTACAAATGTCCAAGTTCTTCAAATCTTTCTGCTTTTGTTTCTGAATATCACAATAAGCTTGGCTAAAAGCCACCAGCAAATACCCATACCACTTCCTGAGTGATATGCTGTCTTAAAATTTCTTCTGCCCCAGATTAAGAAGTGCATCACTTTTAAAATCAGCCTCACAAAATGTCTCAGGACATAGGCAAAATGCAGCCAACATCTAAGCCAGAATATAACATGAATGGCCACTAGTTCAATTATAGATAATGTCCTCCTTTCCCTCTAAACCCTTTTGAGCCCTGTCTTTGCTGTCCATAGTCTTATTGGCATTCTGGTCTTCTGAGCTCCAATCAAAATTGACCATTACGATCCACTTACAACAATCTAAAGCATTTCCAGCTTGCACTGCTGCTACACATCTCAAAATGCCTCTCACCAATTGCAAAACCTCCCATAGCTTCTGAACCACATGGTTAGGTTAGTCATAGCAATGATTCCATTTCTCAGTACCAATTTCTGTGTTAGTAAGCTTTTTTTTTTTTCTGCTGCAACTAAAAGACTCAACCAGAACAATTGTAGAGGCAGAAAAGTTTTTTTGAGGGCTCATGGTTTCAGAGTTCTTAGTCTATTGATAGCCAGCTCCATTCTGAAGGGCTCAAGGTGAAGTAAAACATCATGGCTGGAGAGTGTGGCAGAGGGAAGCAGCTCACATGAGCATTGGGAAGCAGAGAGAGACAGGGAGAATCTCCATTTGTCATATACTCCAAAGCCAGATCCCTAATGCCCCATCTCCTCTAGCCATATCCCTTCTGCCTTCAGTTACCACTCAATTAACCCCATTAGGAGAGTAATTCACTGATTGGGTTGAGGATTTCATAACCCAATCATGTCCCCTCTGAACCTTCTTGCATTGTCTCACATGTGAGCTTTTGAGGGATACCTCACATCCAAACCATGTCACCATCTTTCTAAACACAAACCCTCACACAAGTACACTTCTTTACAGCTTACTTTTTTAAAAAGTAAGATAATTTTCTATATCATCTCAAATAAAATTTATTATTTTTGTGGATACTTTATCTTCTATTACCTAGACGGATCTTAATTTCCTATCCAGTCCACCCTTGATGTGCATTTAGATTATTCCCACTCATTTTTCTGTCTACCAAGGATGCAACTAAAAACTGTATGCTTATGTTTTCTTGCATTTCTATTAAACCCCTCACTGTTATTTCTGTACCATATACTCTCTGAGGGACCCAAATCATCATTCTTGAAAATTACAACTCTGGCAACATTTTTAAAAACAGTATACTAAGAACATTTAAAAACACACCAATCTTTCACTATAGTGTTTTCTTTTAGGCAAGAAAATCTCAACCTGAATGTTTAACTCAAAGTATGTGTTAAACTGATCAGATGGATACAAGCAAATATGAGAAAAAAAGGGCAAATAGGACATGAGGACAGAAGACAGGGTGTCAAGCAAAAACAACTATCAAGAGATTTTTTGTTTGTCTGTTTGTTTTTAAGTGAATCTCTTGAAGTTTTAGAAAAAAAACTATTTAGGAACTGACATCCCATAAATGAATATAACAGCTGATACATCACATATGTATTACCAGCTAATTTACCAAATACTTCCCTGATGCTTAAACGTAGTTAAAAGAGCTCAGGAATTTAGTTGTTAAATAATTTTTTCCCTCACCCTCCTCATTAATTACTTATTGGGAGAGTCGACTTATTAAACTGAACCACTATTACAGCAGATCCATCTTGAGTTCTTTGGAAGTTACTTGTTAAATAAAAACAAAAAAAACATGCTATAAATAACACTATTCTTGTTAATAACAAGGCTTTGGAAATTCTAATGCTTCTACTTTGAAGATATTTATTAATGGTATCTGCTATGCTCTGAACATTTGTTCCTCCTGGTTCCTTTATTCTAATCATGCCAATTCCATTCCTGTGCAATCTTATTTCATTCCATTAAGAAGAATAAGCATTATTAAAGCTCCTTAAGGGAAGGTCAGTAGTGTGAAACCCTTGTTATATTAAAAATCAGAGGCTTAGAGGTTATTCAATAAAATGACATTTGCCCAAAGATAAGCAGGAATTAAGACAGAAGGGCCTTTAGTCTTATATTTCTCATCTTCTGTTAACTCCTGATGATCATGGACTTCAAATATTATTATTATAATTGGAGAAGTCTCCAATTCTTTACTCAAACTTGGTAAGAAATGTTCATTGCTATAATATCTCAGATTAGAAGTCTTCATGATATACAAATGGTGGAATGAAAATACTTCTTGGACTAGTCTTGACCTTGATCAGATGATTATAAAGGCATTAATTCAGAGAAGCTATAATCTATAAGAGAGAACAAGAAGCTATTTCTAAAGTATGGAGGAACAAAGAAAATACTTATTCTCTTTGCACAAAAAGCAGTATTACTCGGTTTGGAATTTACTAATCAGACCTTCATCCTCAACCTACTATGTGCCAGTTTCTGGGATGGAAGCTGATGGTTAATAAAACACAACCTCTCAGTTTAGTTGGAGACACACATATATAAACAAATGAATGTCATAGAATACTGTAGATATTATAATAATAATATTTGAAGCAATGAACAGTGTGAATGACTCATAGGTTTCATTTCATCTGCCAAACTTCACAGGTTGGTAATAGCTTCTAAAGCACAATTTTGAAGAATTTGAAACCAGGTCAGTGGCATGTTACACTAGTGATGCCTGCTATAGATCTTGGGTGGAGAGGCTCATTCTGCATGTTGTCTATCTACCTGCCATCTCTGTTGTGTAGGGTAGGAAGGTACACCCAGGTAGGTGTGAGACTTGGTTTTAAATAATAGTTGACATTTATGAAGAGCATTGAAAATTAGACACATATATGGAGAAGGAAGTGAAAGACAGTCAAAAGGAAAAAGTATGAAGAAAGAAGTATGAAAACCAACAAATGTCATAAAATATCTTCAGAGTTAAGGTCCGCAGGTTGGGAGGGAAGCAGGCAAATGTCAGGCTGGAGATTTCCACAGCAGCCAATCAATGGTTCCATTTCATGTGTGCTGAAGAAGAGCTATAGGAGACCAGTGCTTCATAAGGCAAAATCAAATCAGAATATGTGGACTTGGGGTTGAAAATCTTCCTTTTTAGCAAGCTCTCCAGGTAACTCTTAGGCATACTGAATAATGAAAGCTCACAATAGGAAGCCATTATATCATGATGATTAAAGTTTTCAGGAAATTTCATGCTGAGCAGCTAACACATGTTGTCTACAGGTGTTTCCTACTCTAGAAGTGGGCCAGGCTGGGGCCTATCATTAGTGCCTGCAGCCAATAGCCTCTCAGAACCCCTCCATGGGCCAAGCTGCTGCATCCTTTCCAGCTCCCTAATTTTAGTTGGGAAGAACCATTTTCATAGTGTGCAAATTATAACCCTGGAATTTAATTGTAATTAGGAATATATACTCAGTTTAATTGGAACATTGTTCAGTAAATTGGACAAAAGGGGATACTTTATCCTAGAGTCAGAAACATGTTTTCAGCTATAAAGATAAAGAGCTTTAGTGAGAATAACACACTGTCCTTGTCACAATGGTTTAGATTACAGTTCAGTGTTCAAGTCACCTGCTTTTAGCTACAGAGTTTTTGTGGTTTATTACAAAAAAGAAAAGGAAAAAGTGAGTGCTATTTCACAGAACCCTTAGCTCATTATGTGAAATTTTCCTACTATTCAAGTAGCCTACAACTAATCTGGATTAGTTCTATTTTCCTGTAGCTATAGTATACACCCCAGTAGATCCTTTTTTTTTTTATTCTGTTAATGTAAGCTTGTAAAATACAACCACAGAATGGACAGAGAAAAACCCCTGAGAGTTGGGATTTCATTACTCTATGAAAATTATAACTGCTGTTGTTGCCTTTTATGTACTACAGAAAATATTAATTTAATACAAAATATTTATCAATGCCTGGTTCTTCATTCACTTATTTCTTTAAAAATTCTTTATTGCCACATTGCTGAGTGCTGAAAGCCAAATAGTAGACATGAATCAGAAGTGTTTCCCACTTCAGAGAGCTTCCTGTCTAGTGAAGGGTTATTTATTAATCAAATCATCTCAGTATGAGTCTAGTTAGAGCTGTAGTAAATGCTGTGAAGAGAAGTCACATCATGGGGTGTTAAACAGGGGGAAAAGAACACATTTTGGGGGTTAAAGAAAAATTCCCTGAGAAATGACAAGTCTGAGTTGCAAACCAAAGGGAAGTAACTCTAAATTTGCATGCTGGGGTGAATTCTAGTTAAAAGGAACCTCATGTTTGCAACCGGGAGGATGACAAGTTTAGGGGACATAACATACAGGGGATGGGGGAGTTCATACAAGCAGAGGATGAAGAGTCAAGTAGGGCCTTGGCAAAACAAAGTCTTAGAGTAATGTTAAAGTCTTTAGATCTTTCATTTAACCACTCAAGATCAATTAACGCTTATTAAGTATATACTACCTGCAAGTTCTGCATGTTTATTTTGCATGAATGACTTTATGAAATGCTATGGCATCATCAAGAATCCCAACTTCAAGTCCCAGCACCCATTCTCTTTGATTCTGGGGGAATTGTCTGCCAGCCCAAAGCCCAGTTCCTCCCCATGAATTGTGGCCAAAGCAGCTGCCTCCCCTAAAATTATAGCACCCCCCCACCCCAGGGCAACCTCCATCCATGGCAGTACTCAGTGTCTCCCCCTACTCCCACACCTCACAGCTTTGCTATAGTAAAGTGAAAACACAGCCATGAAAAATAATGATGTATTGTTATGTAAACTCTCACTGAATGAGTTAACAATGTGTTTTGGCTGTTGGACTGTCAAACTAAACAAAATCAGAAATATAGAATATGTGACATCATATCAACATGTATGCTGGAGCCCCATACAAAATGAAAAAAAAGAATAACATCAACAACATAACCATATTTTAAAATGCAATTTATTAAGTCAATTGAAAGAGGCCAGTGGAATTCTCATTGACCAGTAAACAACTCATATGTTGCCAAATTAAAAAGTGGATGTGTTCATGTTCATATGGACTCAGCAGCTTTTACCATCTGACAATGCAGTAGCTTCCATCTTTGAACTCTCTATTCCCTTGCCCTCATGACAGTGTATCATGTGTGTTTTCTTCCAGTTGTTGACTAACAATCCTCTTCTCTCTCTCTCTCTACTGTACTCCTCTTCATGTGTCCACCACTGAAAGTTTAAGAAGTCATATGATGCAAGGCTATTACTCTTCTTATTCTGACTACTCTCATAATTTCTGCTTTCATAATTTAGCTACCATATAGATGAGATTTTTAAAATATACTTAAACCCTAAGCTTACTCCCCATGCTTAACATTTGCATCTTCAGATATCTGATGTATAGTTCCAACTGGGTATAAAACAAAACAAGAACTCTAAACTGAAATCTTCATCTTCCTTCCAAAGTCATTTCTCCTTCTATCTTCTCCATTTCAATTATGGCTCAGTGAATTTATGTACTGTGAATTTTCCCTCCTAACTATTTCCCAAATCAATACATTATTTTGTATTCCAACATCTCCTTGGCAAATGTGATTTTTTTTCATCTATCCCACATATGCCTTTGACCTTACCTCCCTCAAATTCAAATTTCATCCTACTGCCAGAGTGATCCATGGACACTTAATGCAAATTAAGTGTTTTAGTCCCAAGCTAAAAATCCCTGAATGCTTTCTTATTTTCTATAAATCAGTTCAAAATACTTAGCCCAGCATAGGTTTGTGAAGGTATGAACTCTGTTTATTTGTCTAGTTCTTAGCATCATTTAAATGATTCATGGAGCACATGGTTTAGTATTTAGTATTGCTGCAGAAGATTTCAAAGAGAAATGAATAAAGGCTAGAAATGTGTTGTCATAGATTATTATGCATGGCTAGACACAGCACTGTATAGGCAACCAGGGGAGACTGTGAAGTAAAATAGCAACAGTGTCAATAACTAAGAGTAGAGGTGGTTAGTCAGAGCAGCTGATATAGCAATCTGAACATCTGCTGAAGCATCAATGAAACAATGTGTGTCATGATTTACATCTGACTACTCTAGGACTATATGCAAAAAAGAACTTCAGAATAATTGGGCAAAATCACTTTAAAATTATATATATACCATATCACTATACCTATTTGAGTAGTCCTTACCTAATTTGAATTACAGACCCCTCTTATAGTAATTAAATGATTGCTAAAGGCACTTTTAGAAAAAGATATGTGTTTGAACTTAAAATTATAAATTTTCACATAAAATTTTATAAACTTTACTGAACTTAGCTTAAAAATTTCTATTACAATCAACATTTAATTTTCATTAGTGCTTCACTGGGAGGCTTAAAAAGTTACATCAAGATAAACTTCAGTAGTTTATATATTCCATGAGAATAGACAATATAGCCAAAAGGCAGACATTTGCTTTAAGAATAATAGTAAGTTAATTAGAAATTAGTTTTGTTGGTGCATCATACCAAATATTTTCTTTATTAAATTAAGATATCTATGCCAATAGTCCCAGAGAGGCATGTGCTTAAGTAGATGCATAGATTATATTTGAACATAGATCTATAACTACAAAAATAAATATAAAATTTAAAAAAAATAGCTATATGCATTTAATATCTACAATCCATATGGTTGATTCATTCATGGTTTAATTTTTAAAATATATTTATGTAGACTTTCAATATTTTCCCCCTTCACATTTCTTAATTTAGAGTATGCATGGAGGCACAAATATAACAATATTTGACATTACTCAAAGTATCTAATTAGCTTAGCAATTAACATTGTCATTAATTGTCTCAGCCCTACAGCAAAGATTACATTATTTAAGTAAAAGAGAATGAAGAGCTGAGCAATAAGTGGGTGATTCAGAGCTGTATAAATACTCCTCCTGGAATATTCATTCCAATTCTTAATCTTCATCAGACTCAGGATTTAGAGTGAGAATTATGTGGACAATTTACCCAACTTGCCACTTTGCCATCTGTCCTAAAGTAATCATTGTGTTTCTACAATAATTGCATTGTGAAATCTTCGTTAAGGAACAAACCACTACTTGGAACAATTAGGCTGGCATTGAGGCTGTTGGCCCAGCAAAGTGCATTATTCACAAATCCCACATGTTCCACATATGTTGGTCCTACTGCAGACAAAACTAATTTTGGACTGATTTGAAAGCTTAGAATTAAAGACCAGCAAATCAAGTCAAATATCCATGTTAAATAAGGAGCAAAAGTCAAGACTTTATAAAGTCTTCTTCCCTGCACCCCCTCTAGTTGTATACAAAGTATATTCACACCAATTCGTGTCTTCATACATGTACTTTGGATAATAATGTCCATCAGTTGTGGGTAACAACTGACAAATTCAGTAATTTCATTTTACTGATATGTATGCTGACCATAGTTCTGTTTAAGATTTCCCATTTGCTTTCTATTCTTTTCCTTTGCAGCCTGCTGTCAGCAATCAGAGTTGTCTGTGGAAATGGCTCATGGCCACTGAAATGGATAAGAGATTCTGTGTGTTTGACAATCTAATAATGTCACACCCTATTAACTCTCCCTAAGAACTGAAATAATTTGAGATGATGGGTGTTCTAGGTAAAAATAACAATCAGATTGGTGCTATCTTTATTTCTTTGTTCAGGAGCATGAAGTCTACACCAGCACTAACTTATATGATCATTATGAAAATCCCTTGGAAGAAGGAAAAGATCAATCAATTGGGAGGTGGTTGTACTTATTCATAACTAATAATACATTCAAAATTGACTTGATTTCATCAAGCTCTCATTGTTTTAATTTTTCCTATATCATTTCTTTCTTTTGTTTACTTTTGCTTCTATTTTGCAGTGAATAAAAAAAGAAACATGTGACAAAGTGCATTGCTTTTGCCTAGAATTTTCCATATATTCCAATCCCCAAAAGACTTAAAATTATCTAACCACAAATATTCATCCCACTTCTCATAATTGGCAGAAACATCTGGGATATTTTTGGAAGACTTGAAACTAGAGAACCCCAGTTCAGTTATCAAAATAATGGCGAGTTCATGTATGTCAGGTTTGTACAACTTTATTATCTATAGATTCCTTTTTATGAATGCAAGAAGTCAGTGAGCTCTTTAAAACCAAGTAAATATTGTATTAGGCAGTATCAGGTGTAAGGAAGAAAAAATTCTATCATGTATTTACAGAAAACTAGAAATCTGCCCTTATCTTTCTAATAAATGTAGTCAGGTTATTCACTTTACAATTTATAAAGCTTCCAAATTCTCATTTTATTAAGTAACAATTTTCCTGCACAAAATGGAAACCTAAACTAATATTTTTTTTCTTAATAACCATTCTTTTCCAAGCTTAAATTTAAAATAGTGTCAAAAGTAGGTAAAATAAACTTTATACCCATTAGGGGGATTATTAGTAAAAACAATTAGTGTTAGCAAAGATGTGGAGAATGGAAACCCCTGTATGCTGCCACTGGAATATAAAATGGTACTGCCTTTTTGGAAAAGAGTATGATGAATCTTTAAGAAATTTAAAATGTAAGGTAGGCATGATGGCACATGCCCATAATCTCAGCTATGCAAGATGTCAAGGTATAGTGAGCCCAAGTTTGAGGCCAGCTTCAGCAACTCAGCAAGATCCTGTCTCAAAACACAAAATAAAAAGGACTATGGATGTAGCTCAGTGGTAAAACTATTGTGTTCAATTCCCAATACTGAAGGGAAAAAAAAGAAAAGAAAATTTAAAAATAGAATTTGCCATAGAATCCTGCAAATTCCCTTTGGGGTATATACCCAGAAGATTTGAAAGCAGGGACAATATTCACAGTCATAGTGATAGGGAACATAAAAATATAAGTGGTAGGAATGTGAGATTAAGGGGATAATCCTATAAACTAGGCCATTGTGCCAACCCCCACATGATTTTTTTAAAAAAGGAATTTACTCACAATCCTTCCTGGCTTAAATCTACAGGATACACTACATTCCTCAATAAATAACCTATTACTTAAGGGAGAAAATCAGGCCCAAAATACTGATAAGAAGAATGCAAATTACTCTGAACAGGGAATTTTGTGACCCTTAAAACACCATTTCCTAGAACTCAGAGAGTAATTCCCCCTAACCATAAAATCTGTAAGAACAGGTTCCAATTAGAACCAGTCAGCATGGGACAAAGTGACCAAGAGTTGTCATGCACAATGGGGACTTGAAATTCTGATGGCATCCTGCTGTCATTCATAAGTCAAGACCTGGGCAGGAAAAACCAGAGGGTGGGGAGGTGTGCTGTCCTTCTCCTGAGAACCCATTCTCTCCCTTTACCCTTTCCTATCCCTTCAATAAAATTGCTATTCTGAGTGACATGTCTGAATTCTGGCATGATCTCAAGAACCCATGAAGAGAGGATCTCAGTAGCTGCCTCAACTCTGCAGCAGGATCCTGCTCTATAACAATAGGAGTATTTCTTATATTAATTCAAAAGTAGAAGTAACCCAGGTGTCTGCTGATGGATGAATGGATAAACAAAATATAGTATATACACACAATAAAATATTACTTAGCCTTAAAAAGGAAGAAAATTCTGCAATAGGCTGTCACATGGTTAAAACTTGAAGATATGTTAAGAGAAATAAGCCAGTCACAAAAGGTCAATAGTATGATTCTACTTACAGGAGGTACCTAAAAGAGTGGTGGCCCAGGGACTGAGGAGAGGGAGGAATAGAGAGTTTTGTTTAATAGATACAGAGTATCAGTTTTGCAAGATGAAGAAGATGGTGGATGGATGGATGATGGTAATGGATGCACAACATTGTAAATTCAGTTAATGCCACAGAACTGTACATTTAAAATTTATTGAAACACCTGTATTTTATGTATATTTTAACACGATTTTAATGTCAAATAATTAAGAGTTGATGAAATAAAATTCAAGTATTTATTCTTTCTTACGAATTACCTGTACTCATATATGATCATTCAATTTTCTGGATATATTAGTTTGTATGTAACATTGAAAATGCACTTGCCTTGCTTCTACAGGTATATACTTTCTTTGCACTTATGTTATTCCCATTGTCCTTTCCACAGTTTTAGCAGCTGTTTGAAACCACATGGACACAACCAAAATGAGATATCCAGCTTCCACAATGAGCTGCTTTCATGTAAAAGCCAGCATGTGATCTGCTGAAGCAGATCCAGATTCCTGAAAATAAATAGATTACTGTTTAAATGTTTAAAATTAGAGAAACCAGACCATTTGAAAACATGTTAGTGAATGTGTTGTATACATAAAGGGAAATAGTTGGAAAAATACAAAACAAAAAGTTATTTGTAGCTATTAATGTTTGTTCTTCATAAATTATGTATATTTTCAAATTTGTCCATACAGAGCATTATATGATAGACAGTCAGAACAAGCAAAGAAGGAGGGGGGGGGGAGACACTGCAGTTTTGTTTTCTATTACAAGATGCTGATGTGCTAATATGTATGGATCATTTTGGAATCGCACTTAAGAAGTTTAATACCTCCTTTCCCAATTGAAAGAGTCCCTCTTATGAAAACATTGCTGTAGGAGGTAACAATGAATTTTATTTAGTATCATTTGTAGGTTTTGTTAATGTATGATTATCTTGCTTTTGGAAGACTGATGTGAGGGATGTTAAATGCGGGTCCTCACATCAACTTTAGCACTGCACTTGATAGCTCCATCCAGTTCATTCATTAGGAGTGGGCATTACCACTTAACCTTGTCTTTATCCCTCATCTAGCTTTTAATCCATAGTTCTGTTTCCAAGAAATACTAAAAGGTCTTCTCCAAGCCATGAGACAACATGTTTTTATCATTGTGCAATACTCTCTTAAAAATGTGTTGCATAGATGATATTCCAAGACCACAGGCACATTAATTCCTTTTATGGCAGTCACCTGGCCCTTAATGTGAGTACGGTTCTCTCCTGATAGGAAAGTCAAAGAACTGTAAGGACTGTTCTGAGGAGTAATCAAAAAATCCGGAAATGGACTTCTTTAACTTGTCTAGGATGCCACAATAGCTCAAGTAGAATTGCCTTGGAGGAAGACTGATACTGAACTTTGCATAGAATCACCCTATATCCATGAACCAGGATTGTGAGGGTAGCATATAAACTTAATTTTTATAAACTAGATTAAGACTGCTTATAAACTCAAAGCTTCTGAGAAATGAAGCAGCAATAAACAACTTGAGTGGTACTTTTAATTCCCTGCATTTCCTAGTTTTCACTATTGCAGGCAATTAGATATTTTTTTTTCAGCATGAAAGTTAATAATCAATTCCATTAAATTCAATATTTTTATTTTTCCACACAGTTTGTTTTTAAAACCAAAACCTAAGCTGGGCATGTAGTTCAGTGGTAAAGTACTTGCTGCTTTGCAAACAAACAAACAAACAAACAAAACCAGCAAAAGCCAGCTAAAATCACAAACCATACATAAACCATATGGTAGTTGTCATTGTCTTTAAGAACAAACAGAATGTTTTTAGCTTTTGAACTCCTGCTATATGTGTTGTACTTATATTTTTCAGGGATCTCTCCGTGTAGCACGGTGAAGGATAAAGTCATCTGCAGACCTCTTCTCTCTTCTACTATTAATCCTTGCTCCTTTGTGATATCCTGTGTAAAGACAGGGAGGACATTGATGTCATTTTACTACACAGCCCCCACTGTGAATGTAACATTTTTGCACCTTGTTCTTTTAATTCCCTTGCTTTATTGAAAACCAAGTACTTTGATGAACACAAATACTAATTAGGTCATGAAATTCTATTGTAAAAACTAATCCATTTTGAATATCTGGGATGCTTAGGATATTAGATGCTATTTTCAGACTTAAGGAAGTTTTATGTACACACACACGCACACACACGTGTGGGGCGCGCGCGCACTCCTCAGGCTAACAGTATCAGCATCATCTGAAAACACGTTGAAAATACAAACTCTTGAGTACCTTCCTGGACCTATTGTATCATCTACACACTAAAGCTTTTTATGAGAATATTATAAGCCTCATGATACTAATATTTATGTATTAACATGATATATAAATAAGGCCTAACATTTTTATTTTTATTTTATTTTATTTTTGTTACTGGGGATTTAACCTAGGGGTGCTATAACGCTGAGCTATGTCTTCGATTTTTTTAAATATTATTTTAATTTAGTTTTTTCAGACAAGACTCTGTAAGCTGCTGAGGGTCTTGCTAAGTAGCTGAGATTGTCCTTGAACTTATAATTTTCCTGCCTCAGCCTTGAATTCAAGTCACTGGGGTCTTAGTGTGCCCTGGCAACCCAACACTTTTAAGTGTTCTATCTATAGGCACCATGAAAATGCTTTGCAAACAAACAAACAAGCTTTATGAGATAGGTATTACTATATTCTCATTTTATAGACAGAGTTCCCAGCCTGAGAGATTCCATAGTAGGTCTCAGTTGATAAAGATGATAAGTGCAAGAGTTGGGAATTAAATCGACCCTTGTTGGATGTCTGATCATAAGTACCCAGCCATCTTTGCTATGTGCAAAAGGGCTCATCTCATCTGATTTGCTTGGTCAAACATGGAAGTAGTAAAAAGATTTTACCCTGGTGGTGGGGGAGGGTGTCATTATAACTTAGTAGTAGTGGTGGTTGCATTTTCAGGTGTAGTTTAATAGGAATAGTGTAATGCCAGATTCGTGGGACCCCAATAGACCTCCAGGAGCTGAACCCAATGCAAGCACACAAGAGTCTGTATTGCAAGCTCCAACCTGGACTCACAACCTTTTCCAACGCAGCAGTCCCAGGGAGTCAGTCCTGGTCCTTTGGTCAGTGAGGATTTATAGGTTTTTTGGGGGGATACTCTATGCATCACAACATCACACATTAAATCATTTCACACTGCAGGAAAATCAAACAACAACTCTTAACATTGGTTAGCACATTCACTGGCGGGAACAAGTTGGGTAAGGGTGATTGGTTAGTACAAGAGGAGGATTCCTTTGAACAGATTGGTTTAAACCGTTAGGGGTATACGTGATAAACTACATGGTTTCCCAACGTTATCAACCACCATAAATTACTGGGGGGTCATCTGGCATCCCAGGTATTTTCCCTCTCTTATGCTGACTGGTGGTTGCTAGGGGGTTGCTATGGGTCCTCACCTAGCCTAACTGAGTCAGGGACAGCTGGCTGCTGCAGATCTCTCCTGTTATTTGCAGACAAACAACTCAGCAGGGTGGCTATCTGCCTAGGAGTGCTCTGTGGGTTTTTCCAAGGACAAGGGTCACGCCCCCTTCCTTGGACAGGCTTTGCTCTGAGGTAGAGGCTAGTTTCTCAAAAATGGAGTCACAGCAGTTTCTCAATAGCATTTTAGCCACCCAAATTAGGAGAACAAGGCTCAAGTCTTACATGTCTAAGAAGGAACAATGAACACCTTGTATCCTTTTCTCCAGGCTCAAGTCAACACCACTGTTACCTGTGAAAATAGATTTCTAGAAAGTTGATCTTGCTTTGTTCATGCTTTCTACATTACCATCCTAGGAGATCCATGATTAAAGGATCAGATATTAGATATGTCCAAATACAATGGTAAATATTACCACTTGCTTCAAATAAGCAGGTTTAAGGAAAGAATGAAATGACTGCAGTAGGTAGAAATGGCAGCACTTTGAACAAAGAACAGCTGGCCAAGCATATACAAGGAACAGCATAAAATAGGAAATAGCCAGAAAGGGATTCCAAAATCAGTACTCTTAATAGGAAAATCTTCTTTTTAACATAAAACTAACATGGGCTCATTTAAGTAAAATAGTGTTTAAAACTTCAATTGAACCCACTTCCTCCACTCTTTACAATCTCACTTTTCAGACTAACCATTGTTAAGATGAACAGTCTTCTGAGCACCATATCTATATCTATCTGTTTATCTCTGCCTTTCCTATGTATACATAATTTCTTTTTTGATAAATTGAGATTATACCAAGCATCTTGTTCTGTAGTATGTACTCTTCTATTAATAAATTGTGAATATGTTTTATTGTCGGGTTGTATATGCATTATTTTATAGTTCATTATATAGATAAGTCATATTTAAAAAATATATTCTATATTCTATAGATAAATATTTATACTTTATATCATTTTTATTTTGCCATTGCTGTGTTGCAAAATTTTCATAAATTTATATCACAGAAACTTATGTACCAATATGAATATATCATTAATGACAAATTCTACAAGCAAAATTGTTAGACTTGATAATGCAAATTGTTCATTTTAACAAGTAGCATCAGTTGACACATCTATCACCGATGACCTTTCACTTTGGCTACAATTTAACTTTTTAAAATGTTTTGAAAATAAGAGTTGAAAAGTTGCACAGCATTGGTATTTAAAAAAAAAACTTTTTTAGCTGTGCATGGACACAATACCTTTATTTTATTTATTTATTTTTATGTGGTACTGAGGATTGAACCTCATGTCTCACATGTGCAAGGTAAGAACTCTACCACTGAGCCACAACCACAGCCACTGCATTAGTATTTTCATTTTTATTTGTGTGGCTATTAACAAAATTAAGTGTTTTTATAGAGTTATTAACTATTTGCATATCAATTTATAATTCCTTGTTTGTTTATTTTACCCATTTTACTTTGTTAGATAGAGGTAATTTTGAAGTGAAGTTCTCATCATTATGATCCTATTTGGCCCTCAGAAAGTATAAAGTATGTAAGCAATCTCAGTGTGTTCACAGAAAACTAATCTTGAGGTCACATTTTGTTGTATTGTTGTTTGTATATGTCTTACCTATTTATAAAGCAAACACAATCTATAGACAAGCTAGATTCAGACTATTTTGGAAACATTTTCATTCAAAGAGATCAGTTTTGCCTATTACTAAAATATCTGACTAATAATGATTATCTAAATTACGTGCATTTAGACAACTCTATTCAATATTTAGTCTCTGGAAATAGAAACCATAAAAGGAAAAACGTTTCAAGGAAGTAGGAATTGCAATTTATGATTTGGGTATGTTCATAGAAACCAAATTGTGAACAGCTTTGAGACAAAATGTCTTCTGTGGTGCTGGAGCATGGAAAGACCCACAGAACACTTTTGAGATCAAGAGAATGGAAGAGTAGAGTAGGACAGGTTAGCTTCAAGTGGGAAAAAAAAACAAAAAAAGACCTATAATCTCCTCTAGAAACAGGGGTTAAGAGCCATCCACTGCCTACTCCCCACTCCTTACTCCCCCCAAAGATCACCAGAATAACCTGTTGATCAAGCAAAACAAAGTTTATTGAAGTTATTTAAAAAAAAAAATTAGACATTTTAATAGTCTTAACAATGCTCAGAGGAAGAAAGTCAGATAAAAGTATATATAGGGTTTTGGGTTTGATCAGTGGCTTAATTAAACTTTTTTTTTTTAATGGGTTTGATCAGTGGCTTAATTAAACTTTTTTTTTAAAGAGAGAGAGAGAGAATTTTTTAATATTTAGTTTTTAGTTTTCAGCAGACACAACATCTTTGTTTGTATGTGGTGCTGAGGATTGAACCCGGGCTGCATGCATGCCAGGTGAGCGCGCTACCACTTGAGCCACATCCCCAGCCCCTTAATTAAACTTTTTATTGGACAAGTTAGCTGTTTTTTCAGGTGAAAAAATTATTTGCCTGGACAAATTTATTTTCAGAACTTCTTGAAGTTATTTATTATTTTACAGCTTATTTTCCATGGATAAGAATTTCTTGAAAAGAATGTTTAAGTGAAGTTAACACAGGGGGTCTTCTTTACTATTCTTTCCTACTCTTAGTAGTTAAGCTCCATGGATGCATTTAGGTTCAAACCCAAGATTCCTAAAAAGGTTATCTTGGAGTCAAGTGTTTTCTGCCTTCCTGGCCTTGGCAATCACGCAATCATACTCATCCTAATATTAGGAAGATTTTTATTAACTGCTATGGTATAATTTTAGAAACCTGATAGCCCCTCAGAATACCTTAGCATATGTTTGAAGGTGTTTAGATTTGTAGTTAGGAATGAAAGTTTCAGTAATGTTGTTGGTTGAACTAAGGCATTAGATAAAACTCCTTCAAATGAGAGCGTGATTGAGCTAGAGATCAGCAACTTTAAAATTATCATATTAATGCCTTCTCAGTTTTGAAAGGATAAGAAGCTATGAAGAAAGCAGGACTTTAACATCTAGAATATGAAGAAGATGAGGAGATAGTCATTCAAAGAAGAAACAAAAGATGAAATACAACAAAAAAGCAATTATAAAATTAAGTACTTAGGTCTAGCCAGTACAGGCAATCCCAAGTCTAGCAGTGGGAATGTGATACATGAATAATTTAAATAATAAAGTTTCAAGCTTGAAATTTTTAAATTTTTAAAAAGAATTTTAACATCGAATCAGGTCTTAACCTGTGTTCATTGCAAAAGACCTTTGTAGGACGTGTAGATGAGTGAGGAGGGTCCATTATTTAATCTAATTCCAGATCCAGATATAGGATATTTACCACCATATGCAATATGATTTGCAATTACTTGCTTGACTTTGTTTATGTATAAAAGAACATTATAATATACCCTGTACTTAATTCAGAACTATTAGATATTAATATCATGTAATTTAATTTGTGGAAAGTATGTAACACATATGCTACTTTTTCAGCATATGTTTTATCCTCTCAGCATTAGTTGTCTGACAACAATCCTCTTAAGAATACACAATGACATTTTTTAGTATAAATATAAATATAAATATAAATATAAAAAATGCTTATAAAATATAAGCATTTTTCCTGGACTAGCAATAAAATAAACAATTATGTAAATTTTTACAGTACAGATTTGAAGAACAGCAGCTAGAAGTTATCTATTTATTATATGTTAAATGATCTTATTGTCTTATGTCTTTCTTATGTATTAAATTTATACGGACATTTTTAAATCATAGCACAAGAAAAGGATAGGAAATGTTATTATTTTTATTTAAAAAACGATTATTGCTTTTGACATCAACTTCCATTAGCTCATGCTTTTTAAAAAACTTATGACTAGGGTGAGTAAAATTATGAATAAATATTTAACTTTCAAGAAGTTTTCTTAAACTTCTGCCCAGGATTAGTTTGAAAATTTAAACAATGGACTCTCTTTTTAAAAAAATTTAAACAATGGACTCTCTATCTTTTAGTAAGAAAAAAACCTTATCAGCTATATTAGCAATTATTAGACTACATTCCTTCCCATGATCATTTCTCTCCTTCCATTTCATATTCTCAAGTCAAAAATAATTGCATACTCAATAGTATTTATATAATATATTGTCTTACAAATTATTAGAGTATACAAAAAGCTTTTTTCCCCAATAACTGAGCTAACAAAAAGAGATTAAAATTTTGTTGCTTCATTACTGGAACTTAAAAACTACATCAACACAAGTTTTCAACAAATCATTTCTTGCATTTTTCTGCTGAGTTCTTTGAAAAACCTTTTGCCTTTTTTGAAAGAGGTAGTTTGGGATCTGGCTTAGGTAAACTAAGAACCAAATGTGCTAAAGAACTCTCAGGTACTAAAGCAATGTTCTGAACTAGCCCTTTCACCACCTCCAGGCTATGGAAAGAAAAACTCAGAACCATCAAGATGAAGAATCTGTTTCTCTTTTTCTCTCTGCCTTCTGTTCACAAAAGGGAGAGATGTCTGTCTCACTGGATCAAATTGAGTGGTGCTCAAGAGAACCCTTTGGCGATTTTGCAATGTGTCCTTTAAAGTTGGCTGGCCACCACAAGTGTACCTGACTCAGAGGTAAACAGTTTATAAAGGTCAAATTGTGTCTAGAGCTGCCCAATAATAAAAAGAAACAAGAAATGTGCAATTGAAACCAGCCACCCTTTTACCTGGTGACTATTTTACAAGATGCACTTGCAAACATGATCTAGAACTGAGTTATCTTGAATGGAATCCCACAGGCAAGACCTAATTGGAGTACTGGTCAAGCTAAGAGCCTTCCTGCATGGAAGTCTAAGGAAGAAATCATAAACAGCCATTTAGAAGGAAGGTATCACTTAAGACAAGGAAGGATAGCTGTATTGGGAAGTCACAGGTAGAAGCTGGGGTGGATTTTCTAAGCCTAAAAATCACCTCATGAACAAGGTAGCATTTAGACATTGCATAGACAGAGAACTCTGAAGACAACCCTAGAATTGGCCAACCTATTGCTTGTAACTGTGATGGTACAAAACAGGAAGGCCCCATTCCTGACCCTTCCCCTGCAGGCTTCCAAGCTCAGCATGCCTGAGATGTGAGAGAGGGACAGGTTTTCAATCAAATGTAAGAGTGGGGATTTATCTGAACTGAGCCAGTATTTTAATACATGGAAAAATGAGATTTTTAATTAATTTCTGAGAATGTCTAGAAAATCTCAGAGAGAAACACTGAGAAAAGAGAAACAGAATTTGACCCATTTTGTAAAACCTTGGAGAATATTCTCAAGACTGCATGAATCTGTGTTTTTCCAGATTTTAATCCTAATTAGACCCAAATAAATGTAATTTTCTTTGTTCTCAAGAAGGTTGATTTTGTTCTTGGTAAACAGAACTATTATAAGTAAAGCCTTTATGAACATTTTGTACAAGTCTTTGTTTGAATATATACTTTTGTTTCTATTTGATAAACACCAGATAGAAGGTGGCTGGTATCTATATGACTAGATAATATTGTAGGTGTATATTTAATTTTTTTTTTAAGAAACTGCCAAACTGTTTTCCAAAGTGTTAGTATCATCTTACATTCCTATCAGCAGTTTATCAAGAGTTTCAGCTCCTTCGTATTCTTGCTATGACTTGATATACACAGTCTTTTAAATTTATATCACTTTAATAAGTTCTTGGGATATTAAAATGCTTTTAATATGAACTTTTCTAAAAATTGATAATATTTTGAGCTTTGTTATTGTTGATGTAAATTAACAATTCTGGTTTAAAGGAAATAAAAATCTTTTATTCTGAACCAAATAGAATGACCATGTCCCAGGAACACAGATTCAAGTTACTCTCAGTGATGTGTTTCCTAGCAAAACGGGAAAATATTTCCTATAGGTTTCAGATGCCATCACATTCTTAGCTTTCAGGGTGACAGAAGTGGAGATCTACTAAGCTTAGCAATACATCCTGAAAACATCACCTAATAGCTATGAGCATGTTAGATCAGATACAAAGGTGAAAAGTAAATGGGTATTTTCTTAAAGGAGCTAACATTGTCTTGAGATAAGGCTTTAGGATAAAGAGAGAGAAATACTGACTCTTAAAGGAAATGCCCACAAGCCATTGAGATGCTGAAAGCACAGTTATCAATCTTGAGTAACAGGCTCTTGGTCCATGCCCTTGTAACATGAGGGAAATATGGAAGAGCAGGGAAAACTGGCATGAAATTTGCAGCTCCACCATGGCTCCACCTCCAGTCCAGCTCCCCAGTACAGCCCTTCTACAAATATTGGACCCCCAGCCCAGGAAGGGCTTCTCTCTCTCCATACAGTCCACATTCTCCCTTGAATGTGCATCTGCCTTCCTAAATAAACCTCTCTCTGTGTCTTTTTTTCTGACTTGCACTTTCCTGTCACATATGCCAAAAACCTAGTGGGTCCTGAGTTGAAACTCCTGACTTTCCTCTGGGAACCATTCTGACCCTTATCTTGCAGACATCTCTTCTCCTGTCTGAGATAAATTTGGCTCTGCACAGCATTCCATCTCTCCACAAGCATCATCAAATGGTCTGTAAGATCATTAATATAGATGCAGCCTCTTCAGAGAACTTTAGCCTCACACTATTCATGTAATTGCTTTAGTGAAATGTCTGTTCAAGTTTTATTCAATTTTTAATAGGTTTCTGTATTCTTATTTGTGAGTTTGAAAGTTCTTTTTATATTCTGGATTTAATTCCTTATTTATGACTTGCAAATATTTTCTTCTAAACCTGCCATTTTTTGATTCCCTTAATGTGTGTTATTTAAAGAGCAGACAATTTTAATTTGGATAAAGTACAATTCATCGCTGCTTTCTTCTATGGGTTATATTTTTCAGTGTCATATCTAATGGCACAGTTTTTTCCTAGAATTTTCATATTTTTTTTGGTTTCATGCTTATTAAATTTTTAATTAAATTTTGGCACATGATATGAGCTTGGATCAAAGTTCTTTCTTTTCTTTTTTTTTGCATATACTGCTACAATTCTTACTGCACTAATTGTTGAAAAGAAGAACCTCTCTCCCCTGCATTGTCTGGATGCTTTTGTCTAATGTCAGATGTCCATATATGTAAGGATTTCTTTCTAGGCTCTCTGTTATGCTTCATTGATCTATTTATTGTTCTTGACACCAACAGCACACTAATGATTTCTGCCATTATAGAATAAGTTTTGAAATCATATAGGGTCAGTCCTCTAACCTTGTTGTCCTTTTTCAAAAATGGTTTGGCTATTCCAGGTCCTTTGAATTTCCACATGAATTTGAGAATCCATTTGTTAATTTCTTCAAAACACCATACTTGTACTTTGATTAAAATTACTTTGAACCTACAGCCTTGCTTGGGAAGACATGACATCTTAGCATTATCAAATCTTTCAACTAATAAAACGAGATCATTTATTTAGGTCTGATAAAGTTTTCTTCCAGTACATTTTTGTGTCTTTCTGTATACATACTGCACATCATTGTCAGATTTATCCCTGTTTGACTGACAGAACACATAAAAATGAAAACAAGTTTTCTAAAACATGAGAACTATGCATTTTATTTCACAGACAGATCAAGAAGCCATGTCCTCAAACATTTGGTTACAATATGAGGCAATAGAATTCCTTATGTTTCATGTTGATAGAATTGTTAAGGGAATAAATGCTACATGGTTGTAAATTCATGGCTGGGTTGAGCCTTCTTCAGAGGGACTTAGAGTGAAACTAGTATTTTTAGGAGAATAAATTATATAAATTTATTGTGCAAAGAACTGTTAGTAATTTTTAGTGGTGAAATTTAAAACTTTTTTTGAGTTGTTTTAAATTGACTACTCATATAACTATGACAAGGTCAGATTGATACACTATTGTAATTCTGTAGAATTTAATTGATCAGATGAAATATCTTTTTCTCTGTAATGCTGATGAACACCAGGTCTGATAGTCTTCCCTATTAGTAAAGTCCCACAAGTCTGGCAACCAGTAAAAGTTGAACTGCCAATAATTTGTTATGGAATGGTAGAGGCACTGTCCTCCCAAGAGTCAAAAGGCTACTTGACTTTTATGACAGGTCCCTTAGAGCTTTATGTGCAATTAAATAATAATGTTAAATAAAATTTCACATGACTTTAAAAAAAAGAATACTTGAATTCACAGTTAGGGAATTTCCTTCCTTCTTGCACAATCCTGAATTATCTTAAGCTGTGGGGAAAATACTTGGTATTAAAATGCTTTTGCAGTTATGTTAATTCTTATGAGTGGCAGTTGACAGTTCAAGGCTGTGGCCTTGGGGGCTGACAAGGTTCCTACTCAACCTGAATTCCAAACAGACAGAGTTATTTTTAATTCTACTATCAACACACATGACTGTCCTTGCAGGGAAAATAAACCAAACTGATGTGATGTGTCCACTGCTAAGGTGAGAGAGATTGAAGTGCAGCCAGTAGTTTCATGTGATCCTTTAGGGCAGTAGACACCTTGAAAAAACAAAAACAGTTAAAAGATAAAATTCTTTAAAAATTAATTAAAATAAAATAAATAAGAACAGCTATTTTAGTGAATTATTCAGGCATGCCAGAAGTTTACTACTGAGAAAAACATCATGAGGGGATTAATTATTCTAGATTAATTCTACCTTATCCTAGATTAATTATTTTATTAATATCTGATAGTTCAATTGTTGATATTATGGTGATACTGCAGAGACCAGTTTAAGGAGGTGCCTTAACATTATTTCTTAGGGCTATTTCTATTTTTTTTTTTAAGAAATGTGTTTAATCCTAACAACATTGTTATCTCCATGGAGAGCTTCATTCAACTCACACATCATTCAAGTCTTCATAAATCACTCAGCTATGACCTCAAACTTCACTTCACTTAATTCAACACTTACAGGGAAAAGAGCACTTGCAAAGCATTGAACTTGAGCTGGAGGGGACTCCAAGATAAATAGCACACAGCATTCACCCTCTAGGGAGTCACTGTCTAAAACTGAAGAGAGACACACAGATCAAAAGTTTTAAAACAAGGGAATTTCTGAGTATTTCTACTATTATGCTGAAGGAGGAGTAGTGAATTCTGGCTATGTGCAAGTGTAGAATAAGCTCTCTCTTCTCTTATTGATGGCTTCAGTCTCTACAAATTTGTTTGTGTTCATCATGTTATGACATATTATTAAGTAGACTATTTCACTTCCAGGTATAATAATAACTAGCAGTGCTTAGACAAAGAAATTTCATATAAAAGTCATCTGGAAGCAGTTGATTCTATGTGATCATAATTCATTAAGAACCCAGGCTCTTTGTTGTTTTTATTTTTAATTTACACATAATAATTTTTATACATAATATTTATGGAACATACTGTGATACTTCAAGAAATGTTAGCAAAGTATAATGATCAGATCAGAGTAATTGGCATATCCAGCACCTCAAATGTTTCTGTTTTAGGAACATTCAAAATTCTCTCTACTGTTTTTAAATATACAATTTGTTGTTAACCACAGTTATCCTATGGTGCTATAGAACACAGGAGCCATCTCTCCTATCCACTGACTCCTGTGTTCATCAACCATTCTCTCCGTCTCCCGGCTCCACCACATTTCCCATGCTCTGGTGACCACTATTCCACTCTCTATTACTATAAGTTTTTTTTTTTTCTTCTTTCCATATCTAAGTGAGAGCATGCCATGATTGTCTTTCTGTCCCTGGATTCTTCCACTTAACATAATGTCTTCCAGTTCTACTGATGTTGCTGTATATGACATAGTTTCATTCTTTTTATTACTGGATGATATTCCAGTGTGTGTGTGTGTGTGTGTGTGTGTATTCTTTATCCATTCATTCATCGATGAACACCTACAATGTTTCCATATATTGGCTATTGTGAATGAACATGGGCATGCTGCTGCATTTCCAAGGTGCTAATTACTAGGCTTTGTCCAACTCCCCACTCAGTCATCTTCAGCACTTTCATCATTTGGCTTCTTACCTACTTGCTGCAAAACATCTGCTTCAGCTCTCTGTGGGTATTATATTCTAAATCTAGCCAAATAAGAAAGGGGCAAGATTTCTCATTCTTTCTTTATGTTGGGTAGAAGAATACCACCCAGCATCATCTGCCTAGGACATTTCTCTTATATCTTATTTGTCAGTATTGAGTTAGGTTTATTCCTAACAGAATGACTTGGCAAATGTGGAAACGCTCACCATATTTGTCTTCGACCTTTTGTCATTTCCTGAATCTGTGGTGGGGCCTGCTTTCCCTGAGTGTGTTAATGCCCAAACAGAATTGAGAAACTAGAAACAAAAGTTTCTGCCAAAATACATTTATATAACCAAGGACTCAGAATATACTGTCACCGAAACTGAAATGAGGACATCACCACCAGGTCTAAAATAATCCCAGTTAAGAAAATAATCAGGGCTGGGGATGTGGCTCAAGCCGTAGCGTGCTCGCCTAGCATACGTGCGGCCTGGATTCGATCCTCAGCACCACATACAAACAAAGATGTTGTGTCCGCCGAAAACTAAAAAAAAAAATAAATATTAAAAAAAATTCTCTCTCTCTCTCTCTCTCTCTCTTACTCACTCTCTCTCTCTCACATTCTCTCTTTAAAAAAAGAAAGAAAGAAAAAAAAAAGAAAAGAATCACTGGCAAGGAAGTTGAAATAGTGGAGGATGGGGACAACCTGATCACCAGGCAGGGGGTGCTGGAGTGTGACACTGTTGGACAGACACATGCACTTATATTGCTCAGACCATGTTGCAGTGCCCAAGAAGCTTAAAACATTGACATGTTGATGCTCAGGTCATAGGAGAGCCTAATCTTCAGATTTAATTGGTCCAGGTTAGGGTCGAAAGTTTTCTCTTGATTTTCATTTTGGTTTTTGTTTTGGTTCCTATGACAGTTGTAAAGTTTAACTGACTAAAACAGCCTTAATTTTCTACTCAACTCGACTAAAATTTAAACAGTTTTCTTTAAGCCCCTGACCTCCCTTCTCTTAGAGCATTTACTTTAGAAAACTTTTATGTCTAAATTTTTTCTTTTTCCTTTTGAAATGTATGCAAATATTTCCCTAGCTTCTTACCACTTTACAAACTACTAAACATCTTTTTGAAGAATCTGAGAAGCATCTCTTTAAAAACTAAACATGGAAGGAAATAATCCCCATTTTTCTCAGTATTTGAGGAGTATAGGAGTGTGACATTCATGGGATAGACACTAATTATCCAATACAGAAGACATAACCACAGAGAAAAATATTTGCAAACTAGTCATGACTCAATGTGTTTCATACATTCCCTTGATCAACATTCCTCCAATGAACATCCTACAAGACTATGTCACTAGCTTACTCCACCACTTAAAAACTTTCAGCCTTTGTCTCAGCAAAGGCCGAATATCTGGATTTAATCTGTGCTTTCTCCCTTATTTCTAGCAGCAGTACTGGAATAAAATCAACATGTGGTCATTCTTTTTAGAGTGATTTTTTTTTTCCCATTTAACGTAACCACATTAGAAATCCTACTGCCAGACTAGGTAACCTCAGTAGACCTTCATTCTCCTGTAGGTTATGTTCCTTTTATATTGGCTTGGAAGATTAATGGAGATAGGCACACTTCCTGACCTAAGGTGGACTCTCAGAGTTGCTGGTTACTTTCTTCTTCCCCTCAGGGATAACATGGGCACAGATAAAGGTTGGCCAACCTCATTTCCAAAGCCTTCATTTTACTTATTCTAGTTCAACAGGGTTATGTTGCTCAATTTGTCAAAACAACCATCCAGAAAGTAATTGCATTTTATGTAGTATGCTATGATAAACCAATTTAGAGTCATCAATAAAGTTTTAAGAATACAGAGTAGGTAAGAGCTGGAATCAAGGATCAATTAAGTAGAAATTTCAGGGCAATGAGAAGAGATGATGGTGATCTGGGATTAATTTCTTGAGGTGGCATAAGAATATTCAGGTAGGCAGATCATCTTTATTGTGTCTCTCTAATCTACCTCTGTCTATATCCACATGTAAAACTGATTCCTTCTGTGAACATCTCCCTCTACTCCACTTGCCTGCCTTATATTACTAATCCTGGACTTTTCACTCTTATTTTCTTCTTTACTTGTTTTTTAGGGCTTATCTTTAAATATGCTTTCATTTTCAACCTCTCCTTGAGCCTCACACAAGCCCTTCAACTGTGAAGAAGTTAGACCACATATACTCATCAGTTTCTCATTCCTGTAATGAAATACTTATGGATGATTACTTATCAAGAAAAGAAATTTATTTAGCTCACACTTTTGGAAGTTCAAAATTCAAGGTCAGGTTGCTCTATTGGTTTGGGCCTTTGGCAACATAGTGGATAGAGTTAGTCTATGGCAAGAGCATACACATAGGAGGTAGTGGTCACTGTGCCAGACAGAAAGTCAAAGAGATGGAGGTGGGACCAGCTCAGACTTCTGTGATGATCTCACAAAAACTACCAAGGAATTGCACCACAGCTACCTTAAACTCTTCCAAAGGGTAATTCTCCCAGCCAGACCTGAGGACCTCCTAATAGGCCCCACCTCTTAAAATTTCCTCCATCTCCTAATATTTTCCAACCAAACCTCCAACACATGGACCATCAGGGGACACATAAATCATATTCAAACCACAACACCATCTAAACTCCTTTTATACATGAATAACTTGATGAAGTATTTTGCAAAATCCAAATAGGTCATAATCAGAAGAAACAGGACGAAACTCCCATCATCTACTTTTAAGTTCAATGTATTTTTTACTTTGCCATGTTAATGTATTTTAGAATACGTAATGAATTTGCCTTTGTATTTATAGCTTTCATTAAACTATTAAGTAAAATATAAATACAGAAGTTCTTAAGGCCTATTTACCCTTCTTCCTTAAACTGACTGGTTAACTGAATTTCTGAGTATGCCTAGTGCTGCTTGTTGCCTGTCAGCTGAGTAGTACACACACACCTTGTGACTCTCAGCTGCTGCATTAAGTTTTCAGGGTTGACTGAACATTAAGAGACAATCACCATTCTGACACATGAATTTTTCATTGTATGCATTTGCTGAGAAAAAAAAAAAACACAACAGTGACACACTCTTTCTAAAATAAAAGATTCATTTTGGAAGGAATGGGCTTAAAAGTGTAATTGATCAGAATTTTCATGAAGACAAAAACATAGAACTAGTAACACTATTTTCATATAAGCCTTTTTGTCACCAGATAAACATGGCTAAATTATTTAAGGTGAAACCAGGAGCCATCTCTCCATCTAGTCCACAAGTGTTCACTCATCCAGGAATTTCTGAGTGTCGACTTGGGTGCCCAGCACCAAAATGTGAGCAAAGAAACACAGTCCATGCAAGGATTGAAACCACAGTTTTGTAGGATAGTGGAACAGTAATGACAAAAAAACACAGTAGCATTTGGGAATTACTAGTGAAGGAAAGTGTCCTGAAAGAAAAAGACTCTTGGTTGCTGATTAAGGAGGGAGGCATTTACAGCAGTACTGGACCTTGGTTTGGGATCAGGCATGGAATTCCTCAGCAAGTAACAGGGAGTGAGCAATTTGAAGGTTTAAGGAAGTTACTCAGGTAAGTTTAACGAACATCTATTTAACCAAAGTGACAGAGAACACACAAGACCTCTGCAGTCTGTCAAAAAAACAACAACAAAAAAAAACCCTGAATGAACAAAAAATCAAAAACAAAAATCCATTGAAAGACAAGTTCAGCTCTCAGCCATAGTCTAATTGTTATAATTCTATGCCATAAAAAAGGCAAGAATAGGGAGAAGTAAAGTGTTGTTAAAGTATCAGATGCAATCTTAGGAATATTGTTTATAATCAAACTTTTATATTAAGTGCATATTTTCCCCTGCAGTTGTCTCTCAGGTTTACAGGCTAATCCAGGTTTTAATGCACAGTGCTCAGGCCTAGCTCACACTCCATAAGGCTCCTCAAAATCAGTGATCACCACTGTTCTTCATTTCTGTTACCAGTACATGTGGGGACAGATATTACCCCATAAATGTATAGTTAAATTTAAAATATTCTTGGCCTTGAATTTCCAGTGTTCTTAATGTGCCACTGTCAAGCAGAAAGAGCAATGAAAAAAAAAAGACTGAAAAAGACACAGACTTGTCCTTGGGAACTTCGAACAACTGAGGTTTTTATTTCTGGCTTGTATTTAAATTACTTTGTGACCCTGAAGAAGTCACTTGTTCTCAATTTACTCCCACCTATAATAATAGGAGCAGTTCATTATTTTTTTTTCCTTCCTGTGAGTTTTATGTGCAAAATAAAACCCTTTGCAATGCACCAAAGAAAGAAAACCGTCTTTTATACATTTTGTTCAATTTTTACATATTTTTAAATTTTAAAAAAATTATTCAATTTATTTTTAACTAATATATAAAATCATTAAAATCATACATAATTATGGGGTACCATGTGATGTTTTGATATTTGTGCACAGTGTAAAAAGCTGGTTAAACATATCTATCTCCTCAAACATTTGTCATTTCTTTATGATGAAAACATTCAAAATCCTTTCTTCTGGCTTTTTGAAATATATATGATATTATTGTTATCTATAGTCATACTATTGTGAGATAGCACAACAGAGCTGCTTTCTCCTATTTAATTGTAATTTTAATACCCATTGATCAGCCTTTCCCATCCATCTTCATACTTCCTACTCTCTCCAGCTTCTGGTAATCATTCTACTTCCAACTTCCATGAGATTAACTTTTTTTTCTTTTTTCTTTTATATTTCATATATAGGTGAGATCATGTAGCTCTTGTCTTTCTGTGTCTGGTTTATTTTATTTAATGCAATGATCTTTAGTTCCATTCATGTTGTTGTAGGTGACAGGATCTCATTCTTTTTTTATATCTGTGTAGTATTCCATTATGTGTATGTACTGCATTTTTTTTATTCCTTCATCAATTAATGGACATTTAGTTTGTTTCCACTTTTTGGCTATTGTGAATAGTGCTGCAATAAAAATGGGAATTCAGATGTCTCTTTGATGTACTGATTTCATTTTTATATATATATCCAGTAGTAAGATTGTTGGTTAATATGGTAGTTCTATTCTTAATTTTTGAGAAACCTCCAACCTGTCTTAATAATGAATGTACTAGTTTATACATAGGTCTTACATTTAAGTTGTTGACGTTATTTTGAGTTGATTTTATAACAGGTGAGAGATAAGAGCCCAAGATCATTATTTTCCATGTAAATATCCAATTTTCTCAGTACCTTTTATTGAGAAGACTACAATTACTTCACTGTGTATTCTTAGTATCTGTCAAAATCATTTGAATGGAAATGCATGGATTTTTATCCAAGATCTCTATTCTCTTCTATTAAATTTTCTATTAAATACTAATAGTGATTTTTATTTGGCTTCATGAAATCTTACTCTTAACCCTACTACTTATTTTGTAGCAATTTGAAGAAAAAATAAATCATAAATGTAAGAATAATTTGACATATGAGAATATAATAATCATCACCATACTAATCATCCTAATATTTAAGCCCTTGTGTTCTAGACTTTCTGTTACTAAATGGTAAAAATGGATTAATTTATTTAACTATCCAAACCATTGTATGTAGATATTATGATGTCTGTTTTCATTTTAAAGAGGAAAACACAGAAGCTTAAAATGACTAGGCAACTTCTTAACATGGTATATTTAGTAAGTATTAGAATGGGATTTTTACCTGGAGTATATGTTTTATTGTCCCTTACCTATGCCAAATTAGGTAATTCTTTATCTACAGCTGCATTTTTAAAAAGTATATTTATCATGTTGAATTGGAAAGTAAATTTTTAGTATACTCTTTTGCGTATTTATTTATGAACTCAGATATTTATACCAGGAAAATTCCCAGGTAGCATTCTTCAATGCCGTCGCTTTCTCAGGTATCATTAATAATTCACATAACAAATTAGCATGCCCGCTCCATGTGTCTTTCCTCTGGACCCACCATTTTAGATAGAATCCCACAGTGGATTTCCTTTCTCAGACTCATTTCACTTTATTACACAAAATTCAATGCAGCTACTTCTAGGTATAAACAAATAAATAAATCAGGAAAAAAATAATTAGTACTGTCATCCTCCCCTGCACTTCTTTGTGTGAAAATCATAGAGAATTCTTAGGGAGAAATAAAAATAGACCAAAGTCCACACCCACTTCCCTTTTTAACAAACATCCTCAAAGGCACTGGAAAGCATAGTTTCAGCTTGCTATTGGGAAATATTAATAAGTCCTTTAGAATGTTCTCAAGATTGGGATGCATTCTCTTTTCATTTTTGTTTTACAAAGACTGTATTCTGTTCTTGTGTAATTTTGAAAATAGTGAAATATGGTATCTGAATCCAAAGATTCAAACCCAAAGTAATTTATGGGACATGGGAAAATAGTTTTTACATTCTATAATTTAAAAAAAAACCTCATGGGCTGCTTTGTCCTAAGTCACCTCCACCAACCTGACAATTTCCTTGAACATCTTGTCATTTCTTTATTGGGGAGAAAACTTCTCAAATTCTTCCTCCTAACTTTTTGAAAAGTACTGTACCTTATTGTCATCTATAGTCACTCCACTATGCAATAGGACACTAGAACTTCTTGCTCCTATCCAACTGTAACTTAGTCCCCATGAACCAAACTTTCCTATCTCTGTCTTTCCTACACTACCCACCCTCTGGTAATTACCATTTTATGCTCAACTTCTAAGAGATCAACCTTTGCAGATTACACTTTTTTTTTTTAAATTATAGAATCAGGCAACACTTCACTCCACAAAATGGAATAAGTGTTTCAGTGGGTAAACAGAAGTGTTTCATTATGTTGACAGAGGAAAAAAAGGGGAAAAAGCAGAAACAAATATCAAAGAACGGATTGACCATTTCGAATTATTTTTCTTTTAGGACAGGAACAGGAAATAAAGAAAGAAAGAAATAAAGCCATAAATGAGTGGTTAATATCAGGTTACTTCAAGTTACCTTTTTTGTGTGTAAAATAATTAAAGCAGAAGGAATTTTCATTATATGCCCAGTGACACCGACTTCTTTTGAGTAGTTTTCTGCTTCTCTGTCCACTTTTCTTAGAATCAGATAACTAAGTTATGGTTTGGTGGTGTGCAAATGTAGCATGAGTAACTCTATTTTGAGTAAGTCTGGTTTCTTGGGACCCAGTGAAAGAGCTTAATGCAGAACAGTGGGCCTCCGATTATGTGATTATGTTTTGTTTAGCATATCTATTCAGTGGATATGAAACTAGAGAACAGAAGGAAACATTCAGCTAATTTAGGCAAAACAGAGGTTGGTAGGGGAGCTTATGGTGTTAGGTTAGTGATAAAAACCAGTGAAAAATGCTTGAAAAATCAATGTCTTAACTGTTACCTATTCACTAAAAAAGTTTTTTAGGTGAGCCTAGTATGATCCAGGCATGGTACTAATATACCATCTTGCAATTTCTTTGGAGTTGGACTTCTATAAAGATATTGGATCAGGGATTGATTCATCTTCCTCTGCCCTTGCAAAAGCCTAACTGCTCCATTCACTAAGGGCCTTGATTTTAACTAGCTCTACTTGCATTTTGATTGAGTACTTCTGAAAGGGCTTTACCTATTCACTCAACAATTATTTCTGAGTTGTTTGCTATGTACAAGAGCTATACCATGAAAACATTATGCAGGATACAGGCTGAGTTAGAATCTTTTCTTCGTGTTAAAACACTACTCAAACCAACCAAATGCTGCAAATATATCCATTTCCACATTCTTCAGGGTGACTTACTTATAAAGATTAAATTAGCAATGGATTCATCCCAAAGGAATGACAGAGAGAACTATAAGCTCCTCCATTACTTAGTCGCCAAGACTTAAGGCAGTGGGCAGATAGGGAGGTGATAACCACTCTTCTTACCACTGCACTCTTGAAACAGAGGCGTATTTGAATATGAGTCACTATCTTCAGCGAGCTTTAGTTAAAGGATAATTACATGGGTTGCCTTAGAATAGAACAAAGAAAATTAACTCAGTAGATTTTTCCATCTAAGACTAATGCACTAATATGGACATGTACACACATTTTGTAAGAAAAGAGCAGAGATGTCCTAAATCAAATTTATAAGGAGATTAGAGGGATAGGGAAATGTTTGCTTCCAATTTTGATCAAAGGAAAGTACACTTGATTAGAGGAATGTGACAAAAATTAGTGCCAAGTTGACTGCTGTTCTCCATTTTAGGGCCAATAGGAAGATTCATTTTCTGATTTATCTCTGGAAAGGGGGAAGACTTTTAAAATCACACACAATGCTGTATGTCTGGAACCACAGTATTTATTAGTTTTGTTGTCATTCCTTAATAAATGTTATAGAATTTTATTTTAGCAAGTGTGTAGCAGAAGTTTAAAAAATTCCCTTGAACTTTTCATTTTCAGTTCAGAAAAAAATAAAATAAAAACAGGTAAGATATTCCTTGGGGAGTTAAGGAAAGAGAGATATTCTCCCAGTCCTCACCCACTGTCCCAGTGAAATCTCTTTCAAGAAAGTGCTCTTTGGTCTTCCTTCCACTCTAATTCAGCATTGAAAAATGAAGATCCTCAACATTCACTGTTTCCAGGACTCAATATTTTTTGGAAATTATTTTTCATAATTCAGCTTGTGGAGACTACCTTGTTTTCTTATTTTAAATCACTGAGTTATCCTCTCTTCTATTTCTACTTCATGAAAATTATCTCATCCTAACATAAGTGATACAATCTTGGCTTTTTATGGTTTCTTTTTTATATGACCTGTCTTCTGCATATTTCTCTTGCTTCTCATTGTGTCTCCATACCTGACTTCTGCTTTAGAAATAAGCACTACTTGTGAATAGACCAATGAATTCCAATTCTATAGGAATCACAGCTCACCCTCAAGACAAAGGAATTAAACTCCTATCAGTTATACTTACTACTTAAAAGTTATTCTGCTTAAGTAGATATTGTTAACCAAAATTAAGAAAATTAAAGGTGATTACAATCTTTGGTGATAGGAGTGGCAACATTTTTGGATCAGATATAGAACCATTGTTAGGAGCATTATCTCTGGAGTCACCGGGTTTCGGTTGAACTTCTGACTTGATCATTTATTACCTATGTGATTTGTGTAAATCAGTTAAAATCTTAATGCATTTCTCCCATCATCTGTGACAGTTACCTTACAAAGTTGTAGCAATTTAAAATAAGGTTTTTCCTATTAGAGGGCTTTGGAACAGTGTCTAGTCCATAGGAAGTTGTTATCAACACTTTATCTACTCCATCTATCCTGATACACAGAGATGTCCAGTTCCCAGAATCCTTCCACTTGTTTGCAGGGAATCAAACTTTACAATATATCAAGAGAGCTGTTTCAACATAAATTAACTGGCTCAAATAAGCCTCTGTTCACCCCAGATCTACCTGTCCCTGTCCCAAATCTATTTCATGGATTACATTTCCCATGGCATTGGAAATGGCATGATGAGAGAATAGAGAGATAAAAAAGAATGCAAAGCAAAGAGGAAAGGAATATATACTGCTCTTCCCAAATCAGAGGACCAGAATTTATGTGCTCTGAAAGAAGGTGGCAATGTAGGCCAACCTTACTCCTTTTCCGTTTCCCCTATTCATGGATATGTGTGACAGGTTCTAGTTCCAAAGTTGGCAATGATTTCTTTGGGCAAATGACTAGTTCTTTGTGCCTTTTTCTGACTCCTATAGAAAAGTAAGAAGTTAGATAAAATTATCTCAGAGATTCCTTTTAGCTACAATGTTGTGTGGTTTTATAATTCTTCCTTTCACATTCCCCTCAGAATTGATTACTTTGCCTGATTTTCATCAATGACGAAATTATTAAGTGAAATTTCTTGTTATAATTGCAACCTTTTGAAGTAAATATTTTTCTTCCTTTATAAGCATTAAATATTACAAACTCACTTGTTAAGAAGTTAATATAGCAACTATACTTCCCAAATGGAAACATGCTAATCTGATAATTACCATTCTTTTAATTAACATCAGTATTGCTGATTTCATTAGAATTGAAAGGCCCTGGTGTTGCTGTCTGATGGGGAAAACAAGATATAGAATTTGAGAGTCAACACTGGGAGAAGAATTAACTGCACCTTTGTGAGAATCTTGCTCTTCCTCATTTTAGTAACTTTTCTAGTTGTTGAGAATATCCTATGGCAGGAATGAAGTTATATTCTTGGAAATATGCTATGCAAAATGCTTTAGGAAAGAAGTTTAGCAGTAGACATATATACCAAGAACTTCCTACTGATTATACTGAACTCTGTCAACTTCAGGTATATTGCTTCCTCAGGGACGGAAGCATCACTGCAGAAAATGAAAGTTCTCTTGATAATGACATATACATAAAGGCGTATTGTGTTTTCAGCTATGAAGGTGAAAGGACGTATCTCAGCATTTCCAGGCATCTCATTATTTTCTTAGTTTCGAGATTCCAAATGACCTTTAGAAACAGTTTGAAAAATATTCCCTGATGCAAACTTTAGAGAAAAAAAAAATGCCCTGAGCAATCAGACACAGCATGCTACTGTTTGCCAGTCATTAATATACCCTATGGATCTGCAGCAGGAGGCAGAAGCCTAGAGGATGTATTTTCTAAATATTTGCAGGGTGAAAGCTGCCCAACTCCTGTGGGTATATTTGTGCAGCTGTCTCAGAAAACATCCCTCCATGGGGATCTGCTCTCTTCACTTTCTCCACAGCTTTTTCTTTTAACTGTTAGTTCTTTAACCTCTCGGAGCTGGGCTACTCGTTCTAATCTCTAATTTCTCCCAGGCTTGCTCATTCATTCATTCATTGCTCTCCCATTAAGCACAATGCTTTCAGGTGCTTTGAGAAGCAAAGAAATCAAGCAACAAGACACAAATACTGTACTTAAACAAAAATTATTAGGGCCCTGAGCGGTTTCATATGGCTGAAATCCCAGCAGCTCAGATGGCTGAGACAGGAAGATCGCAAGTTCAAAGCCATCCTCAGCAACTTAGCAAGGCTCTAAGCAACTTAGAGAGTCCCTGTCTTAAAATAAAAATTAAAAATCCCTGATACCTACACCCCACACCAAAAAATAAAAAATCATTAGGTTACTGGCTGTTTAAGACAAACTGGTTTATAAATGGTATGTTAGACACAATCTATTACCTATCACAACTGAAGTAGGTAGGTTGGAATTGCAGGGAAGATTTTCACAATCTCATTTAATCTTGAAATAGTTATAGAATATTCCTAAAATTCTGAGCTTATGAGAAAAATTTATCTATTTATTTAAGAAGACATATATTATTACATATTAATTGCTAAAGGAAATTTTACCAAAAGGAGGAAATAATCAATAAATCAAAATCTGAAAAATTTATACAAAATTATAAATGAATAAATTTTAAACCAAAATGTTCAGTAGTTTTTAACCAATAGATTTTCTGAAAGATTTTTTAAACAGCTATATAAACCAAGTCTCTTTTGAATTTTGTTACAAAGTGTATATGTGTACACAAACACACACACACACATACACACACACACACACACACACACACACACACACATGGGGTTGGAACCCAGGGGTGTTTTACCACTGAGTTACAGAGGTAAAATGGACTGGGGAGTCTGACTGATTGAGACAAGGTCTAAATTGCTGAGGCAGCCTCAAACTTGGATCCTCCTGCCTCATCCTCTTAAATTGCTGGGATTGCAGTTCTGCATCACCATGCCCCACTACAAAATAAAAAAAAAAAAATTAAAGCAATATTTTAAACCAGAAAATAGTTTTTCTCTCTTTTTCTTACATTGGACAAATAATAGAAATATTTTTTGAGTTATAATCTCATCTCAAGTTCAACACTTTCCTTATTACAATGTTTTGCTTCTGCTATAGAATGACATATATATATACATATATATATATATATATATATATATATATATATATATATATATGTATATAT
>NW_026000037.1:42598719-42690736 GCF_001458135.2 Marmota marmota marmota | reverse complement strand
AAAAAAAAAAAAAAAAAAAAAAAACTTTCAGAGTTTATAACTTTGTTCTTTCTCCTCCTAATAATTTTCTTACCACAGAGTAACCATTTTTATTATTTTTTTTCAGATGACATTTTCATTTTTTTTTCTTTGAACACAGTTAGCTTATAATTCAGGCATGGCATGGCTATACACACCTATATTCCCAGCAGCTCGGAAGGCAGGTGCAGGGTTTGAAGTCCACAGGACTAGAAATTCAGAAGGAATGAAGTAGCAAAACAGAACTCATGAAGATGAACTGGCACCCACATCTGTCTTCTACCTGAATGAGCAATAGCTTCTCAGCACTTCCAAGCCTCCAACTTCAATGATGTGGGTGACCTGAAAAAGAGCTAGAACAATTTGCCACAGCCTTAGCCTTCAACATGTCCCCTATTCAGAGAAGATGCAAATAGAGGTCCAGAGAAAGTTGGGGAAGATTCTGGCCATGCTGCTGCTTCTTTTAGGTCCATAGCAATGTCACAAACTATGTGAACTGCAACTGTAGCAGACTTCACAAAGATCTGACTACAAATAACATACAATTGTCACTTGTGGCTAACCCTAACAGAGAACCTAGGACAATATATGGAGAGGATGCTGAGCCACTTAGTTCAAACAAAGTTGATATCCAAAAAAGCCACCACAGGCCATCTTTTGTCAATGCATTACTTAATATTCTCTCTTTCAATCATTCTCAAATAAATGCAATGGCACAACCATGATTCTATCTAACATGGCACAAATATATTTCATGTAACCAAAACCCATACTACCTTCTCCCAGAAAGAGAATACAAAAACTTTTTTCTGTCTTTGGGTAATGTTTATTCCTTTTCTTGCTGAATTGTGGCCCCTTTTTGGTACTCCATAATATAGGTACTAATATATGTTGCTTCCTACTATTAATACATGTCACATGGCAGAAGAACAAGAGCAAAGATGAAAAAGTATACTTACCTGTTGTGGAGTCAAATTTTCACCAATGTGACCAAAATACCTGACAAGAAAAACTTAAAGGAGAAAAGATTTACTTTGGCTTATAGTTTCAGAAGATTCAGTCCATAATTGGTTGGTTCTATTGCTTTTGACCAGAGCTGAGTCAGAACATCACAGAAGAAGAACATGGCAAAAGAAAGCTGCTCGTGAAAGAAAGGGTCTGGGGAGAAGAAAGTCCTTCCATGACATGCCCCCAGTGATTTGCTCCTCCAACTGGCTCACACCTCCCAGTATTCATCCAGCTATTAGTGCTCAAAGTCCTCAAGATCCAATCATTGCCTTAAAGTTCCACCTCTGTGCATGTGAGACCTTGGAAACATTCTAGGTCACAACCATAATATGTGTGTACAAGAGGAAGAAAATGATGATGTACATATGACTTAAATTTGTGCACAAGCACATGTGTGCGTGCACACACACATGCTTATCAAAATATGGAAGACTATTCATGTCCATCATGTCATTTCTACAACTTGTAAAATAGATCATAGCTGGTATTTAATAACCATTTTCTACCACACCCTCACATCCATTAAGGCCTTGATGAGTAATTTGATGGGTGATGGTTCCATGCCTAGTAGGGTGACCTAAATATTTATGAAGGTCTATTTCATAAGAATTGCTGCCTCTGTTGAGTCACTCCTGCTTCCACTGATGTAGGATGTGGGAGTTCTAAGCAAGTACATGAGGGATTTCCTGAATCCACACCTACTCTTCCTTACTTCCTTGATATTCAGGATTAATCAAGGAAAATAAGCTCCTTCTTTTCCCTGTTCCTTACAATTGAATGGTATGTGACTGTGTCTCCTGGTAGAAGCATTTCTACCTTTCTAGTCTAAGACCGCTATACCAGCAGAGACCTGTGTCACAGATTAAGCACTTGCATTCCCACCCCATGATTCCCATACCTATCAATCCTAACAAGAGGAAAAACAATATCACATTCTGGTCACTCATCTAGAGCATACACTGTATCCTGGAGAATACATACCGTCATCCTGCAAAGTGTGCCCCCAATCTGTATTCGTAACAAAGTCTTCAAAGTGCCAATCTAAACCTCTCATAAGGCAAGCTATGCAGGCTAATGATAAATGTAAGACAAGTGGATTCCATAAATATGAACCCATTGCAGTCCTTCTTGTAAAGTGAATTTGTCAGAATTGATATTTGTGTGGATATCGTGAAAGAGAATTAGGCACATGGTAAATCCAAGGGTGCATCATAGGAGGGAGGACAAATCCACATCAAGAATTCATGAGAAACCCCGCTGGGGTTGTGGCTCAGTGGTAGAGCACTTGCCTTGCTCGTGCAAGGCCCTTCGTTCAATCCTCAGCACCACATAAAAATAAATAAAATAAAAGTATTGTGTCCAGCTACAATTAAAAAAAAAAGAATTAATGAGAAACCAAAGTGCCATTCTTTCCATGACAAATGTACAGTCTAAAATAATCAACTTGGTAGCTGACAGAAGCCATTTACCACTTTTTGAAGTAATATTACTAATCTGTTAGTTGAGACAGTCTAAATGCTCTCTAAGTTTTAAAAGGAAGGAACATATAGTCTACATGTTGAGATTTTGGTATAAAATATGTAATGTAATTCCTGGAAAGCCTAATCTGCTATTCTTCTACAACGTGATTTTTTTTTGTGCAGCAATATGTCTTTGAATCACTAGAGTCATAGAGACAGATCTTCCTTAATATGTTCTACAGCTGCATTATATTCCATTATGCAATTAGACTATAACTCATTCAGCCTGCTCTCCAATGATGGAAATTTTAATTGTTTTCTTATATAAAACAGTTTTGCTTTTTAAAATTATGTTGGAGAAATTATGTTGAAATGAATAGCTTTTCTCATCATTACTCTCTTCATTTTTTTTGTATATTCAGGGTAAAATATGCATTTTTAAGCTTTCTATTTTTATTTATTTTATTCAGATATAGTATAAGGAACGAAATATTCTGTTCTTTCCTTCAGAGGACACATCTTTATTCAGATTCTTAGAGGAATGTATTTGTGGAATATAATTTAACATTATTCAATGAAAATCAAGTGTCTCAGTTATAATTTGAAACTATAACACACATTACTCAACAAGTAGAAATTACTGAATATACATCTGTATTAGAATGCTCATGGGGCCAGAAATAATGTAGCTCTATGGAAGTTCATGCCTACCATGCACATGGCCTTAGATTTCATCTAGTCACTAAATAAATAAATAAATTCTGCAGTATTATGTACTTTGTACCTTAATGATAAAGCAAATTCGTCTTCTAATGGCTGAAACAAATCCACACAAAAAGTGTTTCTAAAAATACCATTGTTTGTTTTGATAAAATCATACAGAAAATTTTAGGACTATATGGATGCTGCAAATAACAGTGATCCATAACTTTCAGATTTATTTAAAGGAAAAATTAAATTTCAATCCATTGAGATCCAACTGAGATTAGATCTCCTATAACTCACTTTATGTCTTCCTCAGTGACAATTAATTTTTTTTCTTATGGTTCATGTTTGAAACCTCAGTTCACCTAGGCCAATTGCACTGACATTTCTTCTTAAAATATAATATTCATATTAAATTACTTCTCTAAAATAATTAAATATGGTGATTTTTCTTGTTTCATTTTTTTAAACAAACTTATTTGCTGTGTTAAGTTGTCTAAAAGGCTTTCAAGATACAAAGTAGAGGGTTCTTATACTGATATGAACATAAAACAAGCTGGATAGAAATTTTTGAAAATTCAGAAATTACTCCAGGAAAAGAAATGAGATGTTATGGGGACCTGAGTGATAGGAAACTGGATACGTCAGAATTGTAAAGGATTAGTGGCATAAAGAAGACATTTTGCTGGGCTGAGGCTGTGGCTCAGTGGTAGGGCGTTTGCCTAGCATGTGTGAGGCACTGGGTTCAATTCTCAGCACTACATATAAATAAATGAATAAAATAAAGGTCATGCATATTAAAAAAATTAAAAAAAGAAGACATTTTGCTAAGACCAGGATAGTTAAGACATAGAACAGGTACTAAAATGAATATTGGTCCTACCCAAATTTGACTCTTTGTAATACTGTGGTTGCATCAGAAATTTCCATTAAGAGACTCATGGATGAGTATGGAAAGAGTGAGAATATTCTATGTGGAGTTTGTGTCTTCCTTCCTATTTTATTGGTTGCATTTTACCTTCTAAATAAGAAAAATGTTTCTCATTCTACATCATTGTATTTAAAATTCTTTCAACTATTATTTATTGTAAGAAATATATTTTTACCATGAAACAAAACATCATATATCTATAAAAAATTTAAGAAACAATATGTTGCTACATTATATACAGTAGATGTTGATATTTTGCCCTCTGTTCAACTCTAGGCACAGTGTCACTAACTAAAATAACACTGATGTCCTGAACCTAAAACCAAGACTAAAACTAAATCTAATTCTAAAACTCCAAGCTACACCGCTTTTAGATATTTGTTTATGGTTGTCTCATGTGTCTCACAAATCCAACATAACTAAGATTAAAGCTTTTTCCTCTTGCATTGTCTAGATTGATGAATGAAATACCATTCACCTTGTCATGAAGTTAGAAACTTGGGAGTTCTGTTACAGTAAGGAAAACAAAGTCCTCATTAATCAGTATTCTTCCATTGTAAGTAATAGACTTTTTTCAACCTACGGTATTTATTGACTCATTAAAGCTGGTCTAATCCTGGTTTTCTTTTAAGAGCCCGGAGCTCCTTTTCCAGGTACCCCAAGAAAAACTCTCATGGCATCTCAACAGCTTCAATTACATCACATGACAATCTCTAAACCAGTCCCTGTGTCTGGGGAAGTGGCATGTGCTGATGTGCATAGGCCTAGACCTGAAACCAGTTCCTGTGCAAAAGCAGATGGGATAATGCATCATGAGTATCTGTCAAAGCTGTGCCATGTGATCCATTTTTTCTTGCAGAACACGAATTATTTGCAGCAGATTGGCTTCTTGAAGGAGAATTGAGGTTCTGAAAGGAAGAGTAAATTGTGAAATCTTTCCCAGTTAGGGAGCCTATAATGCCCATTTCACATGGATAGTGTGTCATGTCTCCCCTTGTAAGCCACGAAAACTGTGGTTAATTGATCCCATTCCTAATATATGTTCATGTGGCTGTACACTCATTCTGCACTGGGCACTCTAGAGAGGCACTTGAGATACATCTGACTTATTACCATGTGTTGAAATGTATTTTCACTATTCTTGACCTGGATTTTTTGGCTCTACTCTATGCCTACCACTTATGTAGTCATACAATATCATATTTAACATAACACAAATCATTTCTATAGCTCTATTCCAAGGTCCTTTTAAGCATGAGTTATTACAGAATTTTAAGCATGAGTTATTACAGAATTCTCAGGCCTTCAAACATATACTTCAAATAAATACTTCCTTCAAATATATACTTCCTTTTGATTTTAAAGAAATATTTAAGTGTAAATATGATTGTATTGCTGGCATGAAAATATGACCATATTGCTAGCATGTTTATAATCCTTCAATGATACTCCATTGCCTATAGAAAAAAAGTTCCAAATCATTATCAGGCATACAAAACTCTCCAGGACAGCTCATTTTTTGCTTATTTCTTATTCTTGTTTACCCCCACATAAGCCTATGTTCCTGTCATAACAAACTTCATATTGCTCCTTAATTGCATCTTCATGACTCATAACATTATGCATTGCATATCTTTTTTCCTATGCTCAGAAAGTTTTCCCTTCTTGCTTATTAACTTCTTCCCACTGAGACACTCCAAAGTTAGCCATAGCATGTTTTCTCCCTTGTTGCAGCAGTTTAGTAAATGTAACTTTGTTCAACTATGGGTTTGTCTCTCATAATCTTGTTGCCCTGTGCTTTATCCGTATAGAACAATGTGTTATGCCACAGCACACAGAGAAAATGAGAATGCTGTTTGTAAGGTATGCTAATTCTTTATACACACAAAATAGGATGTTGCTTGATTACTTTAGCACCAACAGTTGTCATCTGTCTTTGAAAGACTGAGAGATGTCAACAATTCAGCATAATTTTAACCCAATCTCAAACATGAGAGGCTCAACTAGGGAAAGCAAGGGACAATGCAACAAGGTAGAAAAACAGAGAATTATTTTTGACAAAAATCCAGTATACAAACTCCCACCAAGCAAATCAAAGCCTTGATCAAAAACACTTTCCTTATGAAGAACAGTTATTATTCATTGCTACCAGTGGCCCTTAAGAGTAGAAGTTCCTTCTTATGCCACTCACTAATCCCTGGTCCCCTAGAAATGTATTCATTTACTTCACAAACAGTATTTTTTCCAGAATGATGCATGATAGGGACATCACACTTTGTCCTACCACTTTCCCAGAGAGGTCCCTCCACTGCAGAAGCTTTACAATATTTCTTATTTTGACATGACCAGTCCATCTGGTAGTGGGCCCCAGATAATATAAAAGTTGATCTACCTAGGTGAGGTGGAGTGGAAAGAAATGCATTTGAAAATAACATTCAAGTTTCTTATAGAGAATTCTGATTGCCTGCTATTGGTAATTGTATGAAGGAAGTGAAATATAGGGGAAGATTATTTCAGAGAAAATAGAGCTATGTGTATAACACAATATTTATATTTTTAGAAGAAAAGAAGGTGTAGAGTGAGGTGGTCACATAACCAGAGGTATAGGGACATGAATAACAATGACAAGAAGTGAAGCTATGAAATGCCCTTCCAAGACTTCCTTTACATTCTTGTTTCTGTGAGGCAGCTTTAAAGTAAGGAGCAAATATGGAAAAAAAAATGAGTTGCACTGTGTTCCCCCAAAAGAGAGGTTGAAGATCTAAGACCAAGTGTTTCAGAATGTGACTTTATGTGGGAATAGAGTGAACTACAGGGGAAATCATGTTAAAATGAGGTAATCAGTGTGGGTGCTAGTCCAATAAAACTGATGCCCTTATGAAAAGGGGACTTTGTAAGCAGAGAGACACACATAGAACGAAGACAGTGGAGACCCACAGGGAGAGAATGGCTGTGAGTCCAGAACTGCCAAGATTGGATGGCAAAAGCAGAAGCCAGAAGAACAAAGATTCTCCCCTAGAACCTTTGGGGAGAGCTAGGTATTGCTGACATCCTAATTTTGGATTTTTGGCCTCTAGAACTGTAAGAGACTATTTCTGTTGTTGCAAGCCACCTTGTTTAGGGCACTTTGTTATCACGGTCCTAGAACACATTCTGAAGGCAGGTTGAGAAAAGATGGAAGCCTTGGAAAGCAGCAGGGCTGCCCAGCTTCAACAGGAAATCTTCATGGCCAGCCCCACTGTTTTTTTTCACTACCTCTGCCAATGACTCCTAGAAGCCTTCCTTCCTGAAGCCAAGGTTTTGCTGAAAACAGAATTTAGATCACCTAACTCCAAGCTCTAATACTTCGTCCTGAAGCCAGGGGAAGTTTTGCAGGATATTTTCAGTCTGGTTCGTAGCCTGTAAAATGCCAGTTTATCATCCTTTAAGTAGGAATTCTCTATACACAAACATACACCACACCCCTACCACATACAAGTACACAAAAAACCAACGATAATGGATGAATAATTTTGAAATGGTTTTCTTCAAAAAAAGTTGAAGGCTGGGTGCGGTGGTGCACGCCTGCAGTCCCAGCGGCTCTGGAGGCAGGAGGATTGCCTGATCAGAGTTCAAAGCCAGCCTCAGCAATTCAGTGAGGCGCTAAGCAAATCAGTGAGACCCTGTCTCTAATAAAAAAACAAAATAGGCCCGGGGATGTGGCTCAGTGGTTGAGTGCCCCTGAGTTCAATCCCTGGTACAAAAAAAAAAAAAAAAAGGTTAAGAATATTTTTGTCATTTATGATTTTGTAAATGGACTTTAGGTCTACATTTTATAACTTTTGGGAATCTTGATTTTAAATCTTTACTAGAAACATCAGCCATTTGTAGGAACAGTAGCTTAATGTTTTTCACATCTGAGGAATTACCTTTGAGATTTTCCATTCTCCCTACCACAAAGCTACTTTTGTTTTATCATTTCACAACAGACCAATACCATGTATTTCCCAAATATATTATATTAAATGGCATTATATTAAAACAACATTGCATACAATTCATTATACTAAATAAAATACAAAGTTAATTTTTTTCAGATGGCACATGAAGATAGGTATAGGTAGTAATAATGTTGATGTCTTTCATATCACTATTTAGCTGTCTTAATTCATAAGCTTTTAATAAGTAAGGATTAGAAATATTCAAATTATTCAAAAAATATTTAGCTTGAGCTTCCAGAATACAGGTACTTAAAATAATTCTGACTCTGAAAATTATAATCACTTTTAATCAAGTAAAATGTAATTAACTCCTTCTTTTCAAATATGGGTCCCACCATCCCCCTGATTTAGTCATATCCTTTGTTAGTTATTGTTAAATGCATTTATAGCTGTGTCTTTCCTTTATAAAGGCCTTTTTTTTTTTCATTTGCTGTGCATTTGAAGAACTAATTTTATGGAAGACAGAGCTATAATGACTTCCTTGGCCAAGGCCATCCATTAACACTATATAAGGTTTGGGCTATAAATAGGCAAAATAATAATGCATAACAACTATGCCAAAAATGCTATTTAATAAGGCCACTTTCACACTTTAAGTCATGGTACTTGGAAAGTAGCCAATATAGTAGTTTACAAGATAATTTTTGTGTCCTTATAAGATCTTAAGATAGCTGAGCAGGGTAGCACAAGCCTTAAATCCCAGTGGCTTGGGAGGCTGAGTAGGAGGATCACAAGTTCAAAGCCAGCCTCAGCAATTTAGTGAAGCCCTAAGCAACTTAGCAAAACTTTGCCTTAAAATAAAACATACAAGGCTGGGGATGTGGCTCAGTGGTTGAGTACCCTTGCATTTAATCCCTGGTACTCCACCAAAAAAGTATCTTAACAATAATCTCAATCAAAAATAATTATGTTACTAAGGCCCACTGTTTTTACTAAAATAAACACTGAAAATTAAAGCAAAAATGGAAAAAAAAAAACCCACGCTACAGTTATTTAGCTTAAACTCTAGATACTTTAGTGTGTGTAAGTGTTTCACCTGAGTAGAAAATAATGTCTGTTGTACACGATATTTTTCTTTGCTGTTCTGGAAATAAGACTGGTAAGAAACAGATTTCTGTTGTGCATTCTTTTGACTCTTGCACAATAAGACACACTGCATAGAATACAATTTTTCAAAAAGCGTATGACACATATTTAAGAACTTATATTATACCAGTGATAAAACATGCTCAACTAGAGTAAGCTATTGATGAGCCAGTACACTTTTATTTGTGTGTGCCTAAAATTTTAAGATAGAGAGGAATTCATTGATGCATTACTCTCCCACCCCCACACCCCAAAAAGAATAAGGGAAGAACTATACTTAGCTCTAGGGACCTAATCTCCTCAACTATATCTTTTTTCTTTACTTCCTATTCACACATATGAAGTTGAAACATGCTCTTCTCTTCACATCTGAGAGGAAATGGGAATATTTTCCATCAGTTTCATGTAGAAAACTTATGAAACAGAAATCTAATTTGCCTGGCTTCTATCATAGGTCTATCCCTGAAACAGTCACTATGAACAGGGGTCAGGGGAGTTCATGGTTGGCCCATCCTAGGTCAGCTGTTCATTTCTTGGTTCAGGTTTGCATTTTTTTTTCAGGAGGGTAGGAGATGATGTGTGGTTGTGAGTAGCTCATGAAAACATTAGCTTTATGGTACTTCCCAGTGTCAGGATTGTCACTTGGCTTCTGCAGTCTGTCCTTCCTAATATACCATATTACAGTGAACACATTTAGTACAATTATAAAGGTCTTAGCTTGAAATTGATTCAAACTATGTTTTGAAGGAATATTACAGACATCCTTTTGTGAATATTAAGCTTCACCTGGAAGAGAGACTTCTTACTTTGGAATAATAAATGAATAATAGATATAATAGGCAGGAAGTCACAAAATCAGTAAATACTTTAATAAATATGTGATCATCTCTACTTGTCTACTTAGCAGCAATGTGGTGACAAAGGACTAGTCAGAAACTAGATTTTTCTATTTGCACATTAGTTCAAGGGTTTTAATCTGAAAATGATTTTTTTAAAAAACCATATTCTCTAATCATAAAGCATAGCATACAAACGTAAGGATTCATGTAAGTATAGCCTACTTTTTCTCAATGCATCAGGTTGGCTCATGACAGTCTTTGGTAAACTATGTGCATAATTTTAATCATTGTTTTCATTGAGATTTATAAAAATCTCATTTTACAAAACATTTCACTTTTCTCTTCAACTTTTCCCTAAAGCCCAATCCCCATTGTCTAAGCTCTTGGTAAAAGGGCATCACCTTTCTTACTGTATAACTGGTTGGATGTAAATGGAGGGAGCAAGATGGCATAGAAGACAGAAAATGGGATCAGAACATTCAGCCCAAGCAGTGAATATGGAATGAGGATGGTTCTCTGCTTTACTGGGTCTCTTACCCTCTTTAAAAATTACAACTTGATTAATCAATTCAAATTTAATTGCTCAAATGCAAACACATGTCAGCCTCTATATTTCTTCAAATTTTAAATACTAGGTAATTCATTATTTTAAAATGGATGTTTGATAATCATAACGCTCATCACAACAAGTACTCACAATTAGGTTGGTGGAGGTGGCTGAAGAACAAAGCACCAAGCACCCCCAGGTGAAAGAACCACCAATCAGGCACTGACAGAACCGCAGGGTCTCCTGGCCAATCCTATATCTTAGCCAGCTTCTCCTGACCAACCCCAGTAGAACAAGAGACTCTAAAATCCCCCTTTTCCTGTCCCAAGCCCTCCCTTCCTGCCCTAAGCCCAATGAAAATTCTAGTCCGGTTCTCCTTGGACCCACACTGTTGGTCTGAGGGTTTGGGATTGATTCCCTGGGATTGAAATCTCAATAAAGCCTCCTTCAGCAGTCTTTTAAATTTGCCTCCTTTTGGTTGCTGCCGCCTGACCTTACACTCATACAACTCAATGTCACCATTAACCTGAATAGACTGTATTTTTACACGGAGTCTTCTGGCAAAATCCAGATTACTAAAAATCTATAATTGCTACCCATATAAGAGAGTCCATCATTTAACCAAAACCCAGTAGGAGTTTCAGAGGCAAAAACTGTACCTAAGACATTATGTTCATCTGTTGGCAAATGTTTCTGACTTCGTGATTTTCTCTGTGAATATGTAAAAAATTAAAGAAATAATAATAAAAATTCCTCATAGGTCATTGTGGGGAAAATAAATAGTTTTTATTTTCATTCTTTGGAATAAGGAATGGTATTTTTCAGTTTGATGCACAAGCAACTTTAGCTTTTAGAGTCAGAAGTAAGTTATATAGTGACTGATGCAGAGATACTTATCCATTAATTTGACTTTAAAACTAATTGCATCTTTTGAAAAATAAAGAAGCAATGACTTTAATAATGTTGGAAATCCTTTCAAAATATTTATCTGTAAAACCCAGAATTAAAGATTGGCATAGATTATCATAAAGAGTTTTGTATTTCAGCATGGTAGCTACTGAAAGATGGCTGAAAATGTTGACGTACTGGGCTTTTTCCTGCAAATCTAAGGTGCTACTCTTCACAGAAGATGGTTTGAAGAGCTTTGCATATAAAGATCCTAAGTGCCAGAATGTATGAGCCTCAGGGTGCTCTGGTTTAGATTCTGCTCTACTGGCTATGGGCCCACAGGAACAAAACATAGGACTTTAATCTATTTATGGTGTCAAACAGAAACCAATTTCTGTACGTGGTAAAGAAATGAGGGGAAAGAAAAACACAAAAAGTTAGACATTTCTTCTCACCAAAGACTCATGCTGATGAAATGAACTGGGTTCAAAAGAGCTGTCTGCAATATTAAGCTTAAAAAATGGCAGAAAAACACAGGACACAGAAGTAATTTTCATATCCAGGGTGGGACTTCTCTGTGACCTCATGGGTCCTCTTCCACACTGGAAGGCAAGAGCAAGTGCACCCGGAATCACTTTATTTATAGGGAAAAGACAACAAAGAATTTTCAATAGAATATTCTACACCAAATAAGGCAGGGGATAAAGTTTCATAGATGGAGTCTTGCTTCATGATATCTTGTGGTCAGCAGATTGATTGACATCTTGGCAAGTGACACCCATCTCAGGTGCTATGTGGGATCACAGGAGAGCCAGAGGAGAGGCGCACTTGCATCACACAGCCCAATCAGCATGCAATGACAGGCCTGTCCCCTCATATAGCTACAATGTGCATAGCTCACACACACAGCCCATGGATGGCTTGAGACAATTTCTTATCCATTGACAGTGTCCTTTGTGTTAACTATTCTTTCTCATAGAGGAATCAACAAAGAATTTGGCTGACCTAGGTTAGCCAACACTTTTGTAGCCAGCACATTGTGTGAGACACACTTTACCTGAGTCATTGCTAATAATCACAAGAGTCTTCCAAGTGGGCACCACTGGCTAATAACGGCCAGAAGGCTACATCTCAGATGGTACATGACCCACATGAGATGGCACTGGCTTCAAAATCTGTAATCTTCCCAATGTGCTCTAACTACAGGATAAAATTGTTGGTTAGGATCTATTTCAAGGTAAATATAACTGACCTGAGTTGTTAGCTAAGCAGACATGGTTCTTGTGTGATTTGGTAGGTATTGAGAAAGAGATCTGTCAGGTGCAAGCAGCAGTCCTTTAGATCTGCTCCCTGCAGCACAGTGAATAAGAACCTGTACTCACACTAATTGCTGAAGGTGATACAACAGTTAGCTCCTCCTGGGTCTGTTCCTGGTAGATGGATGATAAGAGAATGTCACAGTAGATGAGAAGGGCTGACACTAACTTAGATTTTGAGAAAGAAGCACATCTCCCTATCTAACTCCAGAGAGTGGTGCACATCAATGGTAATCCTGGTAAGGATCACACCAGGGGAATTCTAATTTTCAGTATATTTTTTGAAACTTGAAATATATTACATTATGTTATATATTTTCTTTAATTGGATGTATCCTAGGAATGTATAAGTAGTTTTAGAAATAAGTTTGAGAAAGAAATTATAATAAATTTGTACGAATAAAGTTTGCCTGTGAGAGCAAATGTTATTTTATTATTCAGGGGTTGATTGTATCTCCAGCTGCCTTGTCATCCTAACATTTCATTATCCTATCACAAAATACCATGCTTCTATTAGAGGAAAACTGTCCATCTGGGTCATATCAAATTTAATTACTCTAATACTCATATAATTATGGAGTTGTCTCAAGTTCCAAATGCATCCACTCCCTTAAAAATTAATAGTTTTACAATGAGGAAAAACTGTGTAAGCCCTTTAGTAGGAGGACATTTAAAAAGTAAAGAGGTGGTTAAATTGTATCAACATAAAGAATAACAAGAAAAATTATGGAGTCCTTCTCTTTCTGCCTCCACCTCCCACCCACCATTGCCACCCCCAGCATGGAATATCGTACACTAGCAGAGGGGAGAAAAGATGAAAATGTGTTTGACACTCAACACATGTTTATTGGGTGCCTGCAATGTATCAGGCATTGCTGTAGATACTTGCAATATATCCCAAAGAAATTGAGATCCCTCCTTTTTGCTATCTTATGTTCAAGCGGTGGGTGCTTAGTACAAATGGCGGGTAGAGATAAGTGCTACAAATCTAAAAGTGTAGCAGGATTATGAATTGGTGAATTTGGAAGAGATAAAACAGATAGATGGAACTCTTATTGAGTCTTTAAATTGTAATTAACATTTGTTCCAGGTAGAGGCACTAAACCAAAAGTGTGCCTAGTTTATTCAAAGAAACAGCAAGGAAGACAGAGGGATGGGAATAAAGTGAATACGCAAGAACTTCAGGGGTGGGGAGGGAGAGAAGAGTTTACAGAGGCCAAATCACTCAAGGCCTTTTAAACTCTGTTAAGTTCATAGCCTATTGCAGTATGCCTGACAGGAAGCCACTGGAGGAAGCCGTAGGAGAGATAGATCTTGGTTGTGTTTCATAGCACCATTCTTGTTCTCTTTGAGAATAGAGTGGAAGAAACACAGGCATAAGTTACTGGGAAAACAGATTTCTGCATTAATTCAGATGGTGGCTCAGACCAGTAGGGTAATAGTGGAGGTATAAAGAAGTGGTCAGATCAGGACATATTGTGAAGCTAGAATCAATATGATCTTCTAATGGAGAGGTTTAGATGAAGTTGGGATTTTTGGCCTGTGAAATTGGTAAGAGGAGTTACCATCACTAGGGATGGAAAATCTCTTCAGATTTGCTATAGTTTAAAATTGTCTATCAAAGTTCATGTGTTGGAAACTTCATCTCCTACACAACAATGTTGGAAGTTAGATAGAGCCTAGTAAGAGGTAATTTGGTCCCAAGAGTTCTGCTCTCATGAATGGATTAATGTCATTATTTCAGGAGTGGTTCAGTTATTGTGAAAGTGGATTTTCTCATAACAGTGAAGTTAGCCCCCTCTTGTTTTCTTGGTTATGCACTCTTTTGTCCTTCTGCCTTCCATTAAGTGACAACACAATAGGAAGACACTAGCCAGATGCCACAGTCATGTTCTTATCCTTCCTAACCTCCAGAACTCTGAGCAAAATCTATTTCTACTTATTATAAATTACCCATTCCCAGGCAATTTGTTATATGCTGTAGAAAATGAACTAAGTAAGTTAAGCATCTATAGGAGAAGGTATAGAGTTCAATTTTGGACATACAAAATTTGAAGATGTCTATTGGTCATCCATGTACAGATGTCAAGAGTCAGTGGGACATCAAAGACTTCTGAACTGATAGTAGCGGTGAAACATTGCCTGTAATCTGAGCTTCTTGGAAGGCTGAGGCAGGAGAATAACAAGTTTGAGGTCAGCCTGGGCAACTTAGCAAGAACTTATCTTGAAATAAAAAATAAAAAGGGTTGAATTATAAGTTAAGGTAGAGCACTTGCCTAGCATGTGCAAAGTCCTGGGTATTCAACATTAAAAAAAAGCTAAGAAAAAGCATTTGAACTGGTGGACAGAGACATTGGGTAGTACATGGAAATTCATAGTTCTGGATGAGATCACCCAGGAAATAAATGCTAATAGAAAAGAGGACCAAGGGCTATACCCTGAAGGAGTCTTATACTGAGAAATGGAGGGAAAGAGAGAAGGAAAGGCCTGCAAAGGAAAATTAAAACAATTGTTACCAGGGAGCTAGGAAGAAATCCAAGACATGAAAAAATGTATCTAAGGGAAGAGACAATGATCTGCTGATTCTAATATTTCTAACTTGTCTAATATAAGCCAGAGTTTCAAAGAACTAAATATGGACTCACTACCCACTTTGATCCATATAGTAAAGGAAGAATGTTGATGTGTTTCTTGATCTTCAGTTTAACTCAATGTCATAATTTAAAGGCAAGAACCTATACATGTACACAGAGAAATCAAGCTGTGGACCCAGGAGTTGAAAGCACAGGTCCCACTAATATCACTGAAAGTCATTCACAACTCTGACCTTGATTATTTGTATGGTGTTGAGTGAATAGCTTTGACCTTATGTAATTTAACTGTAAATGACACATTTATTGCAGTAAATGACACATGTTGGAGGCATGAAGTCTATGTGCTTCATGTTGTAGGGAAATCTGCAAAATCTATTTTAGCTGCTTGCATGTTTGTCTGGGTTTCCACTTCACCAAACTGGTGAAGAGAAGTTTATCGAAAAGAATTCAGTTGACTCACTGCCAACTCATTCTGAGAGTAGAGGCAGAGATTGGGAAGTTCTAGACTCTGACATGCAGAAAAGAGAATCCTTATGTCAGGAAAGAATGAGTCAGCATAGAGGCCAACTAATCCTTTCCTTGGCTGAGTAGCAGGGAATCACAGCCTCTGAGTATGAGAGTTCATACTTTGTTTCCACCACAGGTGCTGAAGAAAAGCAAAACTCGGTAATGAATCAGTCAAAACCTTAAATGGGTGCAGCTAAGTTAAACTAAGTACCTGGCTGGTACCAGAAATGCAAGGGAGCGCACATAGACAAGAGAAACAGAGAGTGGCAGAGTTGGAAACATAAATCCCTACTTGGTTTATAAAAAGAAAAAGAGGGATGTTTTCTTTGTAAAAGAGAAAATCTTCAATATTCTTTATACAGTCATAGAAAAAGTTTGGGAAAACCAAGGACATTTTAGATGAGTTTTCTTCAGAAGAAAATTATGAAAACAGGTAATATTGAAATCCTTCTTTCCTCTTCTCCTTCCTTCCTCCCTCCATTCCTGTTCTCTTCGTTTTTCCTTCCAACTACCCTAGCAAATTAAATGATCTTTCATGTTTTCTCCCTTAATTCTGATTATGGCTACAACTGCAGAGTTGATATAGAAAATCACTGTGCCAGGAAGAGCTCCTGCCCACCACCAATCCTGGGAGACTATCTTTCAAGATTCTAGCACCAGAATCAACAAACTGGGTATGACCCACAGCATTCTGAAAAATATTTTTTTTAATCATATCATTGGAGGCATTGTAACTTGTCTTTTCAATGTTGTTTTTATAAAATAGAGAAAAAAATGTTTATGAAAGGGAAAAAATGTCAGTTTTAAGTCACTGTAAAATAAAAAATAAATAATAGTTGAAAATCATGAACATTTTAATATTTCTATTTCATGTTTTTTCATATGTTTCATATGTTTTTGGTATTAAAATTGTGCTGGAATCACAAGATTTTCTAGCTTTTAAGAGATATTTATAGGCAGTTAATCATTTATTTAAATAATCTACAAAATGAAATATAAACACAAAATCCTGAAGTTGTTTATCTGTTTGAAATTTTGAAATGCTAACAATTTTTTTTTAAAAAAGACAACATATACCAAAAGAAAACTAATTGGCATATTTTAATTCTACAAAAATGTATAAATATTTAAATTTACAGTAAAAGAACAATTATACCATATAGTAATGCTTACAATATTTAAAATTTTTACTTTTTATGCACAATTTACTTTTATAAATGCTAAAGAACTGTGTGTCAGGCATATATTTAGAACATTTTTGAAATTACTTCTTTCTAGCTGTGACTACACTGACTGAGAAAACAAAAACTACCCCCCCCCCACACCAAATCATAAGATCATCAAGTCCTTTTTTGTCCCCCTTGTGCTATTCTTAGCTGAAAGTACAACTGGAACCAAGCAGCAGCTGATATTCATTTTTACACTAAGTGAATTCACAATGAAAATTCCAATTTTTAAAATAGATGTATTATAGATAAAGCCTTAATCATCTAATTTTTCATTTTCCTTTTAACTCATTAGAAACAGAAGATTAAGTGATTTGTTCTCTTTACAGAAAAAAAGGATAACTTTATAATGACACACAAGTGTCATTAAAGTGGTTTTTGTTTTTGAAGACAGAAGACTGCCCTGCATCACTACTATTTCAGAAGGATTTTAAAAACAACTACAATGAAAATTTCCTTTAGAATTTATTGAACAATATAAAACAAAAGTTGGGCACAAATTTACACAAAGTATTTAAAACACATTTCTGGTGTTCACTCAACACCTTAAATTCATACAATAGCTTATAATTAATAGCAGTTTGAACATAATATAGTAAAACCAGATGCATCCTGCACTGTGGAGAAGAGGGGTTGATCTTATCTAGTCCTTATTTTAACACACTTGGAGAAAAGGGTTGGGAAGCGGCTGAATCCTGCAACACAAGCTGCCTTAAGACAACTGGATTTACGTGGCCCAAATGAATTAGAAATATATCCAGGATTTGAAGATATAAGTTATGTAGAATGACTAGTTGTGGATATTCACACATGGATTAAGATCTTGAATGTCTTTCTTATAACTTAAGAATTCATAAGTTTTGCAGCCTCTGAGACTAGATTTAACATCTACAGATGGGATGCAAGTTGAAATGGTTGTGATTGTGCATGACTATCATTTCTTAAACAGTGGAAACAATGTGTGTAGGGGGGCTCAATATTGTGAGGTGTACTTAAGCGATTTATGGTATGATCCTAAACTCCCAGCATTTTTTTAAAGTAAAAAAAAAATGGTCCAGCTATTTTGTTGTATTTTATTTTCTTCTCCTTTTATTCATTTTTTCTTTCTTATTTATTAAACTGTTTCTAAGCACCAAAGCAAAATCAAATTTATGACTTATGTTTACTAGAGTCTCTAGAGCTACATTGGGAAGCTCAGAAAAATCTGATTACCCTGCAGCTTTTGAAACTTAGTAACATAGAACTAACCAATGTTTATAATAATGTATGGTCCAATTCTCTGTCAAACTGAAGGCTATCTTTACTTTTAGCTTGAAGATAATTATAAAGAAAATGGAAGAGACTGTGCTCCATAAGTTACTACTTTAAGAGGCTTAGCTTTGTTTCCTGAAACCCAGTTTGCTCAATGATTCTAGAATGTTCTATTGTTCTGTAATCATGCTGTTTTTAGGAAATTTCTTTATTTTTTTTGTGGCAGGTCTTATTTCCTGTGCTATTATTTTGTAGAACTAATTTTATGTAAGTATGAATGATGGTAAGAATATAAATATTTCTAAAGAATCAATGTACTAATAACAAAATTTTAATAAAGCCTTTTTTGTCATATTATGTCCTTTTTATAATATTTTGGAGCAAGAGAATGAAGCTATATATTAACAATGAGAAGTCCTGGTATCATTGCTGGTAGCTGTAGGATTCCCAGGCAAACTATGTTACCTGTCTGGGTCTCACTCTTTTATCTAGAAACACAGAACCTAAGAACAGATCATCTGTAAAGTTTTAAGTTTTCTGTAATTGTTTTTCTTCATAGACTTGCACTTAGAAAATAAATTTAGTAACAGCTATTAATAGACCATGAAAATATGTAAAAGTTTTAAGAAAATGTAATATATCCCCTCTAAAAGTTAAGAATCTTAAGACCTTCAGGAGTTCATTGAATATAACCAACAAATTGAAATTAAAATTATTTATAGCTTAATGAAGCAACTTATATAATATAGCAGCATTTATATAAAATGTCATATTTCATTTCTACAAGGCAGGATATTTTATTACAGAGAACAGTATATAGTCCATATTTTAATATGAAGGTTATTAGAAAGCAAATTATCGTTTGGAGACAAAGTTATGCAAATCTTGTATAAATATATTACTGGAATTTAAAATTTAGACACACAAAAAAGAATTACACAGTAGCACTTAGCAACTTTAACACACACTTTTCAGTTCATTAGTTCAAGAAATATTTAAAGAGTACTCAGTATGTGCTAAGAACTATACCAGATAATGACGATACCCAGTGAACAAAACTGACAAATACACTACCTTCAAAATGCACTTACTGGGCTGGGGTATAGCTTAGTAATAGCACTTACCCAGCATGCTTGAGGCCCTGGGCTCTATCTCTCAGGGCAGAAAAAAAAAAACAAGCAAAAAAAAATAAATAAAAAGGCAAATAACATATTCTAGAGTGTGTGATGGGAGAGGTGGAAGGGCAGATAGAAGAGAAAATTAAACTTATAGCTTGTCAGAGGTAAAGGGGATAGGGTGGGAAGGAGGACAACAGTATATCTTACTAATGAGGTGATTTTTGAATAGAGATCTCAAGAAAGTGAGAAAGAGAGCTTTGTCAGGTAGAGGGAAAAATACACTAAAGCAGAAAGTCTTTTAGAAACCTAGAAGAGAAAGTAAAAAGTGAGAAGAGATAAGAAATACAGTAAGGTGTATGTGTGTGTGTGTGTGTGTGTGTGTGTGTGTGTGTGTGAGAGAGAGAGAGAGAGAGAGAGAGAGAGAGAGAGAGAGAGAGAAAGTTTGTATCTAAGGAACCTGAGGGTCTATGGAGAGGGCTGTCATCATGAAGTACCTTGAAGGTCTCTGAGGAGAAATGAAAAATCATTGGAAGATTGGGTGCAGGGAAGTGACACAATCACATGAATATTTGACAGAACCAAATTATAAGTACATTGCAAATAAAAAAAAAGTATGAAGTCAGTGACTCACAGTGGATATGGTGGGAAAACATTGATGCCTGGATATTTCAAAGGTAGCATCAAATAAATTTGATAATGGAAAGATGAGAAAGAGAGAAGTCAAAAGTTATTTTAGATTTTTTGACAGGAGCATCTAGAAGTTTGGAGTTGCATTAACTCAGATGAGAAAGACCATGGAAGTGGGAGGATTGAAATAAGGAATGCTTTCATGTTTTAAATTTTCTATAGTATATGAAAATATTTTTGAAATAAAAATTGAATGTTTTCATTGCTTTCTGGTTTGGGATGTTTTATAATATTTTATGTCTTTTGTTGTTGTTGTTGTTGTTAGGCACTACCATGGTATGTGTTCAAACCATCTGAATAGTCTTTGAAAATTCTTCCCTAGCTTAAAATTCATGCAGGTTTAGGTTTTCTTGTGTTTTCACTAGGACAATAACAAGCTTTCAATCATTTAAAGTGCTGTTGAAATACTTCAAATTCAGCTTACATAAAGTAATTGTAGTTTTAAAAATTTGTCATTAATCATTAACTATCCAACATATAACTTTTGATTAACAAATAAAAAGTATGTGGGAGATATATAAAAGAACATTTGTCAGTTACTCCTCTGACACAGTATTAATATTCAAAATATATAAAGAACCCCTAAAACTTAAACAAAAAACACTACCAAATATCTCAATCAGTAAATGTGCAAATGATCTAAATAGACATTTCTCAGAAGAATAAATGCAAATAGTCAACAAATATGTGACAAAATTTAACCATCTTTAGTGATCAGGGAAATGTGTATCACAGCTACACTGAAATTTCATCCCACTCCAATTAGAAAGACAATAATAAATAACTCAAATATCAGTCAGTACTGGTAGGATTTGGGGAAAATGCGAATTTATACATTGTTGGTGGGACTGCAAATTAGTATGACCACCTTGAAAAGCTGTCTGGAGATTCCTCCAGAATCTCTAGATTCCTCCAGAATGACTAGGAACCACCATGTAACCCAGCTATCCCACTATTCTGTATTTAACCCAGAGGACTAAAATCAGCATGCTATGGTGATATGTGTATATCAATGTTCATAGTAATGCAATTAATAATAGCCAAGTTATAGAATCATCCTAGCTCCCTGTCAACAGATGAATGAATAAAGAAAATGTGGTATATATAAAAAGAGAATGGAGTTTTACTCATCTGTAAAAAAAAAATGGAATTTAAAAAAAAAGAAGAATGAAATTATGTCATTTGCTGATAAATAGATGGAACTGGAGAACCTCATGCTAAGTGAAATAAGCCAGACTCAGAAAATCAAGCATCAAATTTTTTTTTTATTTGTGGAAGCTAGAGAAAAATAAAACTTTAAAAAAGGATTTCTCATGAAACTGAAGGGAGATTAATAAAGTAGAGAAAGATCAAGGGGCTGGGAGGAAAATGGGAAAGTACTGAGGAATGACGTCCATCAAAGTATGATATGTTCATGTATGAATATACCACAATGAATCTGTTTTATATATGCAATTATAATGCACTAATTAAAAGAATAATAATAGTAATAATAGCAGGGAGATCACTAGAGTACAGCAAGTTCAGGAGGCAGGAGTGGGGAATTAGATCAATTATGTACAGGTACAAATGTGACATAGTGAGTCTCACTATTATGTATAATTAAGACGGGCAAAAAAAAAAAAGGAAGAAAGAAAAGAAAAATAATTATTTTAAGCTTTTCAATTTTAAGGGACAATGCATTTTAGTCAGGACAAGTAGAAAATGGCGGGGGTGGGGGGGAGTGTCAGAAATGGGAAATGGGATTGTTGTAGGGCCTGATTTGAGAGGCCATGATCAATTTAAGGGAGTGGTTCACTGGCTCTGGCAGTGAGATCTGCCTTTCTAAATTTGTTGTCAATTACAGAGTCTATCCTTAAAAAAATGCTCTGACATTCAAACTTTTTCTTACAATTTTAGAAAACTGAGAGATTTACAAAGACCTCCAAGTGTGGATGTCTACATTTTTAGGAGCAAATCTAAAATGCTCCACCTTGGACATTCCTTCTCTAGAACTGAACCAATACAAAGTCAACAGTAGAAGGAATGCTACCTATGAAAACCATTCAAGAACTTACTAACCTTCAGAAAATGTTTGTATTTTCATTATAAAAGATTGTAGGTACATGGGGGAAGTTGTATGCAACCATAATATAGTTTTTTTTAAGAGCTTTTATGGAAAAGATGAGGGCAAAAAAATTGGAATCTTCTGCTTCAGAAGACATATCTGCCATCCTCTGCCCCACTCCCAGCTCCCAATTATTTTGAGCTGTTCAATACATTTATCACAAATAAAACACTTGTGTGAAGCAAATTTATGGGCACTGAAAATAATGTCAAATACAGTAACTTATTAGTAAGAATCTCACTGATTGATGTTTCTCCCCCTTTTTTCCTATTGTTTATGTATCTTGAACACAAACTGTTTTAAGATGAAGAACATGTAAAGCTTCTCTAATTATGTGAGTCATAATTTATAGTAATTGATATCTAGCAGTTTAATTAAAATAAAAGTTTAATGAATGTATAGAGTTCAGTCCCCTGGTGATGAAAATGTTAGTATGATGGCATAACAATGAAATTCTAATAGCAATGCATTCATTTTATTAAAGTTAAAAATTAGAACTATAATAGTGATTAAACTAAAATTTCTAAGTGTGAGAGAGTTAAAGATTAAGTCTAAAACTCTAACTTGGTCCTACAATTCTGTACAGTGTGATAAGCCACAGACTCTAAAGAGGAAGGGGATGTTGTTTGTGGAGATAGGGACATGGCTACAGATTTAGCTTGTGCCATGGAATTGTTTGTCTTCAGCCTGTGTTAGGAATGATTGCAACCCAGCCGCCATGTCTCTTCCAAGGACTGTTTCCATTTCCCTCCATCATTCTCCTCAATATCTGGCTAATTTCTGCTTGTTTCATTTGAATTTGCATTTCCTATTTAAAGCGAATTTTCAAATTCTTCTTTCTTTTTTTGTTTAAATGTGATGTTTTTGTAAAGACTATGAATTCAATATCCAATTTAAATTTTTTTCCTGGTACAAAATGTGGAACCTGATATTTTGTACAATGAATTCGATGCTCAGAAATAATTTGTGATCATATTTGTTGACATAGAAATTCAACATGTTCCTATGAAGGTCCAGTACAAAGAGTGAATATATAAAGCAATTGATAATATTTCGTAATGAAGATATTTTGTAAGGCATTTACATTATGTCTCTCTCAATCACTATGACAGCAAAAAATAAATTAACCTCCCATTAACCTTGTGACATGAGGGCAGTAAGATTTTTTTAAAACAAACACAATTTGTTTTTCAAGTTGTTCCATAGCTTAATAACACTTGGCTATTATTTATGTTTTTTATGTGCTTCTTCAATGAGATACAAATTTTAGTAGGGAAATAATCCAACATTCCTAAAAATGAATTATAAACAACTATGTTTTAGAATACTAAAAGGATTTTTAAAACTTTCATTTCAGCAGTTATTATTTTTCCCCTCATTGAAATAATGGAAAACCAAAAGTATAGACACTTTGATGGCTTGGGGGAAATAGTCTTCATGCCCCCAGGGTCATGTTTCTTAGCAGCCATTGTTGGGATCTGCTTCCACTACAGTCCTGCATGGTAGGCACCATTTTGTCTTCTTCAGAAGGTTCATCTAGACATTGGTTACTGTTAACATGTCTCAACGTGAGTCTCTGTAAAAGATAATCAATAATCAGCTCAGCCTCTTTCATCTTTAGCTTTACTAGCACATCAGATCAAAAAAGCTCTTTAAACAATCCTTTATGATTTTTTTCAGTGTATTACATTGTGATATGTTTGTAGAAGGAACTGTACATAGGTGTCTCTGAGTTAATTATACAACTCTGATGGTTAAGGAGTTATTCTCGTCTAATGCACCTTTATTTGCAGATAGTTAAAGCAATTGGCTAATATTTATCATGGGTTGCCAAAAATTCAGGCTTCTTTGCAAAAAGCCCATTGTGAGCTCTAAGTATAGTTGACGGCTGCAAAAATTAACAAGCTTTCACAAAAGCTTAGTTTTCTTAGGCATGTGTTATTCAGTAACTATTTGGTAAACATACAAATAGATGTCACAGCTGTGGCTCAAATGAACAAAACTGCTAGTGATGTTCCCATTTCAAAATATTAAACAAACCATAGTATCTGACACATTTATTTTAAAATAGTGATTCATGGCAACAAATGATCTGTCTTACTTGATAGTATGATCACCATATTTTGATATACATTTTTAAGAATTTGAACATATGAATATCAAATAATAGCAGAGATATTATGATCAGATTTTTAAAAGTGCTATGCTTGTTTATTTTTACTTTCTTCATAATTCTAAAAGGTGTTCTCAATTATATTGAAAATCACATTTTTGAAATTTCCAGATATATCTTTTTTAAATCCATGTGCTTTATATGTACTAATTATATATAGTTTTCTTCAGTTTCATAGGCAATGCCTAGAACCACATTAGATGAAAAACTCCCCAACCAGAAAAATTTATGAAGTTATTTGTGGGTATATCTTTAAAATAGCACCCCAGATTCCCCCTTTTTTTGTGCAAATTACCAAAATTAATGGTTGACAAAATCTTTCCTTCCCCTCCTTCCCTTCCTATTATTCATTTAGATTAGGACTGAAAACACTCAGAGCTGCCCTGTAGTGAGGAAAGACAGAACAAAGAATTGGCTGTGGTGGAGGATGCCCAATAAACAATAAGCAGGAAATTAAAAGAGCAAAACTACTAGAAGTGAAGGAGATTTCAAGATTGAGACCTTTGTTGTTGCTTTTTAATACATGAATCAAACTATTTATACTCAAAAATGGAGAAAAAAGAAATTGTCAAGGATAGAAAGGCAGGAAGATAGTTGATTTATTCTTTTCATCGTGCCAGAAATTCAAACACCAGCCAGTTAAAAAAGATCCAAATGAAACTAAAGCAATTTTTTTTTTCCCTAAAAAGTTCTAGTCAACATCAAAAAAGAATCCTTCAATTTTGTTACTTACCTGAGGTCATTTGTATATATATTCTCCTTCAAAAAAAAATCACTTACCATTTCATGCTTCTATTAGGTCCTTTTTTTAAGAAAGTATGAACTGTACTTATATCTAATACATTATTGCCCATTGAACTATCCCACAAAGCTCTGTCATTATCTTAGTCTAAGCTGATCCCACACGACAGATGGATTCTTTGATCAATGATCAGATCAGATACCTTAGGCTAAATTGGCATAAACTGAGATCTTTTCTCTTGAAGGATCAAATTAAGTATTATCAAACATTACACAAATGATGACAATTTAAAAAAATACTAGTAAGCATTGTTCTTTCTAAAAATGCATGAATATTTCTTTTGAAGGTATTTATTAATAGCCTAAACACACTGCTGCTAAGATAACAAAGACCAAACAAAAATTTCTCCTTTTTACTGAAGTGCAGTAGAAAATCAGACATTTTAGGCTCAGATAGACTTGTGTGAATTCCTCTTCCGTCACTTACTAGCTGTGAATATTTGGGCAAGCCACCAAATCATTCTAAGGAACCAGATTTTTTTTTTTTTTGTCAGAAAATACTTGGTTAGATTTATAAATGCTTACAAATACCCCTTCCTCTTCTGCTCAAAATAAATAGACCTTGAGTCAGCTAACTAACTCTGGTCCTTTAGCAACCTGATAAAGATAAAACAGCTAACTGTATGTTCCTAGGCAACACAGTTTATGGTAAAAATGACCTCTGATTGATAAATTGCTTCTGCAACTGAAAAATTGGTAAAATACTAAATTCATGTAAGAAGATAAATTTGGGTATTCTGAGTGTAGACTCCTGTAATTTCCAGTGTCCCATTGGGTTCTTGGAACTGCCTGTAGAGCTGGAACAGGAGATAACTCCTGTGAGGATAAGACTATTAAGCCAGGATGGTTTCAACATCTGGCTGAGTGGATCTCATAATCTTGCACAGGGCTGTCACCTGCGCAGAAGCTGTCTTCCAGAAGCCTGTAAGAAGTGCTGGGGGAACTGCCACAAGATTTCCTAACAAGAGAAACGAGCTGTGGTGGTCTCTGCCCTAGAACTCTATAAGTAGACATGGGAGGTGAAATTTTAGTTTTAAAATGTCCCTTGTTGGGCATTGCACATACCAGGTATGGTTAATATGAAAGCACACTAATATAATATATGTAAATTGCCTTCCATGCAAGTCGTCTTTATGCAAAGGGTCTAAACTTTTCTGACTTATATTCAGAATGTCCTTATCTCAAACATGATTCAAATCCAAAAATACCCCTATTGCCATCCACTTTCCATACTTCCATTGACAGCTATGTTACAAGCAATTCAAGGTCCATTGTGTCTTGCACTAAAATCCATTAGCTGGTACATGGGAACCAAAAAACCTCCCTAACCTCCCAAGCATTCTCATAGTAAGGCATTGAACAACATAAAATCACATTTACTGAGTGATAAATCCAATAAAATCAAGTACTAAGATGTGTTCTTATTTGCAATGTTTACCAGAATTGCTCATCAGTTTGCTGATTTTAAATACATGCTTCATTTTATTCCTTACTGAGAAGACAGTCATAAATCATACAAGGAGAGATAAAAGATATTATTTTAAAAAAGTTTTATTGTTATAATTATATAACTTCACCACAAATAAATGCTTAGAATTTTTTCATAAAGTTATTGAAAATTACATCTTATTTAGTCTTTAATAGTGCATTTTCTTAGTATTTCAGATTAAAATAACTATATACTTTATAAGGAGTGTGCTACATCTACAAACAACAAAAGCACCTATTAAAAATCAACAAAATTAAATAAACAATACAAATTAAACATTCCATTTTTTTCAGCTATTAGATATTTTAACTATGTTAGATTTTTTTTAATCAGCTCTGATACAGACTCATGGCTATAATTAGCCCAAGAAAACGTTGATATTTAATAAAATATTTTATTAGTTATATTTATGTACATATATTTGAAATAGAAAATATATATATATGTTAATGATATACTAAACACTACTTAATATATACAGTCTCCAAATTAATGAGAAGCTAAGAAGCAAAAGACATAAAAAGATGCCATACATAAAATTTTTTTAAACCATATTTTTAAAAAGTTTCCAGATTTCAATGACCAAGCATAGCAAAAGTACTAAACAAATATACTAAAGTCTGCCACGTGAATCACTAAAAATGATTAGAGAAAGTAATCAGTAATATTCCCAAAAATATTCCTAAAAACTTCTGTTCTGGTATAGTTTCTTAGTAGCCATTTTTGCCAAGCACTATCATTACATGCTTCCACAGTGGGATGTTGAGAGCCATCAGCTACTTTGCTTAGTGAGAGACAGGACTGGGTGGTTATATGAAGAAGAGTGTGGGTCTGTTTGACAAAGAAAATAATGAATAATGACAAAAATCAAGTACAAAGGCAGTAATAAATCAATCATCCTGGGCAACACACAATTTCTACTGGATAAGGATGGAAGACACATGTCACAATAATTGCATCCATGGAGCTGTGAGCCACATTCTTTTAGATGGCTTTAATGTCAATGGTACTCAGCAGGATTGAATGGAGATAAAACAGAACTATGAAGAGGAGCTTGAGATCAAATGATGAAACATTTTGGAGAAAGAGAATTTTGGATAAAAGAGATTATGTTCTCACAATCTAAGAATAAAATGCCTTTTAGGGTCAAAAGTGTTATTTTGTGAGTGTATATTCAAAGTAGTTTGTGAGTCCAGAGGATTTTCAATTAATTACTGTGCTTGGCCTTCTAATTCCTTTGACTTAAACTTTAGTAGGGAATAGGAAAAGATCTGGGGAATAATTAAGTTGTGAGACTTTGCTCTAGTTTGTACAGTATGGTATTCAATTGTTCCTGCTTGAGGAACATGGGGCTAACCTGAAGTTTTTCAAGTTTCCACATATATATTGACACATTCATTAGAGGTCAGCTGTAAAGTTAGCAAAACTTGAAAAACGATCAACTATATTTTGGCTTTTAACTTCATCAAGGTCTCCACATATAATTTTTCATTAACTAATTGATTTGACTGTTTCACGCTTTCTATAGATGTTCTCTTCAGGAGCATAGACTCCAGAAAGTCCATAGACCATGGCTACTTGCATCCGCAAGCCCAGTGCCAGCCATGCGAGACACTATGTAAGTGCATAGATTCAAATGCTGAATGAAAGGCCAGTGTGGAACATAAATACAGAATCAACTACATCTCTTGAGCAGCTAAATGGACACAATCATTGGATTCACTGTTTCAAGCATTTATCTTCTATAGTAAAATGGTAGGTAATTTTACTATAGAAATATCTAAAGATAGGAAAGATACAATTATAATACACCATATATTATTTGTAAAAATGATACTTTTAATGATGTAGTTTTATTTGTTAAGAAGACTAGTTTATTTTTTAAAAAAACAGGCCTGAATTTCCCATACACACTGTTCAAAATTTCTAGGCTAAATCATCCCCTACTCCAAATAACTTATCTTCTTGCAATAAACTTTTATTTTTTTGGTAAACGTCATGTTAACATCAAAGACCCTACTGTTAGGAATTGTGAATTCCATGTGTCACTAAAAAGAATGAACTACAGGGTTTTTCGTGTCATAAAACAAAAACAAAAATTGTTTTCCTTAGGATATTAAGGCCAGGAAAAGCGACTTCATGGCATGAATAAAATATAACAATATCATAAGAAACACAGTTATAATATTTTCTTAAGAAATATTTATTACAAGAATTGTCATGAAAAACTTGAAAAAACTTTTATTTTAGGTTGTTCTAAAAAGTCACAAAATGGAGAAAATTTAAAAATCTAAATTTCACTGCCATAAAAATAACTTTTCTTTTTTAAAAACAGATAAAACTATTTAAAATACACATTCTTAAAACCAAATATGGGGTTGGGGTCATGGTTCAGCGGTGAAGTGCTTGCCTGGCACGTGCAGGGCACTGGGTTCGATCCTCAGCACCACATAAAAATAAATAAAAAACTGAAAGTATTGTACCCAACTACAACAAAGTAAATATTTAAAAAAGCAAAATATGATTTCTGGGTATTCTGTTCAGGATAGACAACAATTATTAATATTCTCTGTGTTTTCTAGTAATTTTAACATTTATGTGTATTTGTACAATTAAGGTCATCATTATATATCTCTCTTCAGTTTATGTTGGTATATTTTCTATCATTAAAATAATCCTTTAAAACTAGTAGGAAATAATATCTATGAGATAGACTTGCTAAAATTAACTTGTTTTTTTGTCTTGGGAGTTTCTTTTTGAGTTGGAACTAGTACAAATAATGCTGTGACAAACATTTTTGAACATATTTGTGTACATCTATAATAATTTCTAAAGAAATGATTAACAAAGAGCATTTTAAAGAAAATAGTTAGAGAAAATTAGAGTTTTAGAAGTGAAATTAAAAAGGTCTGAATATTTTAATACAAATTAGTACAATTCTTTACCCAAACTACCTGTGATAATAATTTAGTAAGAACAGCAGCAGCTGCTATGGCTTACTAAATGCCAGGCTACAGTATCATGTCAGTTTTACTGCATCTTCATTGGTATTATGTTTTTCTTAATACATAAATGTTTGCCATAATTATAGAATAAAAAAAATGGACAAAATAACACTCATGATATAATTTTTATGTATTATTTTGATAGCTATTTCAATTATTATTTTTAAAATTTCCATTGGCTATCTATATTCTTCCTATGCAGTTCATTCATGACCTTATATGATTTTATATTGTGTGTCAAATTGTTTTCTTTAAAATGCTCTTTGTTAAGCATATCAGTCCTTTGCCTTTTATTTCAAATGCCTCATTAAAAGGTTTTCATGCTAACTCAATTTTGAAGGCAATGTGACATACAGGCTGACATGCAGCTTACTGCAAAATACTTTTCATTTGGGTTTATTTAAAATATTGACTATAAAATGAAGTAACAAACCCTAAGTGAGTATTGTGTTTTGTTTATATATAACATTAATTAATTGGTCTTTTCTGAAATGCAAGACATTATTATTTCCTTGGGCATATAAATTTAAATCAAACTATTTTAAGGTGCATAGAAATGATTTCTGTTATTAAACATATTAATATATTTCCTTATCTAAGACAAGGGGTATCATGAAGTATCTCTAAATCTACCCTTCCAAAGATACAATTCATACTTAGAACCAGCTGGAATCAGGATAGGGAAACAATTTTGATGACAAATAATATTGCATAATTAGATCATACCTTTATTAAAGAACACTGTTATAAAACAATATTTAAATAAACAAATACAACTGACTGCATAGTTGATTTAAGAGCCAATCATACAAGTCTCAGTTGGCATACTAAAAGTTTAAAATAAAACCAATAAAATTAATTGCTATCTTATATAATGATAAATGGATTAAGAATAAACTTGGACTATTTTAGGTATTTAATTTCATGACATAGGTGCTAGGTTTCCCTTATTGACCAAGTACAGAATAACAACTCTTTACAATTTATGTGGTAAAGTTGTTATTCAAATATTAATTATGATCACCTGACAAAGCAGTCTGTGCAGTCAGTAGAATGGGATGTAAGCATTCTAAAACTCAAGCATAGATGATTAACAAGGAGGAGCTACAACTGCAGCACTTATCTATTGAAACTTCTATTCACTAGTTGTTTCTAATGCAAAATCAAAGCTAAGGGGTAATGTCTAATGGTTACCTCCTTCAAAAGGTAAACCAAGCCATTGTTTTTATTAGGAATTCTACACAGGGATATGGCTACATTGTATTTATAGATTACTTACCTTGAAATTATATTCCCATTTACCTGCTTTCTGATAAAGATAAATAAAAGAGGAGGGTAGTAAGTAAAGTCTAAATATAAGCTTCTGTGATTTCAGTAAATATTAATCTAACATAATTTACCTACTGAAAAAAATCCTTATATTTCATCTCTGAGAAACATTTCATACAGATGGGTATAGAATTCATAACAAGTATTTTCTCAGTCAACTTGCTCAGTCACATGAAAAACAAGACTTATTTTTAGCATCATATTTTGCTCCCTTTTTTTCTTTGTTGCATAGTGTTTGTTGAGCACAAGTGTTCTGATCTAAAATTAGATTCTCACACTGTATGTAGCTGCCTAGATGTTCAAAAAGAAATGTGATTAAGTGCACATACTGCAGGAAAATGTAAATTTGAAGGAGATTGGAATACACTTAGGATGTGCAACAGCCTATAAGAAAATTTGAATAAAATAGAATGGATGAGCAACAGACTTTTATAAAAATAATTTTAAAAATCACTTCAGTGTCCCCAGCACCATTAATAAATAAATATTTCTCTGTTAGATTCAATTTAGTTTTTCTCTTTTGTTTGACTCTGTGTCAATATGCATTTCATGGCACTGAAGTGTTTGACTGGTAATTTATTCAAGAGATTATAGACCAGGTGGATATTCCATAACTCTGCTAATGATGCTCATGTTGCCTCCAAATCAAGCAAATTAGACCAGGTAAAAAGTGACAGACAGCAAGTTAAGTTTATAATTGTGCTATTTAAGAAATATTTAGTTATTGGCTGACTATGTAGTTCAGTGGTACAGTATTTGCCCAGCATGTGTAAAGCCCTGGGTTTGAATCTCCAGAACCACAAAATACCAGAAAAACACAACAACAAAAGAGAAATGTTGAGTTAGGAAAGTGAGAAATTCTATATTTCAAATCAGAGTAAATCAACAGTATGCATTTATTATAAACACAAGCTTATTTCATTTAATTGAAAGGAAAGCAACTGAACATTAATTATATTCAGAATATGAGTAACTAAAGTGTGCAAGCATTAGACCATAGTGTCAGAGTAGTTTCATGACTGTTTATCTAAATAGACCATATTTATCGAAGAATAACTTTCCTATTATTAAGAAAAGGAGAAATCTTATGTGAACAAAATTTGGTACTGCAAATAACTGTTAACATATGATTATCTTATTTATAATACTGTACATTTAGCTTATTAGATCTTCACCATTGGGAGCCTCTAGTTATTTATAGTTTTTCAATTACCTTGAGAAATAATGTAGTACAGTAGAAAAATTGCTAGATTAAATACCAGAAATCTGAGTGTGCAAACTTAGCCAATATTTATTCTATGCTCCAGTTTATTAATATGATAAACACAGAGCATAAAAAGCTCAATCTTATAAGACCATTCAATTGTATAAGAAAACAGATAAAATTATATAGCACTCGGTTAACTCTATTCTGAAGCAGCTGGATAGACTCCATGTTTTCAGGGCTCATGACACTGTTTCCATTTGTCTCTGGATATTTCAACAATTCTGCTCCTATTTATGACTTTCCTTTCTAAGACTGAGAGATAAGGTGATGGAATATTTCAGCTGTTCACACTGTAAGATTCAAAACTGTACTGATAACTAGCTTCTTTGAAAACTTTATTAGAACCTAAATCCTAGCTCTGCTGCTAGCAGGGTAATCTTTGTGCTTTAGCTTTCTCCTGATAAAGGTTGGAAGAAGAGAACTTTAAGGTACGTTTCAGCTCTGTAATTCTGTGAACTCCACCAATTTTTATTCTGCCTTGAAACTGCATGACCTCAGAGGTTTCTCAAAGAATAATAATTTTGCCCTTGCTAGCAAAGGATAAAGAACTGAAGAATCGGTGAGCAGCTCTCACCCATTTTCCACTCTGAAGACTAGAGCTACAGAGCAATGACTCATTCACATCCCAGCACCTCTCGCCCTTTGCTTCCTTTCTCTCCCTTAGACCCCCTGGAAGCCTTGCATTTTCCAAAGTGCATTCATGGTCCCCCCCCCCTAAGTTTGCAATAATTTCCAACAGCACATAAAACACCATGGAAAGTTCATAGATATTTGGCACTGTCTAGACCAAACTTTAATGGAGATTGTTAAAATAGAGATTTGGACTTAGGGTGTCAAGCACAGTTCTCACATTCTATTTTTCTAATAAGTTCCCAGGTGATGCATGCCACTGATCCTAGAACCACCCTCTGGGTAGCAAGTATAGGGACTGTTAAGTGGACTAAAGGGACTCTAAACATGAAACTTAAAATTAAAGGAAACCATAAAAAAATAAATGTTTTATTTCAATTTTGTTGGAAACTAACTCTTTTTAAATGACTTCTGACACATAAAATCAAATTTCAAACTCGAAATTTTGAAAAGGCAGGGCATTATTCCTATCATTGTTCTATTCTCAGGTGATTCTCTACAATATGATTTACTTATTTCTAAAAATTTGGCAAAGTGATGACATTAGACAAGTTGTACAATATAATTTTCAAAGTATATAAACATATAGGAGAGTAAATTAAATTCTGACACTTATTTGTATGTAACGTGATCAGATTACTTATTTAAAATGAAATTTCTTAACATTTATGGCATATTATAAGCTTGTGTGTGTATATTCTAAAAGCAAAGTTAATGTGGCTTGAAATTTTACAGTGCTCTGAAATACTACAACAGATAACTGCTAATCATCCAAAAGGGTAAATTTTCAAAAAAAGAACATTTTTTTTTTAATCTTAGATGAAGCCATATTTTTTACTTGTCTTGTAAACTTCCTTAGCATTCAACAACATTGTTACTGACAGAATATATACACTTTAAAAAAGTTTACACTTAACTACTAACAGGAATTACTTTAGAAATGAAGCAACTTCAGTTATAAGTATAGAAGTCATTTCACTCAAGAGGTACAGAAAAGTTTGAAGACTAAAAGTGGTATTCTGAAATTTGTGCTATATCTTATCAAAATTAATTATCATTCCCCTATCTGAATAAATTTATGCTATAGTCTCTTACTTTTGGTACAAGCCAAACAAATTTCTGGCATTTGAAAGAAACTAAGCATCAACAATAAAATGTTTTATTTAAAAATAAATGTTACTTTAGGATTTCTACTTTTTCTGTACATGTGTCTTTCCTTCTCCTCATAGAAGAGGTAGTGCACTGATTTAAGAGTTTAGATTTAGATACTTTTTTAGTAGAGGAAAAAGTCTTCTCTAGCTTTAATGTAAAGAACAGTGATAACAGATAATAGTTGAAGATAAAAAGAATGGTGACCAAAGAAGGTGAATAAGATACTGACAGGCAAAGAGTATCAATAGAACACATTGCCACAACACAGAAAGGAATCTGAATGTTTGTCCTTAATTATGTCCCAGAAGAATTTTTGTCCCAAGAGACTAGTAACATTATATAAATTTCAGGCCAGAATTAATCCTATATAACCAGTTTTAAATCCTATACAAATTCAGTCAGTTTCCTGATATTCATCTTAGGAAACATAAAGTCATGCAAATTAGAATGGCACTCAGAAAGTTTTCAAAAGAAGACCTGGTTTAAAATATCAACAATACTGAAAACTCTACAGATTGGTTTTTAAATATTTTTATTGCAGAATATTTTAAGCTTATATGGAACACTGCATCTGTGAGACCCATTTATCTCTACTATATTATTTATCTTGTAAAATAAAGTTCAGTTCTTCTTTAAAATACATCAGTGACCAATTAATAATGTTGAAAATGTGACACGTATGAAAAATTCATTTTGCTAAGCAAAGGGAAATGAAAGTGATGAATCTGTTTCTGAGGCTGCTTCCTTATGTTGAAGAAAATATTTCTTTTTTATTAGCTCCATCTGATGGCTGAACTGATTTTTACACATTGCCTAGCTATAAATTCCCATCAATAATTTTGTTTTTTCTCTATTTTCTTCTCTACCAGAAAGGTGCACTATATTGGCTTATTATATGACAAACTGGTTTATCAAATTCTGGGAAACATTTTCTATGTTAAATAGCAAAGAATTCTTTGCCATATTCTTTATAATAGTAAACATATCAGGGATTACAATGGTGCAAGATTAAAAAAATTGAAAATAAGAACATATTGTCAAATTGTGCTATACGAACATCTTCATATGTACCTCTCAGATAAGTATAGCTCGCCCCTGGCCTAATTTATATTGGACATTTACATGGAGATCACATATTTTAAGCATATAACAATGATTATTCATGTTTCATATTAATGGACCAGTTTAACTAAAGCCTACTTATATGATATGCCCTCCTAATGTCATCACATCTGAGCATGAATGGTTGGAATATAATTCTTCCAATGCAGAAAAACAAAAGAGTAGGATTAACATTTTAAAAATATGTAACTGACCTTAAGCATTAATTAAGGAGTTAGGGAAAATACTCTACCTCAGCATCGTATTCCCATAGTTGATTTCCTCTCATGTGGTGGCACTTTAGCATGATTACAGGTCCGTTGAGTCTGGACACATCCAAGCATAAGTCATCAGTTCGGATTTCTTTGTCGGCTGTATAAGAAAATACCTGAAAATAAAAAAAAATTCAGCCAATAAAATAGTATCTACTTTATAAAAAGTCACAACATAATACGATCCCATATGTGAAAATGTTACGTCAGTTACATTTGTGTTTTCAAATGATTTCTGTTATGTGAGCTTGAGAAAGCTGGTTCATCTCCATCTTTTTCCTCAACTACAAAATAGGGACAATGCCATTTCTTTCATAGGATTTTGGTAAAGCCTCAATTTAACGAATTAAATTAATAAACACTTATTATTTGCTGTCACTTTATGTCCTGTATACTATTTTTGTTACAAAATTCACAAAAGATTAAATAAAACAAACTTTGTAAACTGTGTGGAGCTCAATAAAGAGCAGTCCTTGTTCCTACCACGTTATGACCAATTCAACTCTGGAGAATGGTATTTTTTAATCTAGAAATTTAAACCTTTCTTTCCATAACATAAAACATTGTGTGAATTTTACTAAATCTTGTTAGTGGGTTTCTTGTTTTTTTTTTTTTTTTTTCCCTACTGGGAATTGGACTCCTAGGTTGCTTAGCCACTGAGCCACATTCCCCAGCCCTTTGTATTGTTTATTTTGAGACACAGTCTTGCTAAGTTGCTTAGGGTCTCACTAGTTGCTGAGGTTGGCTTTGAACTTATGATCCTCCTGCCTCAGCCTCCTGAGCCACTGGGTTTACAGGCTGCACCATGACACCTAGCTTGTCAATGGATTTCTGATGGTTATAGGATTATCTTCTTCAAAGATTTCATTAACAACAGGGTCTTATACTTATCTTTCTTATGGTGGTTTTTGCTAAGGGTAACTATATCAGGTCTCAAAAAATCCAGAAAATGCCAAGATGCATCATGGCCTCATTGTTAGAGAATTCAAATACAAATTATAATAATTTTTGTTAGTTTGTGCTTAGTACAGTTAATTTATTTATAACATTGGCTATTAAAGTTTCATGAAGCTTATTATGAAATAATCATAAAATTTGTTTTCTTCCTTTTGCTATGGTAAGTGTGGTTCAGTGTTGGGTGGATTTCTTTCTTTTTTCTTAGCAATGCCAGAGGGAGTGTAATGGAAAAGGTCATCTCAGGGCAGACTGAGGAAATTTGAGGAAGTCAGCTCTAGGAACAATTCATCAACTTCAGATCCCTTGTCTATAAACTGAACAAGTTGATCTTGGAAGGATTCCCTCCACATATTGCTACTCAGTTTCTCCAAAAGTCACAAGAAGTTGTGAGAGGAAGCTGCAAGTCCAGACTGTTACCACGAACAACCTTAAAAAAAAGATTAAGTCCACCTCTGAAAAAAGATTTTTCACGAGGGTTATACACTTTATTCAACAGTATAAACATTTGAGAGGTATGTTATGCTAGTTTAATAGATTACATAAATATATCATGGATTTTGTGTATATAATTTAGAAAAGTCCCATCTTTATTACTTCTTCATGTTCATATTTTAATGAAAAACATCAAGTAACCAGAAGAACAATAAAAGGAAAAAAAAAGATAAGCCTGTATTCTTCTCAAACATTATTTTTAAAAACACAATTATAATATTATTTAATTAAATAATTGAGTCTAGTAGTGAATCATAAACTGAGGGAGAGAAAGATCTAGAGAAAAATTTTTGCTCATTGTAGCATTATTTCAATACTAAAGGAAAACTTTCCACATTGAAATTGCTGTCATTTAATTGTAGAGACATGACACCAAAAGAGACCTCAGACCACCCACATTCAAGTCTCTTACAACATGCATGATAATGGTATCAGCATGGATTATCTTCAAGCCTCTGTGACAATTTGGAAACTACCTTTTGAGATATCTCTAGAGCAGTCTGTCACATTCTTTGTTCCTGAATTCTAATTTTGATGCATTCTTTGGTGAACTAGTAGCCTATCTAAAGTAATTTACATTCAAGAATGATATGTTTGTAAAATGTTTTCTGAGCATCTATCTATCTATCTATCTATCTATCTATCTATCATCTACCTGAAATTATCTTTCTTAGTTGTTTGAAATTGAAAGAAAATTAACCATTGGTGAAATACTTGGCATATAAGTAGCTTTTATGAAAAATATAAATCTGTAAGTAATAATTTAGGTTTTTTCCCCTGGCATTATTTCCTATAAAATTGGGAATAATTTGGTTTCATAACTGAGAATAATTTGGTTTCGTATCTCATTTTTATGCTTGATTGTTTCTGTGATGGTTATTTTACCCTCTATATTAATAGTCGATGCATGTTAGTATATAACTCTCCTTCTTGATTTGATCTTGAAATGATAAGGTTTGATCTGATTTCTTTATTTTTGATTGTCTTTTTAATCATAATTGCCACTTTTGTGTTTTTTAAGTGACCCTGACTGTAGAGGTTCATGGGATTCAACTTTGGATGTAGTGAAACAATACACACAGAATGCTTGCAAGGTCCTGGTACACGGAAAGCATTCAGTAACTAATATTTGTTATTATTCCAATCCTGGAGCTATTCCCAGGTGTGGACTTGTATGTGGATCCCTGCTTTGATGATATATCCAGTACTCAATAAGTTGCAGGGTTTGCTCTGGCCAGTCTGTGCCCGCCCTACGGCCATGCCCACAGTCCTGAGGAAATGGTTTTAATCCTGATGACAGACTTTCCTGAAACTTTCAACTAGTACCATCCCACCCACATATTTTGTCCCTCTAGATTCACCACTTCTGAGTTCCTCATACCTTGGAGACAACCCCAAATCTGTTGCTAGATTTTGTGAGAAGCAACTGTTCCCCATACCCAGGGTCTGTTGCTTGTCTCAGTACTCCTAGTATGTGTGAATCCCAGTTCAGAACCTGCCCAGTTGGCTCTCCTGCTACTGTAGTTGAACCTCTATGCTCAACCATAACATAAGATAAAATATTTTAAAGCCAAACACTTATGAAGCACTTTAGAGCAAACTTCCACACCTGTTGGCAACTGTGATTGGTTTCTTTCATTAGTAAAGTCTCATTGTACAATCTCACCCCCCAATGGAAACTATTCCTTTCCTCTTTCCACCCAAATTGCTTTATCATTGGTAATCGATATTTATTCTTACTAAAGCCAGAACTGAGTCATACAAAGCTAACATTTAGTTTTAGTTGCTCTACTGCATCTTTAAATCAACTTTAAATATCATCGATTGATCAGAGACCACTCACTCTAATCTAAGGTGACTAGAAGCAGAATTAAATAATCTGTCTTTCCTTATATCATATAACTGAAAATAGAAAGTTAACACTAATGGGGCACCTACCTGAGTAAGAAATCACATGTAATACTCTTTGTATAAACATAAAGAAACTTACTTATATACATATGTAAATAAATATAAAATATAAACATAAATTTTCCTTTTTGTTTTACTGTTTAATTAATATTCCTATAAATATATACCAACTTACACCTTTGCAAAGAATAAGTCAATTTCTTTAAATAAAGTACAGTTAATGGTTTTTTGAATATTCTGTTTTATATACTGTGTTTCATATTGTCTAAATACACAACATTTTTATTAAGCAATCTAGTATTGCATATATTGCTATGTAGTCTGCCACTTAAACTGGGTCTATAACTACTTAAAAGGACTTTTTTATGCAGTTCTTTTAATTTCAGTTGTTTTGGTAGGGAAAACAGATTCTGTGTTCCCAATTTTGTGGAACTTCTTGATTAATATGCCTTCCAAAATTACTTCTATTGCCATAACCACTCATTTTTTTCTTGTCTCCTAATGTATTAGTTTTCTAGGGTTACCAGAAAAAATATCATAGAATGGGTAGCCTAAGGGGAAAAATATATATTTCTTAACATTCTGGAAGTTGAAAGTCTCAAGATCCAGATATCAGTAGAGTTATTTCCTTCTGAAGTCTCTCTCTCATACTGTCTCATAGATGGGCAACTTCCCCATGTCTTCACCTCCCCCCCCCCCTTTCCTCTTAAAGGACACCAGTCATATCAGAGAAGGGACAACCTAGTTATCTCATTTTGCCTTATTTATCTCTTTAAAGACTGTATCTCCAAATATAGTCACATTCTGAGGGCCGGCAGATACTAAGGAATTTAACATATGAATTTTGATGAGGGCAAAATTCAGCCTATAACATCTATTAACCCTACAAAATGCCTTGAAAGAGACACTATGTCTTTTATTACTTTTAAGTGAAAAATATGGTATACATGAGGTTTTGCTTATTTGACTTAAGTCACCTTGGAATCCAGAAATTGGAATGTACAATTTGTATTATTAATCAAAATTCTGAATGTAATGTAATATCAAATTTTATCCTCTTCTGTAAGTTAGGATACTTTAGGTTGGCAGCCTAGGTTGGGGAAGGGTATCATTGCCTTCTTGATTTTCGTGTCTTAAGTATCTTTTTGTTTTTCACATTGCCTCTCTCCACTCTCAAATTCCCCCAGGCTGCTAGTCAGTGTTCATTCTTCAAGGATGGTAAAGTTCTAGGAGAGGTCTTACCCAAGCTGTTTGTTTCTTACTCCTTCCTGTTCTCTGAATCCATAGAGAGTATGGCTCTTTAGAGATTCCCATCCCTGAGAGCCTCAGCGCAGTGCTAATAAGGAGGACAATGCATATTTTTATAAGCATCCACTTTTTATGATTTGACAAACTCTGGGAGGCATGTTGACCACAGGGGACAGGGCAGTCCAGTCCCCTCATTTCAGTTGTCACAAGCCAACTTTGTCAGGTATGAGTCAGGTCACATCTTGCAAAACTTACCAAGTGGAAGAAGCATACATCAAGCTCTCAAATGGTGTCCTTACCAAGTTCACGGCAACATGTAAGCAAAGGACCTACTGTCAAAAACATTATCAAGAATTTCAAGTTGTTAGGGCTGTATATGACTATACTGGGTTGTATACCCACAAATTTACCTCATTTGAAGTCAGACTCCCAGCTCCTTCCCTCTAGAAAAACAACTACTCTCTCCATAGAAAATCTTATAATCTTCTCTACATTCTGATGCTTTCTGCTATGGGTCTATTTGTGTTCCCTACATTATGTTGCCTTATCCCCCAGTCCAAAGGATGTGAACATTTTTGGAAAAAAGTTCATTGCATATGTAATTTGTGGTTATGATGAGGTCATATTGAAGTTGGGTGGGTCCTTAATCCAAAATGACTGATACTTTTATAAGTAAAAGATAAAGATACAGGGATAAAAGGTGGTCATGTAGTACCAGAGACAGAGACTGGAATGAGGCATGGAACAAGCCAGGGAACACCCAGAACTGCTGGCTAACAGGAGAAGCTAGCTGAAGCAAGGAATAATTCCCCCCTAGGTTTCAGAGGGAGTGAAGCACTTTTGACACCTTCATTTCAGACTTATAGCCTCCAGAACCACAAAATGATAAATTTCTGTTGTTTTAACACATACAATTAGTGGTAGTTTATTACAGCAGCCTTAAGAAACTGATACTTCCTCTTTTATTCCTTGTGCTGACTGAAGACTCGAAAAGTCATGGAACAGCTTTCCAACTTATCATTGAAATTTCTATAAGAAACCTGATTTTTAGATTTCACATAAATTTAATCTTGGTGCCTGGACTGAAAACCATAACATCCTATTATATTTTACAAAAGCATCATTTTCACAATCATCTTTCTATTCAGATATATGTTCAAAAAAGTAGTTCTTTACTGTGACTAGGTGATTTGCCTGTTTTTATGCATACTTTATTGAAGCCAGATTGATTTCTACCTCTGAATTGATGTTGTGCTCAAATAAGTACAATATATATGGAATTATAACTAATTCAATATCAATTATTTTCAATGTCAATTGTTTTTATTTCATTTTTTTTCTTTATTTTACATGTGTATATAGTTTGTTCTGGGTTTTTTCTTTTCAGGAAGAATATCCGAAAGCATTTATAATTTTTTTAAACATTTAAAATCAAAACAACATTTAAATAATTTTCAAAGACTGTTGTGACAGTGATCTAAAATATTCTGCAATTAAATTAATTCTTTATTCTACACAATTAAAGACTACCTATACAATACTTTTTTTTCAAAAATTTGTTACATTTAAAAATATTAAAAATATATTAAAACATATAGTTACTTCTTTAAAAATACTCTTTTCACTTTACCTCTCTGAAAAATTACAAACCTGCTCAGGTTTCTAGCATAACTGTTAGGGAAACCTACTTCTAGCAGAGCAAATTGCAAAGTAGGGATACTCTCTGCTCTGTGGTATCTGGACATTTCTGGCTTCAGCTAAGGGCTGAAGATCTACACGCCCTCTGCTGGCTCTGTCTTGCTACAGGATTTCTTTTGTTCTTAGATGTAAGATATAGGCAGATGATGGATAGATATTTGCTTTGTTCATTATTTTTATTAATGCACAATTGACAAATAAATACATATTTTGAATAGACAAAATATTCATTGGGTATTCACATTGAGTGCAGTATATTAGATTCAGCTTTATTATGTAGACTGTGATTTCTTTATATTTCATTTAGCTTTAATTAAAAAAAGGTTTTGGTTGGGAAATTTTATATCAACTATAAAGTTTCACAGTTTGGAGGGTCTCTATATATCATATCATTCCAATGGTTTCACTTTCTGGATGAAGATAGATACTGGCTAAAAATCTATAGGACTCATCCAGTATGCCCAACCTGCCTAACGACAGGGGGCTCTTTAGACCCCACTGTCCCTTATACACTTATTAGTTAGTCATTTTAGATCTTTAGACACTCTGTGGGAAACTGTTTAAGTATTTTAAGTGAGTTAATTTTGTCAACAATCATGCAGAAGGAAAAATATAAGGGAAAAAAAAGCATGTAACAGTTTTCTTTCTCATTTTATAAAAATAAACCAGCAAAAAATGTATTAAAATAAAAGGAAAAATTGTTTAGCAACAAAAATTAGACTTTAAGCAAAAAAATATAATTTATTTTAAAAATGTGCTCCCTCTCCATATGTCACACCATCTTAAAATCAGCATGAAGAACACATAGATGGAACTGAGTTTACCAGTGGAGGCACCAAGCAGAGACTTTTGTTCCCAGACAGAATCTTCTTCTATGCCTTAATTGATTTCAGGCTCCATCTATTGGCTGTTATCTCAGTGGTTTGTGTAGAGGGGAAGAAGTAGGAAGCTTCCAGCTATGACTCTTAACTTACACTTGTATGATATCTATGGTCTTTTACTGCTTCAATATTTAAAGTTCTGATATTAAAAGCAGTTTGTAGGTGTGTTATCAAGTTCAATATTTTCATCCTGACCTTAACATCATCTGCAAAACCTTAGCTCTTGTTTTTTTCATCTCACCAGATCATATTGTTGCTACATGGTATGTGCTAATTTTATCAGGACCATCCTTCTCACTTCACATTGCCAAGGAAAAGAACAAACTCCTAATTCTTAATGCATTCTGTCTTTCTTTTTTTTTCTTCCATTTAGTGCTTTGTAACTACTTTTCCACTGATAGCTTATCCACATTGCGTTGCAGGCAGCTTTCATTGCTGTTAATCTTTAGAGCAGGGTAATGCTTAAAACTATAGGTTTAGGCAGACCTGGTTTTGAGATCAATCACTCATCAGAACTTGAGTTTTTGTGAAGCTTTGCAAAATCTTGGTTTCCCCATCTGGGAAAAGAGCCTCATGTTTCATGGGCTATTTTAAATGGTTGAATTAGGAATTCATATGAGCTCTAAACACAGTACTTGCCTCAAGTAATGTCTGAATGTCAGTGAGTATCTGTGAACTATTCATGCATAATATCTACATTTGATTATATTCTACCTCATCTTTTCCCACTGGCAATTTGTTTTTTAAATAAAACATTGCTCCCCATATAGCAGTTCTAAGGATATATTTGAATCCCTTTGGAAATTACTGTAGGAACAGAGCAGTGCCCAATAATATCTTATTGAATTGAAATGAAAACAATTTGTCTTTGAAATTTTCTAGTCCACTTTCTAGAAAACAGCAAGAGTATAAGATACCACATAAGCAGCATGAACTAATACAATAACACAGTGTGACTGACATTTCTATTTTCTTTCTACTTCATTATTAAATCCTCCTATTTTAAATTTTCCTGATATTAAAAGTTTATGCATTTTTAATACTTCACTCTGCCCTAAAGGCATTTACAGGAAGTCTACAACTTTTGAAATCAAATATATAAGCATTCTGCTCTACATACTCATATTTTACTACTGTAATATCAAAGACTATAAATTGTAAATTTAGCCCAATTGGGAATCCTTCCAAATTATATCCCACTACATATGCTTGGATGTGCAGATGTTGCTTAATTTGACTGTGGTACATTGTGCAGATGGCCCAAGTTTCCCGTCCCCTGGTGCACATGCCTTATATAACCTCCTTCCCTTGAGTGTGAGAGAGACTGTGACTATGATAGGAAAATCACTCCAGGATTATGGAATGTTATGTAAAATGTTATATAAGACCTCAGATTAGCCAACAGCAAAGAAAGATTTTGCTGCTGGCCTTGAGGATGAAAGCTCTTGTTTTGAAGAGGGCCATGTGGCAGGGAGCTGAGGGCAGCCTTAAACAGCTGAGAGCAACTACTGGAAGAGTCAGAAAACAAATAAACCAGGACGGAGTTAGTCCTATAGCTGCAAGAAATGGAATTTTACCAGCAAGGAAACTTAGAAAGGACCCTGAGCCTCAGATGATACCACAACTATGGCCAACATCTTGATTTCAGCTGTATGAGAACTTCTGAGGACAACTCAGACATTGTGCTGTATTGCTGACCTACAGAACTATGAAATAATAATTGTCTTCTATGTGGCAACTTCTTAAGCAACAATAGAAACATATATATTGACCACCAGGAAAAAGGATACATTCAAAACCCATGTCTGTTCTGTCCAAATGGAGTGACTTTTATGCTTTTTTTTTTCATCTAATCATTTATTTATTAATTTACTCAACAGATAATTTTGAATGTGTTAAATGTGTCAGGGTTTAGAACATTACATGTCCTTTATTAACGTTAGATTAAATACATAAATAACTATTTGAGTATAAGTTTCCTCCACTGTGCAACCAAATTTAAACTCTGTTCTCTGGATTCTTGTTATAGTGATTTTCTGTAATAAATTCTCTCTTTTAATGGCATTCTTTCAAATTGTATCATTCCTTAAATATTTTATTATTTGAGGAACTAATCCACAAGCACATAAATTGCAAATGATGAAAAGTAAACTCCTGCATGAATATTCTTCACTCATAGGTAAACTAAATGTATGCTTTTCTTTCATGGCTGTCATTGGTATGTACCATTGTATAGTAAGATACACAATATTTAAGGTTCTCACTGTGCCTAAAAACAGACATAGAAGTAATATATATGTATGTGTAATTCACATGGTATATATGTGTGCATCTATCTATCAATCTATCTATATACTTCACATGACTTCTATATAAACTATTATATTTATTTTGGTATTTGTTAGTTACAAATTAACGGCAAAAGATTTTGAGCCAAACTATTGAAAAACATTTTACTAGTATTTTTGTAACATTACCTATGTCTTAAAGGTCTTTTAAAAATTTTTTCTTACTTGTAGTTGGACACAATACCTTTATATATTTATTTATTTTCATGTGGTGCTGAGGATTGAACCCAGCACTTCATGTGTGCTAGGCGAGTGCTCTACCACTGAGCCAGAACCCCAGCCCCTGTCTCAAAGGTTTGGATTTGTAATCATGAGGTAAATTCCAAAACTCTGGAATGTGGTATATAATCAGACAAAGATAGTAAATGTATGGGTAGTCCCAAAGGTAAATTATAATGTTCCAGATGACATAAAGATACACTTCCTGTACACTAATAATTCCTCTACTCAGTAAAGATAAATGACTCTTTAGTTTAAATTACACATGACTTAAAATTAACCTCCAAGCTGGGCACAGTGGGGCATGCCTGTAATCCCAGTGGCAGTTCAAAGTTAGCCTCAGCCAAAGTGAGGTGCTAAGCAACTCAGTGAGTCTCTGTCTCTAAATAAAATACAAAATAGGGCTGGGGATGTGGCTCAGTGGTCCAGTGTCCCTGAGTTCAATCCCTGGTACAAATAATAATAATAATAACAACAACAGCAACAACAACCACCACCTCCCAATTATTACCATAACATTTACATTGATATAAACAAGATTAAATTTGTCTAGGTGGTTTCTGATTCACTTATAGCATTCTGTGTTGCTGAACACTAAGAGAAGGGTCTATTTAATTTTGGTCTGTCCAAAAGCGAGATGATACCAGAAAAGACTCATACAGAAGCTCATATAGGAGTAGAGAAGGGACAGCAGCTGACAAAGGGTATATTATATATTGTATTGTGGCTAACAGTAGCACAGTCCTATTACAGATTTCTGGTAACCTATGTAGAAACACCACCACAGTATCAGTCCTTTTGCAATGTTTATTTATACAACACCTGCCCTCAGCTTTGCTTGAGGTGAGCTTCTGGAGAGCAGAACTGATTAGCTCCCTGGGTGTGACTAGATGGACAAAGCTGCCTCTGACAGCAAGAACCCTCAGGCAAAGGGGCGGAGGTGCTGGCCTTCAGATACTGGGATGGAAGCAAGCAGAAGCAGAGAAAGTAAACTACACTCTAGGAGCACTTGATGTGTATAAGGCAAGATGGCTGACATTTGAAATTATCTATCTCTCTATTTTTTTTTTCTTGTGCTGGGGATCAAACCTAGGGCCTTATGCATGCAAGGCAAGTATTCTACCAACTGAGCTATATACGCAGCCCTGAAATATTTTTTATATTAAATATTATATAACAGATTATAAATTACACATTTCTTCAGTGAACCTCTAAAATAAGCATAGGTCTTCTTCTTTTGCAAGTCAGAAATATGATGCTTCCAAAGGTTAAAAAAAAAATCCCATAAAGTCTTTCAGTCTGCAAGTGAGACAATCAGGTTTTGAACTAGATGTCAGGCCCCAAATCCCATGTTCTTCTCACACACATGGTATTTTATTCCTTGGTTATAAAATTAATTTTTATGTTAAACTCTATACTGTATACAGATTTTATTAGTTTTACCCTAATTTCATGTGCATTTTTCCTAGGATTGCATCAGGATATCACACTATATTTAGTTGTCTTTTCTCATTAAGTCTATTCTGAGGTCCCTTTGTAAAGATCCCTTTATAGCTTTGAGGAGTACTTTTCAGGTATCTTAGAGAATGTCCCTAATTTTGAGTTTGTCTAATGTTTCTGTCATGGTTAGACTGGGGTCATAGGTTTTGAACAGGAAGACCACAAAGGTGCAGTGGTGTTCTTTTGACATCTGACCACAGGTGCATGGTCTCAACATGATTTACAGTGCAGCACCTTGATCATGGACCTATGGTAGTAGTTCCTAGTGTTTCTCTACTATATAGTTACCACCATGTTCTATGTCCCACTCTTTGAAGGCAAGTTAATAAGTACACCACACATACAAGGGCAGGAAGAAAGTTGGGCTCCATTCCCTGGAGGGAACCATCCACATATATCATTTTAAATTCTTATGTAGTTGAGATTTTGGAAATCAATTATAACCTGTATCTAAAAACCTCAGTCTAAATTGGGGATCATGACTTCATGTGCCTATATTTAAAATAAAATTTTTTAGGCCAATTGGTTAATTCACTGAATTAATTAAAAAATCAGGTCTCCTTGGTGTTAGGATTGGAGCATGACAATTTCTGCCACCCAGAAGTGGCACTACTCTCAGCAGTGTGTAGACCATGGGCTGAACACTGGCAATGAGGACTAGTCATGACCACTTTGATCATTCCAAAGCATTACAATGAGCCTAAACGCATCTCTGAATGTTTTTGCTTATAACGACAACTTTTTGTATTACAACCATACACAATTATTTTACTTATTTTAAATAAGTTAAACATTTCAAATCTTTTTAAAGAGTTAGAACCAAAACACAGCAGTAGAAAATATTTTATCTGGTAGGTTTCCATTAGAAGATTAAGATGCTCTATTAGAAATTGGAATGGACACTAGGAGGTTTCCATGGTAACCAATTGAAGCCCTTTCTCTTTAATGGCAAGGTATCATTTTTGTACATACCACATGTAGGTTCTTGCTCTGTATTGGATCGAATTCTTTGATAACAGAATAAAAGAAATGAATTGAAAAAAAAAGTTCCATATTCTGTTCTTGCTTGCTGAGAAATTATACCTGGGCACCAAATAACAAGATTGGAAAGCTCTTTTCATTTTGGCTGTATTCACTATGTCATTTTTAATAACAAAAGTGCATGTCCAGGTATTTTCATGAGATTTATTATAAATAGATAAGTTATTCTTCAACAGCTCTCTAGTCTGAAGGCTTTTTGGTCCTTTTGTGTCCTCATAAAAAATCCCAGACATTTACATTCCACTATCATCTTAGCTCCTCTATGTATAAAACTTAATTTTCCACCGTCTCTGTCCAGTCCTTCAACTCTGCCTAAGCCATTTTTCTCACTGTTGTTCCGCACACTCTGTTCTCTGTGCTTCCTGACTGCTTTGTGAAATTTCTTGGACCTGTGGCTGTCCTTATCAGATCATGTTCTGAATGTCTTCTCTAGAGAATTATGACACTTGTATTGTGAAAGATTCTTTTAAATTTCACTATGTGCCTATTTACTTATTTATATTTAAAACTGTTGCAAAGTGTGTTTAAACAGAATTAGATAGGTAGATAGACATACATATCTCTATCTCCCTCTGTGTGTTTATTTCCAGTAAGGAAAAAAAAATGTAGGTTTTATTTTTTTTCTTATTTATATATATGTAGGAACAATAGGGATTGATTAAATTTTAAAAAATGAAATAAGTGAAAATATTTGCAGAAAGAATATATTCAATTTTCTCTGAGTATATCATGTATTTTGTACCAAAAAAAATCTTGAAAAGTTACACAATTTATGGAGTCCATAAGATAAAAATAAACCAATTTCTGAGGAAATTATAATGCTCTCTAATGTCTAGTCCAGTAAAAAAAAAAAAAAAAATTAAAGGTGATCACAGGAAGGACTTTGGCATGTAATGAATATCATCACCAAATTTCTCATATAAAAACAGTTTGCTTGAATTTTAAGCTTAGTTTTGAATTCTTAGCGTTCACAGATTACAAGTAGATATTTCCTATTCAGTATATTTTTCAATTCATAGGGATTTTCCTTTAAATCGAGAAGTAGTTTTTGGTGACTGGATTCTTGCATTGCTATGAGATAGTTTTCAAAATTATTGTTAATCAAACTTTCAGAATTCCTGTCTCCTGTCAGTAGACAAGAAATTTCACAAATCATCTGGCTTTGCTGCTCTTGCTTATCCAATAATAGAGATAGAGAATATTAGGACTACTAATTCCTACATTAGTTATAAGCTGAGAATTTCTCAAGTTTGCAGTGTTTTTTCTGTCAATGAAACATTATATACAATACATATGGTATCTCTTAATTTTCCCTGAAAGTATTAGCAGTAACTGGTAAATCCTGAATTCTTATTTGTTACTATGCTCTTCTTTTATTCCTCATGATAGAAGAAGAAGAAGAAGAAGGAGAAGGAGAAGGAGAAGGAGAAGGAGAAGGAGAAGGAGAAGGAGAAGAAGAAAATATCACTTTTAAGGCAAAATTGTAACACTGTATTTCTGGATTGTAATGCGTGTAGATGTATCATGTTTGGCAACAATGGCAAAATGATAGAGGGTAAACAGAATTAAGACATTTATAAGACCCCTATAATTTACTCTCAGTTTCAATATCAACTTGAGGTAGACTCTGATAACTTAAAGGCATATGACGTAGACCTTAGAAAAAAGAAAATGTTCACAAGATTCAAAGGGATTTAGATTAAAAAGACAATCTAAGAAACAAAATGGAATTCTAAACAAGGCTCAAATACAAAAGGCAGAAAAGGAAGCAAATAGAACTAAGATATATACAGGATAGCAACTTGGCATAACTGAAACTCACCATGTCAATAAAGATGCAAATCTAAAGGGTCTAGTGATACTCCTAGATTCTTCAAAGCTGGCTGACTTCAAGTATGGTGTGATGGAGGATAGTGTAAGGAAATGAGGAACTAAGCCATGGAGAAATAGAATATGTATGAGAATGGAGGTGGCCTTTTGAGATGTACTGGGGAATTAAATTGACCAAATTACGTTATGTGTATGTACAAATATATCACAGTGAATCCCTTTATGTATAATTATAGTGTACCAAGAAAAGAAAATTAATTTAAAAATAGAAATAAAATGTAGGATGAATGGGGCTAAAGGTTAAGTCATGTTTCTGGAACAACATTTTGTAAATCCTGCGGTAGATCCTTTCTATGATTAGAAGGAAGTTTCTCAGTTCCCTTCCCATCTTATTCACACATGCAGGCATGAACATGTGTACACACACACACACACACACACACACTCCTGGCCTTCTTCACAACATGAAGATTAGTGTCTGTATAGAGATGACATTCTTTCTATCTCTTCATTAATTAGCCAGTAAGAACTCTGGATACTCCTGCTAATGGATTTGTGTGTTGGTGGAGGGATGGAGGGATGGAGGGAATAGCAGGACGTCCTTACAAAGTGTCCATGTCTTTCAAAGAGTGTATATCTTTTTTTTTTTAATTTTTTATTGTTGGCTGTTCAAAACATTACATAGTTCTTGATATATCATATTTCACACTTTGATTCAAGTGGGTTATGAGCTCCCATTTTTACCCCATATACAGATTGCAGAATCACATCAGTTACACATCCATTGATTTACATATTGCCATACTAGTGTCTGTTGTGTTCTGCTGCCTTTCCTATCCTCTACTATCCCCCCTCCCCTCCCCTCCCCTCTCCTCTTCTCTCTCTGCCCCCTCTACTGACATTCAAAGAGTGTATATCTGATGTCTTTACATGAGCACAAAGAAAGGATCCAAACAATTCCAGACAAGAGAATCAGAATCCTATTTATATTCATTTCTAACAAAACAAACAAACAAAAAAACATGAAGAGGGCAATTTTGTCTATGACATATTTTGTGTATTTTAGAAAATAGGAGAAACATGTCTTATTAGCAAGGTTGGATAGATGGATGCAAAAAATCATGTTCCCTTTGTATAATATATTTATTTATGAGCCACTCATAAAAATGGGGAGCACCTGTTTTCCAGTTTTCTAGAGGGTTATAAGGGTAAGAACATTGGCATGACCTAGATATTTCCAAGAGTAGAATATCTCAAAAGGTATATACCTTTCAAAAAGGGAGATAAACTTTCAGATACTTTTTTTCCTGGGCTCTAAACAATCAAAATATAATAAAAGAAATCACTGATGCTGAACAAATATATTTTAGACAACATGTAATTCATTTAAGTTCTGGTTAAATAATATATATTTTATCACTTCTCCCACTCAGTATTCCTTATGGCAATATGCTTTTTTGAAAAAACTCATATTTTTGAAATTAGACATATAGAGTTAGATTCTGCTCTAATACTAACTCTCTGTTAGGATAAGTTGGAATGAGTTGTATAGATTAACTTCAGTTTATTCATTAATAATAATTTAAAATAATAATTATAATAAAATTATATAATTTATCTACATTTATTATGAGAACCAAAGTATATTCAATGTATGAATTATTTAAGTAATAATTATAGATACTATATAATTATAGATAAAAGAGATACTATAAATAATATGATTATGGGTGTAATTGACATTGAATTATATATTGAAAACACTTAGTATATATTATAAGAACCCAGATGCCCTTCAATAGATGAATGGATAAAAAAATGTGGCATTTATACACCATGGAGTATTACGCAGCAATAAAAAATGGCAAAATCATAGAATTTGCAGGGAAATGGATGGCAATAGAGCAGATTATGCTTAGTGAAGCTAGCCAATCCCTAAAAAACAAATACCAAATGTCTTCTTTGATATAATGAGAGCAACTAAGAACAGAGCAGGGAGGAAGAGCAGGAAGAAAAGATTAACATTAAACAGATACATGAGGTGGGAGGGAAAGGGAGAGAAAAGGGAAATTGCATGGTAATGGAGGGAGACCCTCATTGTTATACAAAATTACATATAAGAGGTTGTGAGGGGAATGGGAAAATAAACAAGGAGAGAAATGAATTACAGTGGATGGGGTAGAGAGTGAAGATGGGAGGGGAGGGAGGGGGGATAGTAGAGGATAGGAAAGGTAGCAGAATACAACAGTTACTAATAAGGCATTATGTAAAAATGTGGATGTGTAACCGATGTGATTCTGCAATCTGTATTTGGGGTAAAATTGGGAGTTCATAACCAACTTGAATCTAATGTATGAAATATGATATGTCAAGAGCTTTATAATGTTTTGAACAACCAATAAAAAAAAAAATTAAAAAAAAGAATGATAAAAATAGAAATAGGCATATTACTATTATATATTTAAAATACCAAATAAAATTCCTTTGCTCAAAAAGTATTCAATACATATTATTTCTCTCCCCAATCACACTTGTTGACTATCAGGACCAAGAATGCATCATCTGTCCTTAAAAACATGCAAAGTATTAATAACTAAACCAACTCACACTGCTAATCAGTAATAAGACCGTCAGAGCAGGTAAATTGGTGGGCTGAGGGGGCAGATGGATGCTGCTCATTGTAAAACATTTTTCTTTTGGTAGATTTTTCAGTTAACAGCCCCAATAAGAAGAGTTCTATTGACGGCGTGAGATGAGGGAGAAGAGAGATGTTTGTGTCTTTGTGTCAAGTGTGTATCTGAGTTTGGGCAGGAGGTCATTAAATTAGGGTGGTATTAAACTTTCTGCCTTATGAGACTCTGAGCTATCTCACCTTTGACTCTGTTTTCTAGTCAGGAGCACAAAGCTATGCGATTTTTTTCAAAACCTTCTGGGACTCCCATTAATAAAATGAACACAACTGGCCTTCTTCACAACATGAAGATTAGTGTCTGTATAGAGATGACAAAGTATATTCAATATACCAAAGTATATTCAATGTATGAATTATATAAGTAATAATTATAGATATATATAATTATAGATAAAAGAGTGTACAACTTAATGTACACTTCCCCCCAAAAAGCTTGAGTATCATTTTAAAGTTTATGCCTTTTAAAAATTAAATAGAATTTAGTTGTATGCTCTTTAAGGCAAGACATTGGTTGATGATGATGATGATGAACTTCAATTAATGGGTTAATCGACAGAATATTTCTTTTATCCTACTGTGTGCATTGATACTGTGGTATCATCATTAATTTTAAAATCATTCTAATAGACAGTTGCTTCTATATGTTCATTCTGGGGTCCTCATACTGCTTTCTTATCAAGAATCATACTAGAAATCATCATGATCTCAACATATAAAAAATTGAAACTTTTTGAAGTTGGTTTGTTTTTATATTATTGACACAGAGGTCATAACAACTTTGTATTCCTGGCTAGAAAACAAAGTCAAAGATGTAGCTTATTTAACAAATCTAGGATTTCATGAAATTAACTATTATTGACAATTTTCCCAGGGCTTCTGAAAAACAAAGTCTCCTATGTGATAGAGGCTAAGTACCATCATGTAGAAACATTAGGTTTATAACACTTAGAAGAAAAGATAAATCTAGAAAAAAAGTGCTCACAATACACATGATCACTTTTTTAAAAAACCTTAAGAAAAATCATCTTATAATCTGAGTAACTCATGAGAAAAATAAAAAAGCTGAGTACAACAGATTTGCTATTTCTAAGCCAGAAACACTCTGACCAGGCCAAACAGGGCAGAATCAGAAAATGAGCTCAAGTTCCTACAAATTCTAATCAACTTTAAGTTTTCAAAGATGTTCCTGTAATATAAATAATGTAGGCTTAAATTAAGAAAATATTATTTATTGATTGATCAATTGTTGGATTAAGATTTTTAAAAGCAATTGAAGCAATTTTCTAATACTCTGTGTATGCCATATTAGCTATTAACTGAAGAGGTCATTATCATTTAATACTTTAAAGATCTACTTTTAGTTATTTTATATTTTTTCTTTATATTAATATAAGATTTAGAGCTACTGACAATGCTATTTATTACAACAATTACTAAAATTCCAAAGTCAATAAAAAAAGTCAAGTAAAAATAGAATCCCCTGAAACAATCTTTCTCTGATTAAAACATTCTGAAGGACCAGTATGACTTAGAGCCATTCCTTGTAGCTACTCACCTCATTTCTTGAAGTGACAGGATGAAATAATACCTGTCTCTGACTCTGAGAAAGTCTCAGAGCTCTTTTCCAGAGAAGTGAGTTGTTTTGTGAACACTCAGCATGACTATTTCTGGAGTTAACTTTTTGAGCCTCTACATTAATTTCCTCTGGCTGCTAAAAAGAATTAACACAAACTTGGTGGCTTAAAACAACAGAAAAATATTCTTTCACATTTCAAGGGGCCAGAAATCCAAATCAGTCTGGGTGGAAACCAAGGTACCAGCAGGACAAGGTCTTTCCAAAGACTCTTGGGAAGAATGTTTCCTTGCTTCTTCCAGTGTCAGGTGACTGCTACCACACCTAGGGTCACAGCCACATCCCCTCAAGCTTTTGCCTTTTCCTTTTCTGTCTGTGCCCATCTCTCTCTCCCCTCACTTCTCCTTCATGTGGTTGTACTTAGGGCCACACAGACAATTCAGGATAATGCTTCTGTCTCCAGACCTTTACTGTAATTACATCTGCAAGATGTTTTTAGCCATATAAGGTAATACAGGTTCCAGAGATTAGAATGTGGATTTCCCCCCTTCCACCCAGGGAAGAGGGACATTTTTTCCTTGACTGCAGTCCCAATTCTAAGCATTTCCATAGGAACACTTTCATTCTCTAGGTAGATGTGGTTTCTCTGAAAATTTGAAACTTGTATCTGTATTAACATGTTCTTAAATAATTTTGAAATTTTTGTAAAAATTGGCCTACTTGTTCATTCTTTCAACAGACTTTATTACTGGAGGGAAATCTTACTATTTTTTTTTAGATGAACTAATTCTTCAAAAAGTTTATACATGATTAAATGACAGCATAATGGTTAAAAAAGTGAGAAATATTAGGAGTGTATTCATGAGAATAATTTCGATACTATGAGTTGAAAAGAAGGGAATATCCATGTATATTGAAAAGCAGGAAAAAAGTGTGGGTTTTGAAATTGGACTAGAGGGATGGATTTACACATTAGAAAAGTGGGGAAAAGTCATGACAAATGGGTGTGTGGACAAGGCAAGATTAAGATAAAGCAACAAGAAACCAAAAATAAGAACATTTTTAAATGTGTAGTACAGTTTAACAGAGCTGATGGAGTAAAGTTTGTGTATTCAGTAAGAAAAGTACATACAGAGCAATGTTAATTTTTTGCAGAAATAACTAGAAATTCCTTAATGGTTTTGTTTGGTTTTCCAGTTGTGTGTGATTTTTTTTTTTTCACAAGGAGTCAGCACACTTCATTTTCTAATGAAGCAGAGTACAGATAAAGACAGACTGGAACAACACAGAGCAGTACTAGAAACTATAGTAACTGAAATGTGAGGTGATCAAGGATTAGGAAAGCAGAATTGTTAGTGGAAGAAGAGGGAAAAGTAAATAGAAAAGAATTAGAAGAATTCATAGGGCTCATTATTAGTTTGGAGAAGGCAAGGGACAGTAAAATATGAGAGAGAAAATATAAACATGAATGAATAGAGAGATTACAAGGATAAAAAAGGCTCTGGATAAAAGATGAAGTGAGACACGTTGAGTTTGAGGCTATACTTGGTCATTCAAGTAGAAATGTGCATTAGTTGATTTAAACCAATGGGTATAAGCCCAGGAATTGATAGGATTTTGGAGATTCCTTAGAGATAATTTGAGATGGTCTTTTTCCTAGGAAAATAAAATATAAAGAACCAAGAATAAACAGAGTAACATGGCAATAATAGATGCATTGACATGAACATGTATTCTAAGACCTTGCTGATTCTATATAAATCCCATGAAAGCAGGCTCTCCTGATATTTACTTGGAAGAAAACTAATTGTTGGTTTAAAGAACTTAAGGATGGGTGGTAGTTCATGACCCTGAACAACTGGGTCAATGTGAAATGTTTGCATTTTTGGATATTTTTTGCTAATAATGCCATATGCTAGAGCGTGTAATATGGGCTAGGATAACCAGGTTTTTCTTTGATGAATGATTGAATCAAGTTACCATTTGCTATGTGGCTCCTCCTCCTCAATGAATACGCTGAAATCTAAGGACCATGTGATAGTATCAGAAGGTGGATTCTTTGGGAGATAATTAGGTCATGGCTTTGCCCTTATGATTGGGATAAGAGTCTTTATTTAAAAAAAAAAAAAAAAAAACCACCAGAGAGCCATCTAGTCCCTTCCAACATATTGGGTCATTGAAAAACAGGTGTAGTCTATGAACCACAGAACAACCCCTCACCAGACACTGAATTTTCTGGCATCTTGATTTTGACTTCTTAGTCTCAAGAACTGTGAGCAATAAATTTCTATTGCTTATAAACCATTCAGTTTATATTTTTGTTACAACAGCCTAAACAGCCTAAGAAACCATCCCACTCCCACTATCTTTCAGTTTCCTGCTAGGAACATAGGCCAACAAAAAACACAGAAGTTCTCTCCACTAAGTATTAATGAGATTGAAATGCTCTTGGAATAATTTCTACTTCTATAGAAGTTGTGATAACGCTGGTTCCTTCCAGCTTGCATACATCCAACTCATTTAAACATTTAATGAATGGTAGATGTTCCTTCTTTCCTCATAGGCTATTTCATTTCACTTGCAAATTTACTTTGTGAAATCCCTGGTAAGTTTTAATTCCACTGTGCAAACTCCTAAAAGGGGTCCAAATTACTGTTGAAATGGCTTCTAAGTAATTATAGTACTTATAAAAATTCAAAGTTTAAAATAAATACATATCTGTTGAATGAATGTATTCATTACAATCTGTGAGAACATTAGAATGCATTACTAAAATAATTAAGCTTTCTCTAGGAGAGGGTTTGTAATGAAAAGATAAAATGTTTGTTTACTCCTTCACTTTTTAATATACCTATCATAAGGTTAGGTTCTTCATAAGTATAAATAGTCACATTTTAGAGTAGGAGGAGGAGACATTTGTATGAAAGTATAGGCAATATCTGATGATCTCTTCTATATCTTGGCAGGAAACAGGGTATTAATAAATGGTTAGCATAAGCTTCCCTAAAGGCTTGCTATCTTGAAAAATGGCTCTGAATCATTTACCACAATAAATTACATGGAATGTTTCCATGTGAATTCTAGCTCTTTCCAAATGAGTGGCTCTAGGGAGAAAGAAAAACATTATAAATGCATTTTCTAAAATGTATTTTTCCATCATTTTATATTTAAGTCTTTAAAAGGAAGAAGTATAACATGTAGAGGGGGTGCTTTTCATTTTTCTCCTTTTTGATTAAAGTTGTGTTGCAATTCAAAGGGAAACATTCACAATTTTTTAAAATTTTTATATTAATGCTTGATTTCAAAGTAAAGTGATAATTTTATAAATATGTTAATCCAATTTCTACCAAATTTTAAGTGTATTTTATGTAAATTTTAAATAAAAATTAGTATAAATACTAGAGTAGATTTAATATGTGCTCAGTAAGAGTGAGCACCAATCAATACCAATATTGATACTGATTTCTTTAGGATGATGTAAATGTCATTTGAAGATACCTACTTAAAACCTTATTTTAAAAGAATGGCAATTCTGCATGAAAAAGGAAAAAGCATAAAGACAAACATTGTTTGGAATATATACTCTGCTTAAAGTTCTGTATATCAAAACATACTATAAACAAAGTGTTGAAGTCAAAAAAATCATTTATAATATGAATGGCTTGTGGTAATAACTTTATTTAATACAGTGTTCTTATAGATGACATGAGAAAAAGAATTCCTTAACTCTCAAAGGAAACATAGCAAAACTGTAACTAGGAAATTTGTAATAATGACTTTTTAAATCTTTAAATGCATTGATAATGCTTGAAGTATGTTTTAAACAAGAAGAATATCTTCCATACTAAATTGGCAAGGATGAACAACACAAAAACACAATACAACATCAATATTGGCCACTGTGATTATACACCCAAGGAAGTGTGATTGGGAATCCATGCAAACACAATGACTATCAAGCTGGTGTGGCATCAGAGAGGCTTAGGTTCAAACTGGCTTTACCAGCTCAATCATGCTACTGATTTCTCCGGGTTTCCATTCAATTCATCCTGAGTAAAATCAGGACAATAACACTATGTACTTTGACCATGTTGTGAGAACCAAAGAGCATAATCCATATTAAATATCTATCATGGAACCTTTTCCTAATTTAGCCACTAGTCTTATGTACAGGGATAATTTGTCACTATACATTAAAAGCCTAACAATGTTGTATAACCTTTGATTCCACATATGTATTTGTAAACATATTTCTAAAGAAGGAAGTATGGATATTCACCAGATATCAGCTACAAGGATAGTAATTCTGGCCTATAGCAATGGAAATTTATAAATAATATGTATTGGATTACCGGAAATGAACTGAATAAATTATAAGTTTATCTATTGAAATACATCTTATGCACATTAAGGCATTGCTAGCTGATAGCTCACAGAAGAAAAACTAAATTGAGTTTTGAGTGGTATGTCCTAAGTTTGTGAGATGAGGATGGAGGATGGAGCTAACAGTGTAAGTGGAGAACAGTATCAGTGAACTGAACAGATTTGAAAACGCTTGGACTGGGCAGGGGATGAGAAATTATCAGACATTTGTTTTCAGCAGAGAACATCAATGCAGATCAAGCACAGAACATCAATGTAGATCAAGCTGGAAAGCCATATGGGGATGAAAGTAAAAGGAGCTCTGTGGATCAAACTAAGAAATTTGGACTTTCTTCTTTGGGCAGTGGAGAACTGTTAAAGATTTTAATAAGATTTTAAATTGTACCTAACATGAATGATACAATCATAGGAATAATGACATATTTAAACCATACAGATTAAAAAGTTATAGGTTAGGACACAGATAAAGACCCAAAATTAAGTGAATGCAAAGTAGGAGACAAAGGACATTTTTACATAGAAATGCCAGGATTAGTTGACAAGAAATGAAATTCCTATGTTAGGTTTCAATTTTGGATGACCATACGAAAGAAGAAAATCATCCCAGTTTGGAAACAAGTGAGTTTAAAAATGCCTGTTGAAATTCACAATAGTTAATTAATTGTGGATTCCAGAGCCTATCAGAGGCTAGGGGATGAAGAGATGATGGGGAACTACTTCCAGAAATCCTTGTCATCTTTTTCAGAAATATGGAGAAGATAATCTCCACATTAGTAACTTCTACTAAAATACTTTATGTCAGTAAATTGTAAGGTCTTTCTGTAGGATATGGAAAAACAACCTCCAAAGAGAAAAGGAGGACAATGGGTCCCTCCTTTGAAGACAAGGTCTTTCTGAAGAATATAAAAATAATCAATCCCCATGGAGAGAAAGAAAACAATGTGCTCTGGACTTTGACCATTTCCCTGCAACAACGGGTTCTGAACTTTCACAACTGTTCCCCCTGACTGCCCAACACCACACATTCTGCTATGGTTAAGTCTCACTGAACCCTGTAAAACTCAGACACCTATTGTAACCAGTTGCCATTTTCTCTCTTGAAAATGTGTCCCTCCAGTGCTTAATAGAGCATCACTGATCCACTGAGGTCTGTCTCCATTTCTTTTACTTTCTATTTCATTTGGTGCTGGAAACCAGGATGGGGGTTCAAGGCTCTTCACCCCTCCCCATCCTAACAAACCTCTACCATTCATGTCTCACTGTCTTTATGCCTTACACTCAAAGGTTAATAACACACATGTTAAATGGCCAATGAGACCTGGAAAGTGATGGTCTCCATTGATGGTCTGGCACTTCTGTGGCTCTCTGAGGCCAGGGAAGCCCCCAGCCACAAATAGCATGGCTGAATTCCCATATTGACTTTTTTCTCTTTCTTTCTGCCTCATTCAAGGTGACTCACCATACCCTCTCAGTCTACTTTGGCTAAACAGTGGCTGGCACGTGGCCCCAAACTGACCCCATTCTTGGGCTAGGTTTTTGCTGCCTCATTGCTACGTGGACAGAACAAGGACTTGTATTGGATCCTTGATTGGTATTGGAGGCATCCTCCTTCTAATCCTCTCATCTCCAATTTCTACCTTCTCTTACATGCAGACCTCTGGATCAAGGACCACTTTCTCCATTTTGTTCCTACAAGAATACCTGCCTTCTCATTCTTCAAAGAGGCAAGATCCCTTCCAGTCTCTCTCAGAGGCGCCCTGCCCCAGCCCCCTGCCACTTGGCTGGTATTCTACCATTGGGATTACAGAAGGGGATGCCCTCTCATTCTCTGGTAGAACTGCTGTCCAGTGATGTGAGATATGAAATGATGCTTTGATCTCAACTGTGATTGCAGTCAAACCTTTCCAACATGAGGTCTACTTCCCATTAGGTTGTCTCATAAATAATTTTAAAAACCTTCAAATTAGATGCCTCATTAGGCTTAGTACTCAGATCCAGCTGCAATATAAATTAGACAACCTACATCGATGGCCCAAATTCAGAACCTTTGATCCCAAAAATTCTCCAGGATTTAGACAATTTTCTCCATAGAAAGGCAAATGACCTGAGGTTCCTCCTCCAAGCTTTCTTTTACCTTGCTCAATGACTTTATTATGTCATCCTTGCTCTGCTCTACAATTCATTCCTGCTGATTTCCTGTTCCACAAGCCCCCTAGATCAGGTCCTGACCCCCAGCTTTCTTTTTCATTTAAAGTCAAGAGTTGGTTTGGATTTTCCTTCACTGAGGTGTTAGGAATGTCGGTCTTGACTTGCTTCAAAGTTTCTTTTCTGTGGGAGAAATTTGGTGCGTGGGACAGAGGAAGGCTTGGGACAACTAAAGGCAGCTAGCTGAGGCCACTCCCTGGTGCTGCATGAAAGTCTCATGTCCTGAGTCTGAACCTTGCAGCCCTCAGGTGTACCAAATATTGACTACTATCTATCTCTGTTTCTGAATGATTTGGCCTAATGGTGGAAGGCACACTCACCCAATGAATCTTGGAACCTGAGATAAAATCTTGGTGTGATCTGAAGTCTTTGGGAAAGAGGTGACCCATTAATTAATGACCCATTAATGACATTAATGCTAGTGTGTGAGTCAAGCAATCTCCCCTCTTCAGAAATGCTTCCACCCCAATTCTATACATATTGTCTGCCTGTTAAACAGAGGCCCATTATGAGACTTTCTCAAGATAGAGCTTCCCTAGATTTAAAATTAGAATACCTTCTCTAGACTCTCATAAAACACATTTTCTTCTATGCTACCCTCATCTGGCAAGAAAAAGACCAGAAAATCTGCCTCACTTAATTAGAGCAAAACTCCAATTAGTGTAAAACTCCTCATCTGTCCTAGTTCAGGAATACAAATTATTTATTTTCTCTAGTGGAGACATCACCCAGAGCATTAGCAGGGGTTTTTCCCACTTCAAATTGAGGGGCATAATATGAAATCATGGTCCTGTGAGTATGATAACCCCAAACGACAAAGGGAACATGTAAGAGGTTTTGCACAAAACATCAGCTTCCCTTACTTCTCTTAGCTTCTGCCAGATTACTATCTCTCCAAGGCTTACAGAGCCTGCAGAGCTTGCAAGACTTACAAGGCTTGCAGAGAACAGGTTGAGACCAAAGAAAAAACAAGTGTCACTTTTAAATTCAAGCCACTTGTGTGACCTAAATGTCTGGCTCTCTTATCTCCTCTTGGTAATCTACCACCTGCTTTCTTAACAAATTCTTCCCTAAACACTATAGCACAGGGAGGGAAGATGGAATGATCTCCTATATACAAGTCCGTTGTGCCTTGAGAATCTTTACCTTAGGATTTCAGGACTCTCTCGTTATTTCAATATCCCAACTGAGTCACAACTGTGCCCAAAATAGCAAATGAACCCACTCCTTGCAGACCACCGGGTCCCTCTGTCCCCTCATCCAATTCTCCTCCTTAAACCCAACCCCTGTCCCCATCACATCCTCTTACAAGATCTAAAACTCTTCCAGTGAAACATGTGCTCCCTCTCCGGGAAATGGCAGGAGCTGAAGGGACAGACTGAGTTCATGTTCCATTTTCTAAGACAGATATATCCCATGTTGAGGACAGATGAGGCTCCTTTTCTGAAAATCCTACTACATTTAGAAAGGAGTTTATACATCTGACTCAGACCTATCACCTTACTTGGGCAGATGTTTACTATATTCTCACTTCCACCCTGAGTCCAGATGAATGTGCCCATATTTGGCAAGTAGCTAGAGAACATGCCAATCTCCTCAGTACCCCAAATCCCATATTAATCCTGTATCAGATACTGCCCTCCCTATGGCTGAACCTAATTGGACATACCAATCTCAAGACTCTGGTGTTACTAGATTCCAACACATGATTACTTACCTTCTTGAGGGCATGACAAAAAAAAATTCTCATATCCACGTTAATTATGACAAGGGTGGTCAGGGAAATCACTCAAGATCCTGATGAAAATCCTGCCATCTTTTTGGCTCAACTTACTGAAGCTACCAAATATACCACCTAGATCTCAGCACTCCCACCAATACTCTCTTTTGCCATGTCTAATAATTTACTGTCAGTTCTGCACCTATATACATAAAAAAATTAGACAATTAGAGAAAGTTCCAGAGATTCCTCAGCAGCAATTTCTAGATGCCACAAAGAAGAGGCCAAAAAGGAGAAAGAAAAAACATCCCAAGCTAAATATCAACTTCTGGCCTCAGCCATCCATAACCCTAGAAAAAAGCACCTGCTGCTTCTGGTCTCACCAGATACCTCCTGGGCCTTTTTCTGATGTGGGCAGATAGGACACTGGGCAAAAGCTTGCCCTGAGTCTTCTTCACCAAGCCCTGTCCCAACTGCAGAAAATGGGGGCACTAGAAGATGAATTGTCCCCAGGGAAGGACACCCCTCCTTTTAGTATGACCCACTTCCCAAGTCCCATACACTGAGTTACTGGAATGATGGGGGTCCAACTCCACTGCCCATATCACTTCACATCTGAAGAGCCCCAGATCACAGGGATAGTGAATGGCCACGCAGTTTCTTTTGTGATCAACACAGGGCAAGTCTTGCCCTTCTGACACAATGGCATGGACCTACTTCCAAAGCAAATACCCCTACTGTGGAAGTCTCTGGAACCCCTACACATTCACTAAAGATAGCCCTTTTTTTTGCACATTTGGATCCCCCTCACTATCCCACTCTTTTATTTTCATGCCACATTGTCCCATTCCTCTATTGGGCTGAGATCTCCTCCACAATTGAAAGCCTCTGATATACATAAAAAACAAAACAAAACAAACAAACAAACAAAACTTAGACAATTAGAGAAAGTTCCTCCTTTAAGATCTACTACCATTTTTTAAATACATTCCAGCCTGGACCTGCTCTCTCCGCCCCTTAACCCTCCTGATCATGCCTTCCTCACTAGGATTGACCCCACAGTCTGGGATACCTCTCAACCCAACATTGCTAAACACCATCCTCCTATTCAAATCCAACTAAAAGACTCTACACATTATGTTACCCGTCCCCAATATCTTCTCACTTTCTCAACTCTCAAGGGTTTAAAGCCCATTATCTCCAGTTTAGTACAGGCTCATCTTCTTACAATAACCCACTCTCCTCACAACTCCTGCATCCTTGGTGAAAAAAACAAACAAACAACAACACAAAAAACAATGGCCAATTCCAGCTAGTACAGTACCTCAGAAAAATCAATGAGGCAATAATCTCCACCTATCCTGTAGTACTGAATCCCTCTTTACACATACTATTTCATATACCCCGCCACCCACCCATTTTTTGGGCTAGACAAAAAGGATGCCTTCTTTACTATCCCCTCCATCCTACCTCATGCCCACGTTTTGCCTTAACCTGAACTGACCCAGGCACTAATTCCTCTTAACAATTAAATTAGACTGTTCTCCCATAAGGCTTCTGGGATAGCCCATAATACTTTGGTCAGGCTCTCCAAAATGACCTGGCCACCATGAATGTATCTCCCAGTCACCTCATACAATGTGTAGGTGGTCTCCTACCCTGTAGCCCCTCAATAGGACTCTCCACACATCACGCTACAATCCTCCTCAATTTCCTGGCCTCCTGGTGGGTAGGTACTAGATCTCTCAATCTAAAGCCCAGCTCTGCTCCCCTCAGGTACAATATTTTAGGCATCCTTTTAACCCCAACCACCCATATTATATACGCATAAAGACTTTAGGCTCTAAAGGATATACCTTTACCTTCCTTTAAAATAAATAATTTTTCCCTCCTATGGTGTTGCATTTATTTTCACATCTGGATACCAAAATGCTCTCTTAAAGCCAAATCCCTTTATGAAGCCTCAAAATGGGATTATTTTTAACCTCTTCCATCTCCACATTCCGTTTCCTCTACCATTTCTACTTTTTAGAGTTCTCTTCTCAAATCCTCAACTCTTTATCTATCAAACCCTAATAAGTCTTTCTTCCTGTCCCTCTACTCAGAACATGGACAAGCCCTAGGAATCCTTTACTAAAAGGTGGGGGATACCCCCACCCCATTGATTTCCTATCAAAACAACTTGACTCTATCTCTCAAGGCTGGCATCAATGCCTCAAGATTTTAGCTACAGAAACCCTCCTCATCCCTGAGGCCCACAAATTTGCCTTTTATCAACCTATCACTGTTCTTACCACATACTCCTCTTAGATCTCCTCAGTCATTGATCATTCCTCTCCAACCCCTCAGCCAGGATCCAATTACTGTACTCTGGATCCCTTGACTGCCTTCCAGCAAGACTCCTCATTGAACCCTCCTACTCTTCTCCTAGCAAAAACCCCTTCTACCCCTGTGGTTTCTCACTCCTGTCCTGACACCCTTTACTTCTTAATGAACCCCTTTTCACATATAACTGATCGACCATTCCCTGACTCCCCAGCCTGGTTCACAGATAGAAGCTCCCCAAACAGCCCCCTTACCTCGCAGGCTATGCCTTAATCTGAGGTAAAACTACTGTGGACTCTCCCTTCATTATAACCCAAATAATTGATGCCTCCTCTCTACCCCCAGGCATAACCTCTCAATAGGCTGAACTAGTAGACCTTATCCTAGAGCCTTAGTATCCAGGGACAAATTAATCAAATTTTTACTAATTTCAAATATACCTATAACATTATTCTCTCTAACATCTTAATTTGGAGAGAGTGGTTTCCTTATTCAGAAAGAGCACCCATTTTCAATGCTAGCTATATTAAAAATTTACTAGAGGTTTACTAGTACAATTTACTAGAGGCTTTAAAAAAATTTACTCTCTTACTCTGCCTGGCAGCCATCCTCTACTGAAGAGGACATTGAGCCAAAAACCAATACATTTTCTTAGAAAATAATGAGGCTGACCAACTGGCCAAATAAATTGCTCTCTCTGGGCACCACTCTCAGTCATCATGAACTCTGAAATCCTTTCATATAACCTGTTCTCATAAAACTCCAACTTCCCCCTGAGAAAACTAACGCTCTATTATCCTACCTTCACAATCTGTTCCATTCCAATCTTCACTCCCTTCAACTATTCCTAAAGCCTGTCCTCTTCAGCTTTACTGTACCTCCAACAAATTTCTCAATCTTGTACCACCAGTCTCAAGGCTAATCCCAGCTCCAATGTGAGACCACCCCGTTTGCCCACACACCAAGCTAAGGGAGCCCTTTCTGCTGTGGATTAGCAATTTGATTTCACCCAAATGCCCCTATAAGAAAAATGAAATACCTCCTGGTACTATGTTTACTGGGTGGTTGAAGCCTTCCCAACTACCAATAAAAGGACTTCTACAGTTGTAGCTGTACTTTCCTGAGAAATAATCCCAGTTTTTGTCTACCTGCCTCCCTCCAGTTGGACAATGGCCCTAAATTCACCTTTTCTGTTTCCTAAAAATTAGTAAAATTTTTGCATATAAAAGAGAACTTCCACATTCCCTATCTACCTGCAGTCCTCAGGAAAAGTTGAGAGGACAAATAGTACCTTAAAGGCAATGGGTTAACCCATCTATAGAAATCCAGGAGAATCTAATTAAGCTCCTCCCTTTGGCCTTTCTCTGGAATCCAAGGTCTTCCCAAGAAGCCTCTCATGATTAGCCTATTTTAATTCCTTTTAACAACCCTTATCCCACCTATCATTCAACCTCAATCACCAAACCTTCCCTCTGATGTTCTGAATACCCTACTGGCCCACCTCAGGGCTGCCCTCTGGAATATGTCACTCCCACCTTCCCCAGCTTCAATCTTTGGGAGGGCCCCTCCTATTTCCATAGGGGACCTAGTATACCTACCCCCTCAATCTTACAAGAAAAATGGAAGGTCCCCTTCAGGGTTATTCTGACTATCCCAACTGCAGCCAAACTAGAAGGCCATCCTCTTGGGTCCATTTGAGCAACTTAACACTTGCTCCTACCAATGCCTCTTCTTATTCTGTTCCCACAGGCCCTACCAACTATGTATTATGAGCCTTTCAATTATTTCAGAGAAAAAAACTGAGCCTCCTGCCTAAACCTCCTAATGTCACGTTCTCAGATGACCTTCCATACTTTCTTAAAACTCTCAGAGATCTGAATTATATTTATCATATCCACTACTCCTTCATCTTTCTCCTCTTCAAAAATTTATTAGATCTTATTTTGGAACTCTGGATTCAAGGGACATTCATTGACCTGACACCCACCCAAATCTTCTTCTTCTTATGTTTTCTATATATCATCTCTGACTTTACAAACACACACTGGACATAGGAGAGACCTCCAAATTATTCCCTTATTCGTGTGTCTAGGCATATCTGCTGAGATTGGCCCAGGAGGAGCAGGATTGGGAACTTCAATTCATTAGTATAAAAAGTTATTAGAACAGGTTATTGAAGATATCCAACAGGTAACTGATTCAGCACTGACTTTACCAAATCAATTGGACTCCCTGGCATCTGTGCTCCTACAAAACTAATCAGGGAAGAATGCTGTTTCAATGTAAACCAATCAGAATTTGTAAGAGACAAGGTTAAACAGGTCTAGGACCCAGAACTGCCTGGAACTAGCTAATTCCAGGTAGTCCTTAGTGGGGGATCTAAAATCACAGACCTCCTTGTTATTCCCCCTTATGTCCTACTTAATATCTTAATATTCATCTTTCTCATAATAACTTTCTTCTCTGTATTCTTTTTTTTTTTTTGATACTGGGGATTGAACCCAGGGGTGCTTAACCACTGAGCCATATCCCNGCATTAAAATTATACATATTAGGGCTGGGGCTGAGGCTCAGTGTGTGAGGCACCGAGTTCAATTCTCAGCACCACATATAAATAAAGGTCTACTGACAACTAAAAAAATTTTTAGATTATACATATTAATGGGGTACCATTTAAAGTTTTGATACATGTATACATTGTATAATGTTTAAATCAGCTTAAACATATCTATCTTTTCAAATATTTATCATTTCTTGGTGGCAAAACTTTCAAAATTCTTTCTTTTAGCTTTTTTTCTTTTTTGGTACTGGTGCTTAACCACTGAGCCACATCCCCAGACCTTTTTTTATATTTTAATTAGAGACAGGGTCTTGCTGAGTTGCTAAGTACCTTACTAAGTTGCTGAGGCTGGCTTTGAACTTGCAATCCTCCTGCCTCAGCCTCTCGGCCACTGGGCTTACAGGTGCGTGCCACCGCACCTGGCTTCTCAGTATTCTAAATTTTATAGGGAAACAGCTTCTTAGTAAGGTGACCCATTTAGCTCAAACTACCTCCCAGGAACATGTCAAAGCCATTCTCCTCCTGTGCTCACAATCTGATTCTCTGAAACCACAAAAAGAGGACTTTGCCTATGATGACCTTGAGGTTCCTTCCAAACACCCCTTTTCAGCCTTGACTGCCGCGTTCTTGGTACTCTTTCCTAGGACTCTTAAAAAGGAGGGGTATTTTTAGGAGGAAGCAGCCAGACAGAGGTATCAATGCCCCTATTCATTATCACCCTTCAGAGCTTGGAATGAAGGATATGGAAACAACCCCCAGGGCAAAAGGAGGAATGGGTCCTAGCAGAGAGAAGGAAACCAGTGGGCTCTGGACTTTCACCATTTCCCAGCAGCAATGGGCTCTCAACTTTCACAACTGTTCCCTCTGACTGCCCAACCCACACATTCTGCTATGGTTCAGTCTCACTGAACCCTATAAAACTCAGACCCCTATTGTAACCAGTTGTCATTTTCTCTCTTGAAAATGTGCCCCTCTGGTGCTTAATAAAGCATCACTGATCTGTTGAGGTCTGTCTCCCCTTCTTTTATTTTTCTTTCATTTTGCTTTCACTTGTAAACATTTATCACAAGTTATTCAGATTCCTCTTTGCTTTAATTATTTTAAAAGTGTTAAATAATCAACATGATGTTATTTGCTAATGAAAGGAAAGCATTACAGCAACAGATAGGAATGGAGTGTCTAATTTTGTCATGATTCTCTAAAATAGATAGCTTTTATTTTTTAAAGGTTTACAAAGATTGTCTCAAGATGACCCTTTCAAATTTAATAACATTTCCCACCTGTAAACTTGCTTTTACCATATTCCTGGGACAAAAACTTCCATCGATTCATTTTGATATTTTGCTGGATATCTGAGTGTTTAAGGAGAATATATCTAACAATTGCTTAAAAGCAAGTTTCTTTCTGATGTCTTGACTTAAGAACAAATAGAACTACCAAGACTCCTGTGCAAGGAGAAATGTTTAAGGACTAACTGTCATCAAACATAAAGCACACTCTTTTAGAAAAGTGAGTTTTTTAAAAAAAATGATGTTAACAGTTGTTACGATTTTCCTATAAAAGCAGGAGAAAGAATTTGAATATTTTTATGGGCTGGGGGCTACTTATAAAAATTCAAAACTAAATAACCATAAAAATAGATGCTGTTTCCATGGCAACATGAAAGAATAGCAGTGAAAACAGAAAGGGTAACTCTGAGAATAAAATCATAAAATCTGTTCTTTTCAAAAGTGAACAGGAAAAAAATTTAAACATGTACCAAAGTATTAATTATCCTGGAAATATAGAATTCTATCAAAGCACAAGTCATAATAATAGGCTTTTATGTGAGGTTTTAGCTTTTAAAAAATATATATTTGTTAGAATAACAGGAGAAACAGTTCATTGCTTTCAGCTAAACAATGCTAAAGAAAGAGTGAAATTATCTTGCTTATGGCATTAGCCACTGAACCAACATTTTTTTTTTCTTTTTCCTTCTTCTTCTTTTTTTTTTCTTTTTCTTTTTTACTTTTAGGGGTAGAAATAAAAATAATTGAGAACATAAATGGATATTGTAAATAAAGGGGACATTTAATGTAAATAGACCGGTATATATTAAAGTCCAGTATGTATCATATATAATGTTAATTGTTTTAAGGATTTCACTAGCCTTTTGAGAAAAAAAATTGAGGTAAATATTTTATCCATTTTACAAATCATCAAATATTAAAGCTTAAAAATCTGAAGTAGGGCTGGGGCCATGGATTAGCAGTGGAGCACTTGCCTTGAACATGTGAGGCACTGGGTTTGATCCTAAGAACCATATAGAAATAAGTAAATAAAATAAAGGTATGGTGTCCATCTACAAGTAAATAAAATAAAATAAAGTAAAATATAAGTAACTTACCCATAAAACATTCAATCAGATGAGAGTGGTTCTACAAAATGATGATGTTGTTTTTTATTTAATTCTCACTCAGTAGTCTAATATCCTCCATTTTTATTATGAAGGTGATATGCATACACAGAAAATGTGGAGTAAAAAGTGATAACTCCTATTCCAATTCTAACTGCTTTCTAGATTTCCTCTCTTTAGAGTGATCTATATTCCTGATTTCTATCCATTTCTAATAGATTATAGAGCACCCTGTCAGTATATGGATACTACAGATATCATAAATGAAAATGCTCACATCCAGTTTTCAAAAAGTAAGATCCTTTAAATTAAGTTTTACCCTGGATATTTTTCTACATTTGAATTTTAGATGATAGTATCTATAGACCTTCCTCAGTTATGTAAGCAGCATACAGTACTCCATACTATGTGGACATCAAGAGTCATCTAATTATTCTTGTCTTAATAGGTACTTAGTTGTTTCTATTATTTATTATATAGTTAAAGTACTCCAAAAATTCTTCATATATAGTTGTATGCATCAATAATTATTTATGAAGATGGAGAAATACTGGTTTTAATTTCTCTCTTATCCTTAAGTTAACAATGCGGAGATATCAGAATGTATGTAGAAATTGGTTTATGCATATTGTTTACTTTTTTGCTTTATGAAGCCTGGAGTTTGATGTCTTTCTATTCTTTTGGATACTATGACAATAACTGCTAAATTTCCTTGGCCATGTCTACATGGTACTAAGGTACAAATCCATTGCTTCATGTAGTCTCTCATTTAATTACTTGACTAGTAATTTATTATGTATGTACCAAATCCCAAGGACTATGGTAGGTGCTAGGGATAAAGAGAGGAGTAAGATATAGACCCTGCAAACAACATGCAACTTTTAACATGTATAATCTAGGTATATGTTAGGGTATCATCCAGACAAATATGAATATTTAACTATTTGTCCTTTTGAACACTAACCTTGCAACCTTAATGAACCTATGTGGATAATTTACCTGGGGTACCTTCTTCTATTTTTAATCTGCATTAGAATTAGGGAGATATCATAAGTAATGTATCTTTTTTGAATTCTGTATGCCATTATGGTGCAGATGATTAGTTGAAAAATGTCCCCATAATTCATTGGAATAGATGAGGCAGTCACTCTTAAATGTTCATCCAATACCCAGGATAAATGAACTAAGGGAGCAGCCATGTGTGAGTGTGAGGCCAGATAGATTCTCTGTTTTTGCACTTAAGGGTGTTAACTAAGTAACTTAATTTCATCCAGAAAGACGTAGGTGGAAGTATGTACAGCCTCCAGAAGGCTTTTTTTTTTTTTTTCCCTAATTAAAGGACAGACAGGCTGTGGTAGTTTCCCCTTCCCCACTTCTTCCTGTCTTGAATGTACATGTGTTTTCTGGAGTTTCGGCAACCCTCCTAAGATCAATCAATGACAAAACTTCATTGAAGGATTGAAAAATGGAAAGATAAAATGTTTCTGTTTTTTTAATGGAATTGTTGAGGACCCAACCAATGTCCTTAATTGACTACCTTAGACTAGTTATTAAGTAACAAGATAAACCCCACACATTTAATCTTATGATAATTAAGCTTTTTTTTTTTCAGTTTCCAGATGAATTTATCTGAACTTCATTGGTTTTTAGCCTGAGAGGCCGCTCACATTCATCATGAATCAATATGACACTGTGCTGGTTCATTTTTTAATACCGTGTTATTGTCCTGCCTGAATTACTGCTTCTATCATCTTCTTTCATAAAGTCATTTTCCCAAATGCCATAAGTTAGAAACTTGATTTTAAATATTTTCTTGCTTGAATTGAAACTTTGGAACACTAATTAGGATTTGAATTATTAATTGCTTTATATTTAAGGGAAAAACTTACTTTTAATGTTCTCCACAGAATCACACAGGCCCTGCATAAACTGTGGTATCAAAACTTAATCAGCACGTGTGGCCATACAGAATGAAGACACCCGTGCTGGATCAAGTATGGACACTTGTGCAATCTCAGGTCATGCTAACCAAGAAATTTTACCAATTACAAAGAAGCAGAGGCTCAACCATCTCCAATTCAACCATCTCCAATTCTACTCCTTATTACAATTGCCAGGAATTCCAAATCCTACCTCTCAAAAAGGCCATGGCAGCAGGGTTGCTCAGGCCCAGACATGGCCAAGTGACCTGGATGGCGCTCACTGTAGTGCTGCTTCTCAGTGCTTAGGGAGAACACAGAACCTTTTATATGCTCTGAAGAGATACCAATAATTAATTGGACTATCACACAAAAGATATTGTCCTAGACTTTTAGGTAGCCTTTAGTGTTGATTCAAACACTTTAAATTTTTGCTGAAATTCAAAATCTTCTAGAAACTCTGAGGCACATGAAAATTACCCAAAGAAATATAGAATAATTACCACAGGAAATTGTTGCAGTGGCCAAATGATTATTTTATATTCAGTTAATAACAGAATAGAGTGTAGTCCTCGTTTGCTCAGCATGATAAAATGAGATGAGTCTAAAATATTTGTCTATTCTCATTAACTTGGGCTCATTGAAAGTATTGTCCTTTTTATTCAATTCTGCTGTCTTATATTACAATACCTGGGACAGTAAAATAGCTAATTTTGTTCTTGATTTGAAGGCCAATTCATTTGCTAAAGTAAAAATGTGTTATGAGCATTCCAGCTATGGCCTACACTCATCATTTTGACAACATTTTCCCCCCAAAGCATGAAGCTGATTAAATGAAAGTTTACCTGATTTCCTCCCATGCCATGACAGTTGAATATACCCACTTTTTCATTTTCCTTACGGCCCATGTTGTCTAAACATTGATTGGTTTCCACGTTTCTTATCTAAAGGGAACATATGCAAAAAAAAGGAGGTAAATAGTTACTTAAGTCAAAATAGATTTTTAATACTATTAAATTGTATATTGTTACCTGATACAGGTTTATAAAAAAATTTCTCCAAGAACATGCTGCTTTAAAATATCTATTTTTTTTATATCCATTTCTAGTCCTATGTAAGTTTTTAAACATCCACTGAAGTAAATTTGAACAGTTTTGACTTTGGCCTTAGAATCTAACCAGGAGGCACTCCTTTTTATAGTATAGTGTCAGAGAAGAAGGAAATGTCTACATGTTATGAATGAGGAATTCTTCTTAATATAAAGGAGAGCTTCAAAATTCCACCCAAATAACTACAGTCCATTTTTGAACTTTCACAGTACCATATGCAAGAAAATAAAAACAAATCAGTTAAATACTGAAACTTATGGCTTTTACATTGCCTCATTACTAGACGCTCCTTTCTGTGTATTAATAAGGATTAATTACCTTGTTTATTTCTGTGATGAAGACATAGTCATGCATCTTCTCTTATTCCTAATACCAAACTTAATGGAAAGTGCTTGACCCTAAGAAAGGCTGTTACAAAGCTAAATGGAGTTTCACATTACAAATTCTTCAAAAGAAAGATTAAATTGCCCACTGCAGACATGAGGTTTTTGGTTTACACTCAGACACTGCATTAGTCCCATCATTAGCATAAAGTTAATGCATATTTGAGCCAAATGTAATTATAAAAGCCATTCATTAAGCTTAAGGATGCTAAAATTGCTAAATCAAGTACAAATTAATATAAAAAAGGAGGAGACAGAGGAATTCTATTAAATGGGACGTTTTGTATTTTTTCCTTATTATAAATCTACAAGCATATATTTCTGTATACCCATCCACTCTATTTCTGAGAATTTTGTGTCTCTAGTCCATAATCGGATATGCATATTTTCTGCTCATACAGTATAATGACTTGGATATCTCTATTTAATTACCTGTGCCTGAGGTACACATTTATTCATATCAACAAATTGATAATAGTACAAAATTATTATATTGGCAAATAAATTTGTATAATTCATTTTTCCTGTACAGAACCCCAGGGACAAATACTGGTTTCTAGAGTTGGGAAAAGTGGCATGATGTGCGCTAAGGCCATACCAGGAAGTCAGAATAGTGGAGATCCGAGATTATACTTAGGGCTAGAAAGAACTGTACAGAGGTCCCAAGCCCCTGTTCTGATGGGCTGATATTTACAGCACTTCATCAAGGAATCTGAGCAGTAACTGATGAGAAAGGACAGAACATGCAGTAATATTACAGGGAAAGAAGCAAAACCCACATGGAGGTATAGGATTTAAAGGTATTCTCAATCTGATTTAGGTTGGTTTAGAAACTGGAGGAGGCTTGGCCTACTGGAAAAAGGCTTCTCAGGTCCTACGGATAAACAATAATGAGAAAGGTGGTAACTGAAAAAAGATGTAATAAGTCTATGCATGCTACACATGGTCTAATCAACTTACATAGCACATAAATTGAATTACTTTTAAATCCCTTACATCGGACTCTTTTTCTTAAATTTTCATAAAAAGCAGACTTCTTAAAAACAATAATTTGTTATTATTCATAATTAGCATGGTAAAAAAATATAAAATAGTGCCATAATACTCAGAGGATAAGTATTTTATAAAATGATTAATTTACCTATAGATGTTAGCTATACAATCTCACTTATAGTACCTCAGCTGGCACATGGTACTTGAATACATAACTAGTAAATAATTACAATCATTATAAGTTGAATCAATTATAGGATTTTTGACTCTTTGCTAGATGACAGAAAATTCAAGGTATATTAATTCCAGTACCTTCTATGATAGTTGCATTTTCAAGGGACATACTACAGATACATGCCATCCTACTCTTTGACAAATTAAGTAAGGAACTTAAGCATTCTTCCAAACAATTTGCCCCACTAGCAACTCATTATTAGTCTACTTTCTGCAATAGAAAAACTTTATTTTTTGTCTGTAATACCTATTATGAACTCATTAATGCAATCAAGAAACATCAAGAGAATCTATACCTCATGCCAAGCACTATTTGAGGTTGGAGGATATAGAAATGAAAAAAAAAATAAGCATAGTCCCTTTCATCATGAAGCTTATATTTTACAAGGAATGAAGGCATAACTAGAAAGACTTGTAACATGTCAGATGATCAAGAAATTTTACAAAAATTATCAAGCACAGTACAGGCAGGGAAAGTGATGAAGGAGTACTGTTTTGCAGTGAGAACCAATAAAGGAAACCCTGAGAAGATATTACAAAAAATACCTTAATGGAGCGAGAAAGCAGCCACATTTCCATCTATGGAGGAGCATTCCAGGCAAGGGAACAATACACACATGTTCCATGCAGTTGGAAAATACTGATTCAACACATTAGCAATGTGGCCAGGGAACTGTGAGTGAGTGTCACACTGTGAAGGTATCCAAGACTAAGTAGTGTCAGGAACCATAAGTTTTTGAGCATAAGCATATCATAACATCTTATTCTAGGTGCTGTGTGGAATACAATTACAGGTTGACAAGGCTAGAAGCAGGAACTAAGTAGGGGGCACACTGCTACAATACAAGCAAGAGAGGACAGTTGCTTAGAACTGAAGGATAACAATGGAGGTGGAAAGGTCAAATCTGGGATATATTTTCAAAGCCAGTAGGACTTTCAATTGAATTGGATATGAGCTATGACAGAAAAAAAAAAGACGTTGAGAAATATTCAAAGTTTGGGCTGAGCAAATGATGTTTCCATTTACTGGGAACAATATTCTGAGTCCTTATATGTGAATAGCTATCTATGTAGTCTTTGTACTTGAAAATGAGTTTGGTTTATGGGAAGTCCTTGGCTGACAATATATTATTTGAGTGTGTTTACAATGTCAGTGCATTTACTTACAGTGTAAAGGGCTGCTTTTAGAAAGTATGATGACAATCAGGTGTTTTTGCCCATTATTTTTACAAGTTTTTTATTTACCTGGATGACAAGCTTTCTTTTTTTGGGGAGGTGGGGTGGGTGGGTGCCGGGGATTGAACTCAGGGGCACTCACCACTTAGCTACATCTCCAGCCCAATTTTGAATTTTCTTTAGAGAAAGGGTCTCACTGAGTTGCTTAGCGCCTCACTTTTGTTGAGGCTGGCTTTTGAACTTAAATCCTCCTGCCTCAGCTTCCTGAGAGGCTGGGATTACAGGTATGTGCCACCACGACCAGCAACTTTGTTTTCCTTTTCTTTAAACTCTAATATATTTGCCAATATACCTTGCTGTGATTTATATGGATTACTCCTTCAGGTATGTAGTGCTCCTTTTCATCATGTAGTACCAATTTTATTTTCAGGAAAGTTTACTTAAATTATAATCATTAATGTTCATTTTGTTTCATTACTTTGTTTTCCTGTTTAGGAAATATTATTTTGGATCTTGTTGCTTGTTTTCTGTGTATGTCATTTTGATCAAACAATATTATTTTAAATGTCTTCTTTATTTAAAAAAATCCTTCTCTTTTTCTTCTAAAATTTATACAACATTTTCTCTTAAGATTACTGATCACATGTTCTCAGAAGTTTACTGGTCATTTCTGGAATTATTTATTCTTTAATTTCTAACTCTTGCCTTCAAGAGCTAATTTCAGAGCTTTCCTAAAGTTTGATTTATATTATTATCCTCTACATCCTATTATTTACAGCATTTGTCTTAGCATCTTTAAAAGAATCAGGCTGCATTTTTCTCTGACTTATGATCTTAAAGCACTGGTGTGCTTGCATCATTTGCAGGGGTACTGCACCCCTTACTATCCATGCTCATTAGCACTCATCCAGTTGTACTCTCTCTTCTTTTCTTTCATTATTTTGGTTCCTTTTTCTTTTATATAAAAACCGTTTTCCTGATATTTGAAGTGGGAGTATTTGTTGAGGTACCATTTCTAACTTTACAAGTCTGGAATTTCATTTCTTGTAGGTTTTTGAAGAGTTAAGAAGAAAGCCCCTATTTATACATATCCTGGCTCTGTTTACCTCTCTTCTTTGTATCTGAAGCTTACATTTCATTTGCTCCTATGATCCCTACCCCCCGCTTCAATTTGGGCTTTTTTTTCTTTTAAATTTCTCTTAAAGAAGGAGCTTCAACTAATGCGTTTCAAGAATCTACACATTCCAGGATATTAAGACCCTTCCAACATTAGACAGTAGACTCTTCATTTGCCTGAACAGCCTTCTCCAAGATTCAGCTACTATTACTGAATTAGCTAGAAACAATTCCTCATGAGCAGCTACTGGGAATTTGAGTGTTAACTATGTCTTCATTTCTATCAGACACTTACTTCATTGTTTCCCTGTTTCCTTCATTGTTTTCTCTGACATATCTTGCCACTTAATTTTATTGTCAATTCTTCATCAGTTTTTGATTTTACTATCTTAGCCATTATTTTAGTAGGAAACAGTTCAGAGTTTGTATGTGCTAACCTATTACCTCCCTTAAAAACATTAAGTTAAGGAATTTGCCCTATTAAGGAATGTAAAGTTATTATAGAGAGTCTTGGAATCACCAATCCTGGCTTCCAGACAGGCAAGCAGGCTTTATTAGAAACAAGGCATAGAAGGAACAAGAAAGGATGGAGTTCTAACTGAACAGAGGTAACCAGAGGTCACCCAGATAAAGGTGACAACATGCACATAGAACAAGATCTACAAAAGCAGCCTAGTGCCAGACCTAGGAATCCAGGTCAAGAAGATTAGAAGCAAAGAGACTTCATGTCCAGTACCATGTGTTGGACTGAGGTCAAGTGAATGACTTCTAGCTATGAATGGGGTGACCCAAGACACAAACAAGGTGGAAGACTGAGTGTCAGGAAACTGGGGTATCAATTTCCATCTTAAAAACAGAAGGGACATTTGGGAAGCAGAAGGGCAATAGAGGGAGGAAGGGAGGAAAGAAAGGAAAGACATAGTACTGGCTACTGAAATGGAGTAAATTATATTCCATGAATGTATGATTCTATCAAAATGAACCCCAACATTATGTATAGCTATAATACACTAATAGAAACATAAAGAATTTTTAAAATGTTTAAAAAAGTACAAAGGGCACTTCCTCTGGAATATTCCAAATGTTTCTGTCATTAGGCCTATGATATCCAGAGTAAAAAAAACAAAATGTCACACATACCCAGAAGGCAGGTTAGTGCACATCAGATTGTTCTTAAGTCAGTGAGCCCAGCACTATTAGTATCCACTACACTGTCTTCAAAAGGCAAAATGGAATTTAGTGGTCCTTGCTAATCCACAGCAAGCAAATCATATTGCACATCAGAAGATAATAGCATATAGAAAAGCTCAAAATATGCATCTTCTGAACCACAAAAATAATCAGAGTTGCTTGATCATGTGTGATTTTAAAGTCAAAAGCCTTTATAAGTATGGTTTGGGGCCATTCTTAGAACATACACAAAGAATATATTTAAGCAAAGAAAAGATCCTGGTCTTGTCACTCGCACCAATTGCTTGGGCATGTAGGATATTTTTCAATCCTGAGAAAAATCTAGGCAACCAACAATTGAACAATTTTATTCATTAGGAAGTCCTCAAAGAATCTGTTCTGTGACCTATATCAAAATAACCACAATATTTCTGAATTCTATAAAAATCTTTTGACTCATTCTTTATGTTATAAAACAACTTCGAATGTATGGCATAAGGCCAAGATAGTTTGAACTTTGTTTGCTTTGAGATTACTTTGTTTGCACATAATCTTTTACTGCAAGGAAACAATTCTTAATGGTATAAACCTGAGTGTATTTTTCCCACGTATGTTTTGATGTTTGAAATCAGCAAACCTTTTTCTCTGTTTCTTCTACTTATCCAGCCAGCAGCATCATTGTTAATATTCTTTACATTTGTACAGTGTAATCATTAGCTTTTGCTCCCTCTGCTGGACTGCAAAAGCAAGCAGCAAAGGGAACTCCAATTTTAAGAGAACGATATATACACCCCACCCCACTACCAATTTTTGCATTTCAAAAACTTATACGTAAAATCCTTTCTAAAGATAAGACCATCTGAATTTAAACGAGCATTTTTTTTAAAAAAACAATTACACCAATACATGCTTAAACTTTATTTGCATGTTATGCAACTTTTTATTTAACAGATTTCAACCTCATTTACCTTTTTTTTTTTTTGTACACCATAAAGAAGGAAATTGGCACATGTGTAATGAATTCTAGAGTTCAGTGTTAATTTTCCATAATATAATTGCCCTGGTGGATATATGCTAAGTTTATTATCTGTTTACCAAACTAAATAAATCAGAAGGATGTCAGCAAAATCATTATATTTAACAAATAAAAACTGACTTTACTTACACAGACAAGGGTTTAGAATAGTCTTGATTAATGATAGTGCTATTTAAAAAAAATTGTTACTACAAAAAAGTGAAGAATAAAGAAAAAAATACATATTTTTTAAAATTTTGTTTGATAACAATGACAGCAGCAACACAAATTCATGGAGAATTCAGTGAATCCCAAACTGTCTTATAGTTTGCTGCAGTTGACTCTGTCAATACATATTTAAGTAATAAAATTAGAATGAATTCCAGTCATTATCAGAAATGCGAAGGAAAAATAGGTTTTCAGGTAATAAACTAGCTTATTTTGTTCATAAGTAAGTTATCCAGCCCAATATTCTTTAAGGTTAACATCTGATGAAGAATAGCATGTTTTGCATAAAGACATCCATACTCAGCTAATCTGAGATGAAAAATGACCTAATGAGTCCCAAATGTTTTAGAAATAAATCACGGGCTGAGAGAATGACAACATTTATGTGAGGCACCTGAAATGAGGCTTTCTTACTGGTTATCCTATTAAAGGGTCAAGAACACCGTGCATCTATAAATAAATCTCTCGATTACCAATGAAGACGGTAAACCTTTAAGCGCTTTAACTTCTGCATTTGCTAGTAACTGATTTTTGCCCCTAATCCCTTTAGCCTAGCAGCTTCATAGATGTCTATTTTTAGTTATTTAAATCTGCTTTAAAAAATGTTAAGAAATACAATACCATATATGCAAGGTATGGTTAAAGGATACAAAGGACAAAGAAGTACTGAGGTCAAGTCCACAATACAAAAGACATAGACTAATGTCAAAACATGAGAATGCAAATTTAAGCATTAAGAGCTAAGTCTCTTGGCTGCAGAAATCCTCTACTTCTTTTTGCCTTCTGATATTCCTATGTTCCAATTTTTTTTTTCAGTACACTATCCTGTCGTAACCCAAAAATTTGAGACTAGGCATTCTATTTTAAAATTCCATTTTTCCATCTTATACTTGAATTAGTCTTTATATTCACAAGATCAGAACTGGCATGTTAAATCTACAGAAGCTAAAGGGCTAGTTAGGAGAGAATTTAATGCAGCAAAGAGCTCCATCTCCTTATTCCATTATGATCTGCTTACTGAGTCTAAAAACCACATGCTTCATTAAGTTACTTAAAGGTTTTAGTTCAAAGCAATTGAACAGCTTTTAACTTCCCATTGGCAACTGCATGTAATTCATGGGCTGGGTAAAATAATATTTCAATTGCCTGAGCAAAATGTAAACATATAGGATATTAAGATTTACCTATCCAATATCAATAATTTACTGATGATTATTTTGGTGATGGTATATAATAATACTGAAATTTAATACCATACCATATTTGCCTTTGTATCTTCCAAAAGAACAAGGAAAGTTACAAATTCATAGAAAAATGTTCATGTTTGCTAATGTACAACAATATTGAGTATAAGGAATATACAAATTATTAATTCTCAACAACTTCACTGGAAACTAAGGGAGAAGTATATATGAACATGCTACCAAGAAATAATTTCATTGTTTTGGTGGCCAATTCTTTGATGTCTGATACAATTTTGTGACTCTAACTATTAGAGAAAAAGTACCTTTAAATATAAGGAAATATAGCTCTTTTACTTTCTTCCAATAATGGTTAATGGCAGGAAATAAGAAAAAAAACTTTAAATAAATGACTGTTATCCATTAACTGTCCCATACTAACTCATTATCAAGATGACCAGTTTAAATTATTCATAAATATCTATGCAAAATTGAATTGAGAAGTAGTGTTTGGTGAATATGTTCTTTTGTTTCCATGGAAACAAATGTTGAGTTGCATTTCTTTAAAGTTTTTTTTTTTTTTTTTTTTTTGTACCAAGGATTGAACTCAGGGGCACTCAACTACTGAGCCACATCCCCAGCCTTTTTGTATCTTCTTTAGAAACGGTCTCCCTGAATTGCTTAGCACCTCGTCCTTTCTGAAGCTGGCTTTGAACTCATGATTCTCCTGTCTCAGCCTCCCTAGCTACTGGGATTACAGGTGTGTGCCACCATGCCCAGCTTAAAGCTGGTTTTAAAGTGGAAAACTATAGAATGTCAATATCCCAGAAACCTCAAAACTTAATTGGGAAATTAATTAATTAATTAATTAATTAATATTATTTCATATTTTTAAAATTCATTTGGTTTTCAAAACAATAGTCCATAGCATGCCATATAGCTCAGGTAAACAATCTATAATTTCTACTGATTTTCGTTACCTGTTTGATTATGTCTTGTCATCTCCCCTCCCCTTCATTTTAGTAGAATGGATTTATTTGGCTTTGCATCCTCAGCATGTGACACAGGATTCACCTTAAGATCTTATTTAATAAAAGCCATTTAAATGAATGAATATAATAAACTATTTTCTCCTTTCAGTTCTGACAAAACAGTGTTTTCCATTAAAACTAGCAGTTAAATTTGAGTCCTGACTTCTATAGTTAGAAGTGACCAAAAGCCAATCACAACATAATCACATTTCTTTCTATCAATTTCCAAAGTCAAGGAGTTGTTGTTATTTTGTTTTTCCTTCTTTTTTTGGTATTGAACCCAGAGGTCTTTTACTAATGAGTCACATTCCCAGTCCTTTTTTATTTAGAGACAGGGTCTCCCTAAGTTGCTTAGAACCTTGCTACATTGTTGAGGCTGCTTTTGAAGTTGTGATCCTCTTTCTCAGCCTCCCAAGCCACTGGGATTACAGAGAAGCAGCACCATGCCCAGCTATTGTCACTTTTAAACAACATAAATCATTAAAAGCACCTAGAAGATTTTTAGCATAGTAAGAAATCAGTAAATGATACCTATAGTAATTATAGTAACTGCAGATACTGGGGTTGCTATCTCTTCTTACCAGGCAAGATACTAGATGCTCTGTCTTAATTCATCAGTGTAAGCTTGCTTTTTACCTCCATTCTTCTGACAGAGCTTCTGAAAAGCTAGTGCTGTACATTAAAGTTGAGGTCAGGATTTGGAACCTCCTCTGCCTGACTCCAGGCCCTGGGATTTCCCTAATACCTCATGCTACCTGTTCAGGATGTGTCTCAGATATCCTGAAAGACTCAACCTCTCTTTTAATTTTTTTTTTCCAAAAATACTTCTATAAATTAAAGAATGGCCATCTGGTCCATTACAGAAGATAATTAATTAAAATCAGTAGGTTGTAGAAAGAAATTTGTCTAAACTATATTTCATTTTTATTTTCTAAGGAAATCAATTGGGTTTCCTTGGTATAGTGCAAGAAAGCATAAAGCTGAATTTTTAATTTGGAGAAAAAAAAACACCTCATTGTTTCACAGGCCTGAGTCCTTCTTAAGTGTCACATGGTTGCCCCAGTGAATATCCAAAAAGTCTTCTCTATTGATATCTGTTTTGTTATAGCATCTGGTCACACACTTTTTTTTTTTTTTAGGAAATTCTATTAAAAAATAAAAACATTCTTTTCATATATAGTGAGGTTCATGAATAGCAAACTTTTAAATAAAGAGATGAGAATGCTGGACCTTCTACCAGAAATCTTCAATGGGTTATAATAATTAATATGCAAAAGGTATTATTGTTAGAAAAACACTCTCATGTAATCTGGGCATTGAATTTGAATCCTGGTGAGACTAGTGTTAACATGGGGTAACATGTATTAGCAAATAACAACACCACCACCCTCCGATATAAACAAACAAAATCAATACTCTGAAGCATAGGCTATTCCATGAATAAAGTCGTATGTCTAGAAAATGGTCAGTCAGTGTTATAACACCTGAGCCTTTTCACTACATTTTTCAAATTAAATGTATGAAGTTGAAAGGTTCTGTGGAGAAATATTAACATTCCTAATGAAGAGGCAGAGATGTAGTAAATAGGGCATGGATAAGACACATAAAATAGTCATTGAAATTTAGCTAGGATTTCATTCAGTTCAAGTATTTGTTTTTTCATTGTTATCTAGTTATAATAAGTAAGGTATGTTTATAAAGTTACAGATCAGTAAAAGGCAGATGACCAAAACAAGTATTAGACTGAACCATATTAGCTGTCAGACACTCTACCATTCTGACCTACAAAAATGACAAATTAAACTTAAAGCCATGCTTAATTAATAATTACTTCCAAAACACATTATAATATTATGTTAAGATGCTTTTATCTACAGCAATATTAAATTAGTTCTAATTCAGAAACCTAATTCCTATTAAGTTGGAAATTACCAATATGGAGGATACAATTAATAAAGAAATAATTCTTATTTTGAGAAATTAAATATGTATTACATAGATCTTTGTGTAGTTATGATGAAGTCAAATGTATATTTTTAAATAGAATACATATTTTGGAAAAGAATAGTACAGTTCAATGATGGCCAAGCCACTGCTATAATACTATGATACAAAAATTCTTGAGAGGCTGTTATAATTGTGTCATACATCAACACATTGAACACTGAAGCAGGTAAGACAATTCAGCCATCTTTTACCAACCCAGACATTAACACGCTTTTAAAAGTATAATTACGTGTATTTTTCAAAATATGGAAAATGCATGTATTTTTCAAAAATGTTATTTATATTATCAAGCAATTAGTTATTATATCATTTTTAAATGAATTGGTAATATTTAAAATTATCAGTCTTGGTATCAGTATAGTAAATATTTAATTATCACCCACATAAACAAAAGCTTCTGGAAGTACCCCCCCAAATTTAAAAACATAAGGTTTATATGAGCAAAAAGCTTAGAAATATAAACAAAAATATAGTGTGTGAAATATTAAAATGGTTCTTCACTTTTAACAATTCTCTTTGATGAATACCTTTATGATTCTTAAAAAGGTGTAAGAAATTATTTAAGATAGATCTATTTAAAAATCCTTACAACATTTTGTTCATGATGTAAAAAAAAAATTGAGCCCTATAGAAATTGCCCCATTTGCAAAATATATTTATAACTTAACCAAAATAAATAATTCATACCTCACCAAGTGAGTAATAACGTCTTGGGATCTGGGAGTCCGGATAGATGTTTTCTAGGTACCAAGAGAAAGGCTTACACTTCAGATTTTCTCTTAGTGTTTTTCTGACTGACACATCTCCATAATCCACTTTGACAACACCTGGAATTTTTCAGAGAAACACAAATCAGTTGATGCTATTTTCATTTTAGCACTTTTCACTCTGTTTACTTTGCTTTCAATTTTTGTTCTCATCATTATAATTTCATCAAATTCAATTGCATGTGCATCTGCTATTATACTGGTTTTCTTAGTACACATACAATTATCACATGAAATAGATGCAAAAACAGTTCTTCCATTGGTTATGACTTTTTAAATGCAAATATTTATCACCAAGTACTGGTAATTCTTATATCAAATAATTAATCAACTAAATGTAAATTGGTATTAATTTAGTAACTCATAATCAAAGCTTAACAGAACTATGCAATAATGTTATCTGTTTTTCTTTTTAAAAATTTCAATATTTTCGCTGATCTTTATATTTTCCCTAAAATGTGTTCACCATCTGTAGATTTTATGAGAAATTTATATAAATATGATCCTTACAATGAACTGCACATATGTGATCCAACTTTCACTTGTTTTCAATGTTAGATCATTTAAGTCCAGCAAGCAACCAGGCACAGTTAAAAAAAAAAAAGACCCATTATTTAGGATATCCAGACCAACCAGTAGAGCCAATAAATCACCCAATAAAATATGCAGCCATTGTTTTGACAAACTGAATGTCTGTGACTAATCCCAAATTATTAGTTTACTACTTTCAAAAGTAGCAAAATTCTCAAATTCTATCACCAGCTAGCTCCATCTCCTTCATCTCTTCAATCTTTTTTCAAAATTAAGTGGCATAATATAGTTGAAAAGCATTCTTGATTATGCTTAAACAGCAAAACCATTTCCTTCCAAAAAAAAAATATTGATCTCTTCAGTTGGTGTTTGGACAAAAATAACAAGGTCTTTGGACCTTTTGAAATCAATAATATTTGCTTGCAAAATCTTTCTATTCAGAACTTCCAATCTGGAGTGCAACCTTCAAATGAAGAGGCTCAAAAACAATTTTGTATTTTGATCACTAAAAGAATATCTTACTGTGTTGTGGCAATTGAAATGAGCTACATTATACATAAAGAGATGCCATTGGTCTAGAGTCGTAGTCTCAGAGGATTTAATTCAACAGTTATTTTTACTGTTCTGGTTCCGTTTTTGAAGTGAATAAATTTAATTGAGATGGCTTATTTAATAACAGCATTCTCCTTTTTTCATCTGAAGATTTAGTAATCCTGGCTTCAGATTTTTTTCCTAGGCATGTTTTATGAGTGGTTTTCTGACAGGAAGTCATGTCTGAAGAAGACTCACCTGCATATAATTTTACAGTGGTCCACAGAAAACATTAATTGCTCACCTTGGCAATGGGCATTTGGTGGAGATTCAAAGAAATTATTGAGGAAAGGTAAAGCCTTCTTTACCTGCCATACCTATATCACCCCTTTGCACAGGCACACAAACTGGGATTTTGTCTTAATCCCAATTATGGTAAATCACTTTTAGAAATGCAAAATAATATTGTGATCTTATTTCTATATTTTGAGGAGAATTTTTTTCTCCCTCCAGGTTCACTATTTTACTATTCAGAAGTGAAATATTATGAAAAGACAGCAGGGCTAACCAAATACTCCATACAGGTCATATTTCCCAGGCATCTGCATTTAGGTAAGGGCATCTGGTTGGTCCTGGTCAATGAACTGTGGGGGGAAATGGACAAAGTCACTTGCAGTTTTAAAGACAGAAGAACAGCCATGAGACACCACAGGTTCCTTCCCTCTCCTATAAGGACTGAGAGACTTTGTATCCCAGCATGTGCAGCTTCAAGACAACAGGACCCTTATTGTGCCTGTGACTGTGCTACAGTGACTATGAGGCAGACCTGGAATTAACCTGGAAATGCCATCTTACTTGTTTCCAAACATTTATCTCCAACCCAAACCTCCCCAAAATTGTTTTTCAATTGTTTATGCAATAATTTTATTGAAATATCTAATAGGTATCTCAAGAATGGCAAATCTAAAATATGATTCTATAACATGTTCTGTCTCTAAGATTCTCCATGTCCATTATTAGCTCAAATAACCATCAGTTTTTCACTGGGCTAAGACAGATAATTCTCTCTATCTCACACCCACACTTGCAATTCCTTAACAACTGCCACTAGTTATGCCTTCACAATATATCCTTAGTCCTCTATTGCTTCCATACTGGTCCTATCCTCTCATCTCTTAGATCAGTCCCGGGAGCCATCCTTGAACTGTGCATGAACTAAAAATGAAGTGAAAGCCATTAGACAGGAAAGTCTGATATCTGGGAACTCCCAGGGACAGCCCTACTGGTTGGAGACTGCCCAATACATGTGACTTCCTAATTCGCTTCATCTAAGTTCAGCACTGCAACAGAGATGGGATGACCTGCTGGATCCACACAGCCACACAGCCTCTTAGAGATGGGTGTGGTTTGCCAAGATGCCAGCCAACCCATTTGCTGCAAGAATCCTGTCACACTGAGAAGCAAGAGTCCTCCTGCTGAAACCTGCTTTTGATGTGTTTTCCTTTAAATAAAGAAATGAAGCAATTTTTTAAGTTGTTGGGTTCCAGCTCCTTTCAGGACTGGAGGAACTATCAGACACTCTGCTTCCCTTTTATACCTAATTTCTGGCTCTGTCTCTTATTTCTTTCTATTTATATCAGACTTTCTATTTCTCAGGCAGCTCACACCTTCTGAGCAGAAAGCTACCCTGGCGGCGTACTGGCAAACCCTTAATAGACCAGCATTGAAAAGGCCTCCCAACTAGCACTCTCAGCATTTTACATTTCTCCATCTATCTTTTATTCACTGATGCCTACTCATTAGACAACTTATTCAAAATACAAATAAAATTATGTTACTTCCCTGCTCCTAAGCATCCAGTGATTTTCCATTGTACTGAGAATAACTAAACATCTCTTAATGATTGACAGGAGACTCTTCATTGAAATGGCTCTTGGCTATCTCTCTGAATTCATCCTTGTTTTGCTTTTCTTCAAACACACCAAGCTCATTTCTTATACAAGGTGTGTAATTATCCTCCTGTCTGGACTAGTATTAGTTTGGGACTTTCAGGAATTGTCCTTTACTTGTTCCAAGTCTTTCGTCAAACTTTACTTATCCAGGTTTACCCTGATCTTATCGAAGTTGACTGCTTCCTTGCATCATCCTTGGTCATGTTCTATTTACTTAATTTTTCTCCATAGCACCAACCCTAAAATTATATGACAGATTAATTTGCTCATTTCCTTTAGTACAAGATTTTGGACAATTTTTTTAATCTTTTGAAGCTTAAGATATCTTATTGAAAATACCTTGTAATATATTGTGAATAGGAGATATTGTCTGGAAAAGGCCTATTACAGTGCCTGGAATATAACAATTGCTTAATATCTAGTATTTATTATAACATATATCTGTTGTTTTTGCATGTCTGATATCCATTTGACTTTTGGTAAAAGCATTAGTTTTCTTTGAGTAGACATCCCTCCCTGACTATCAGTTTGGGTGGGGCTGTTCTCATTCCCCTTCCTAACCTTTTAGCTCCATCTAGGTGTACAAACTAAATTCACATTACTAGAGAGTCTTGATAAAATGAAAATTCTGATTCGGTTGGTCTCCAGGAGGGCCTTTCAGTCTGCAGTTCAGACAAGCTCATGGAGAATGTTGCTCAGACCAGAATACGATTAGCACTCAAAATAATCAGAGCATTTCATTTATCAACCTTATATACAAACAGATAGTAATGATTGACTCATGAATGGCCCTGTGAGAACCTAATACAAGTTTACTCCAAGAAGTTGTTTGTACCATCAGAAATTTAAAGCTCTATTTCCTCTGGAATTGGTACCTGCAAAGATGATTTAAACCTGAGCTTATGGAGATACTCTATAGAGAAGGCCTTGGACAGAGATACCATGAGGAGTAAGATAAATAACCAGAAGTGTGTGTATGGGGAGGGAGGGAGGGAAGGGANATATATATATATATATATATATATATATATATAAATGATACATGCTATGGCAAAAATAGACTTGGACAGGAAAGGATGATTGCAACTGAAGGAATCTTAATACATTATTACTTTTTGCAAAGACAATTTATATAAGTTGACAGTTTTTAAGGCAAGTCTTTCAATGAGACTTACAAAAGCCCTAAAAGACTTTGATGATGAGATAAAAAATGTATAATAAGAAAAAAGTGTATTTTAATTAACTCCAGGTTTGTGGTTTGATTAATAGAAAAATGATAACACTTATGGGTTGTTCTATTTTATTTAATAACTTTTCCTTTATTAATCATCTTTAAACACATTGCATGGTAGTATTAAATTCATATATTTAGAGCAAACATGTTTTAAATTTTAAATAACTATTACATGGAAGATCATAATATTCCCAGTTAGTACTTCCCTAGTACAGACCTAGTAATTCTAAGAATTCTAGTTTTCTATAATCAAGGTATAAAAAACAAATGACCTGATTGTACACTACAGCTTACAATCTAATGGATAAAAGTATCTTTTGCAGAATAACTTAAAGTGGAGAAAAGGGGAAACTATTTTCCTTCTATAAAGAATGCTTAAATAAATCAATTGTACATCTAGTAGACAAAATATAATTTACATATTAAAATAATTGTCAATATAAGAATATGAAAAATGTTAATAAAAACCTAAAATTTTATGTGTGTGTTTATATATATAATACTGCCACTAAACCAACTCAAATGGAAATAAATGAAATAGCAAGAATCTGAGAAAAATAAAAACAGTACCTTCCCTTTGCTACTCAAAAAAATTGATACAAAGAACTTAGAAGGCTCCCATTCCTTTCTTAAGCAAAAGTCAAAATTATGCAGTTAATCATAAATATTTTTATATAAATAATGTGATATTAATAATATATTTGCACATTATAGGAGTATACCAGCTATACTGTTTAAGAATTTATTTATTTATTTTTGGTGTCAGGGATTGAACCCAGGGGTGCTCAACCACTGAGCCACTTCCCCAGCCCTTTTTATTTTTTATTTAGAGACAGGGTCTTTCTGAGTTGCTTAGTGCCTTGATTTTGCTGAGACTGGCTTTGAACTCACAATCCCCTTGCTTCAACCTCCCAAGCTGCTGAGATTACAGGCGTGTGCCACCATACCTGGCTAAGAATTTATTCTTTGAAACTTTCTAAATTTAACATAAATAGAAAATCATCCTTCATTTTATTATTTACTTTTAATAATTTTCCTTAATGTCTTTATGAGTAAAGATGTATATTTTATGTATATTATTATCAAATGTGACAATAATGATAAAAATAAGCCATGTTAAAGCCAATTGGTGATCATTGAATTCTATACTATTTAATTACTATACATATCAGAAGTTTAGGAGATTACTTGGAATTTTTGTTGTTTTTAAAACTTTGATCTACTTTTTCAATTTAATATGTCCATTCTTTATGTGCATACAAAATACCCAGGTTCCTAAGCTCTCACTAGACAGAACTGCATAAAAGGCTGGTAGCCCATCTCAGCTAATAATACACAATGATTATTTATTGAATATATCATTTACTGTTATTACTTTGATTTTATTTTAATGCAATAAGAATGAGATAATGAATTTTATAAAGGGCATATCTTCCGTAGAGAGCTGTATCATACCAAAGAACCAAATATCAGCCAGCTTTGCAGTTTATTTAATTCTCTCTGATATAGTTGAAAGTTAGAACAGGTTTTGAAGCTGAATTTTCTAGGTAGTTACCTCAAACTTCAGTTCTATTTGACATTAAAGATCTTATATTCAACTTCTTGGCTTCAGTTCATAAGGAAACTAAATATGTTTCCTTCATAAGGAAACTAAATACGTTTCCTTCATAAGGAAACTAAATATGAATAGTAGCATTTTAAAATAAAGGTCAACTTGATATCATTGAGGAAAATGGAGTATAAAATCTACAGTCTTCAGGAAATTATTCTAAGTCAGGAACTTCAGGGAAGTACTGAACACTTCAGCTGGAGCAGCAAGTATATGCAGTCACCAGCTCCCTCACTCACATATTTTATGGAAACTGCAAAAGAAATATTAATCTACTGATGATGCTATTCATCTACTTGTGTATATTCTGTTTTCATTTTTTGGTTTTATTTTTCTCCCAGTAGAAAGGAAATATTTGTGTGCAATTAATTTATTAATATTTCTTAAATTTCTCTAATTTTTCAAGGATGACTTGTAATCATACATAATAGTGGGATTTTTATGCCATATTTGTATATGAACATCACATAATTTGATGACTCACATTAAAATTATTTGAAAAGTATATATTCACTGCAGATGAAACTAAATCATAAATGAACATAGAAAAGTTTAAAGTCACCTGTAATGTTTATATTTATCTTATATTAATAATTTTTCTAAACTTCTTTATTTAGTAGATACAAGTTTTATTTTTTTTGCAAAAATTGATTTATAATATAATATGCATTTGCAACCTGCTTTTTCCTAACAGAGTGTGTCATAAACACTTTCAAAGCTAAGTGAACTCTTCTGTAACTTAAATATATATTTAAGATATACAATGAGACTTTTAAATTTAAAAGAATATTTTGATTAACATTTCAATTGTTCATATTAACGGGATTCCATATGACATTTCAACACATGCATATAGAGTGCATTGATGAAATTCATCTACCCTTAATCCACTTTCTTCAAATGCCCAATCTTTTGAAACCTTTGATTTCAATGTTTCTATAGAATTCTATTTTACAAATTAGTCATAATGCATTTAATTAGTCAACTATAGATTAACATTCAATTTATTTTAAATTTTAGACCTAACAACCAATAAATATCTTTATACAATTTTTTTTATTTTACCATTATTTCATTAATTTCTAGAAGCAAGGTATTCTGATAACAGAGTCTTAGGCTTGAAGTTATTACAGTCAGTCCTCCATATTCATTGATCTATGGATTTGATAACCTGCATTGTGTACCTCAGTTCTGTTCATTTATCAGCAAATAACATAATTTCATTCTTCTTTGCAGCTTAATAAAACTTTATTCTATTTATATTTCTCATCTTCTTTATCCATTCCTATCTTGATGGGCACTCTTGATACAAACAAATTTGGTGTATTTTTTGCAAATATTTAAATTTTAGAGAATTTTTAATAGTATAAAGTGTTTTAGTTTTAATATTGTAAATGATAACAATCTTCTGCTCTGCCCTTGATATGATATTTGAAAATGACTTTTATATCCTGAGATATCAAAAATGTCCAATTCTAATAATATAAACACAAATAAAATATAGAATGTAAAAATGTTTTACCTCATATTATTTTCATTCATTTAATCACCATGTCTTCTTTTTTACTTTCATTGTTCTTTTTCTTGTATATATAAAAGATATATCTTTAAAGTGATTCACTTGTTTCAGTTTGCTTTAAGTAGATCTCTAATATACCTTATAGCTTAACAGCCTATAGGCACCTTAAATTTTATGTAGAATCAACTTAATACAATATAGTACTCTATATTTAGTTATTATCTGATCTTTGTAAAATATAAATGAGGATTTGACATTATGCTATTGGATCATTGCAGATCAATAAAGAAAAATAAGGTAGTTTCCCAAAACTTGCAATTGTACCAGCTTTCTGTGTTGTCTTGAGGTCCTGGACTATTGCATCATGAAATAATTTTTTGTTTTATAAGGTATCTCAAGAGCAATTTCCTGTATAAACCCAGGAACAGGGAAAACAGGGTTTGTCCTTAGTAACTTATTATGTTGTTTTCTTCTTACAAACACTTCTATCTTGAAATGGAAAATTTATCATGTAGGCTGGGTATTATTAGTAACTGTGCTATTCTATCTCCTGGTGAAATTACTGATATACCCTTTGGAGAACTGGCTATAATTTTTATTTCACCTTCATAATCGGGATCAATTACCCCAGGACTTATCATAAGTCCTTTTAGAGTAGAAGAGCTGCGTCCCAATAATAAGCCTACTGTTCCTTTGGGAAGAGGTCCTTTCACCCCTGTGGGAATGATTTGAACTCCCATCTCTGGAGTTAGTACTGCTCTGGCGGAGGCGCAGATGTCCAACCCTGCGCTCCCTCTGGTTTGTCTGATGAGGGATCTGATGGACAATGTGTCCTGGGCACTACCCT
>NW_026000037.1:42546355-42598021 GCF_001458135.2 Marmota marmota marmota | reverse complement strand
AACAAAAGAGGAATCTTAAAATGGCTACCCATCCTCTCGCCCTGCCCTCAGGGGCGAGCAGTTTCACTTACCCTCAGTCGCTCCCCGTACGGGCCACCAAATGCCGCAGTCTGGCTGGGCACAATCAGGAGCCACTTGTCAAAAGAAACTAACTTTATTTTTAGAACCACACACGCCAAACAAAACAGCCTCTCAGGAAAATCCCTCAGAGCCTCAACTGCCACCACCGGCTTTCCACAAGCCTCTCTCTCCCCCACAAGCTTCTCTCTACCTCCCACAATCCTCCTGCTCTTGAGGCCGATTGGCTGGGTCATGTGGGCGGAGCCAAAAAAGTCCCCCAATGAGCAGCTCCGTGGTCTGAAAGGGCAGGGAAACAGCCCAATGAGCATCACCACAGAGGAGCCAATCAGCTAGATGTTGCTGGGGCCGAGGAGCCAATCAGCTAGATGTTGCTGGGGCCGCTGTGAGCCAATCATCAGCCGGCAGCTGGAAGTTTGCTGGCAGCTGGAAGTTTGCTGGGGCCTCTTCGGCTGTGGCTCTCAACAATAACTGACATATCCTTCTACAGTCTATCCAGTATACCACATGAATTTAGTACACTATATCAAAGTATGTTTGAAACAGGACAGTCATTCATTCATTTAGCCAAGTAATAAAACCATAATAAAGCATGGTGTTGGTAAAAAGAGTTAAAATATGATTTAAGAGATTTTATTTCTATAGTAAACACATTTGTATATTCTTTCTCATTAAATATCTCTAATATCCCTATTATTTATTATTTAAGGATGAAACTGAGGCATGCATGAAATTCCAGCAACTCAGGAGGATGAAACAGGAGAATCACAAGTTGGAGGCCAGCTTTGTCAACTTAGTAAGACCCCTAACAACATAGCAAGACCCTGTCTCAAAAATAAAAAAATGATAAAAAAGGACATGGGATGAAGCTCGGTGGTAAAGTGCCCCTGGATTCAATCCTGAGTACAAAAAATAAAAATAAAATTTAAAAAAGAATGAAATTAAGTCTTTGGTTACATAAATTGCTAAAGTTAACCATAGAAATAGCAGAAAATAGTATAATTGTTCTAGTGGCAGGGTTAGAAGTCACTCACTTCTTTCTAATATCAAAATCCATGTTCTTTTCTACAATGCTTGAATGGGGTCATAAAACTTGAGAAAGCGGGAAACAGCTCCACCAAGAAATCTTTCTCTGAGTGGTGGTACTAACCATAATTATCAACCTTCAAAGGATGGGAACCACTTGGCAAATTATCTCTGTTCTGACAGATCAATATGATGATCCAAGAGCCTGACAAACTTGAATTCATAGAAATAAATGATTAATAGTATAATATGATGTAATTGGAATTTCCTGTATTGGCTTGACAATTAAATATAAGCTAGGATATTTCAGTGTATAATTGACTGAGGAATCAAAATATACCCATAAAGTGCCTCACAAATTGTGTTCTATAATTACTGTGCAGGAAGCTAGATTCAACTGTTTCTTCAGTTCTGTGAGACATTATTGTAACATCTCTGACTCCGTGATGGAGTCAACAATCAACGGCATTTTACAATTGTTGCTGAGGAGAAGGTAATCATACTTGGGTTATTACTGCCTGAGTATGTACAATTTCTTTTCCTCTTTGTGGAATCACTGGCCAATTGTACTTTCTGTAATTAGTTAATGGCTATTGAAATCAATGGACAATTAAATGCATCCTGATTATTAAAAATTTTCCTTTGATTCTTTCTGGTAAAATCAAGAAAGCAGCAAGATAAAAAATTGTTGAGTGGTTTCTGTAACTTAGAATAAAATCTAAGACAAAATGGATCGTCATTTTAAGAAATTCTACACTGTCACCCACCTGATCGCAGTTAGAATGATACTGAATGGAAAACACATACACACTTGTAACTTTTTCTGAAATATCAGCCTTCAAATGTGAAGTAGCTTGATCAATTATTTTAATTGTTCAAAAAATAGTTATGCATGTATAAGAATGCTTGTACATGCTTGTACAAAAAGCTGCATCTGCATGAATTTATATCTAAAAGATTTTATTTAGTAGGCATACTATAATCCTAGGTGAAAAGGAAGTTTTTTGTTATATTTTGTATGGATATTTTTTTTTTTTGGTAATGTTATATTGCACAATGGTGATGCTGCAAAAGGTGGAAACTTAGATAAGAATCAGTAATTAAACATTATAATCTTGCCATATTTTAATGGAAACAATGAGCAAACAAATCTTTCCTACAGGATTTCTGAGAACTTTTACTATGCTAACATGCACTGTGAACAACCAAAGTAGATAGCATTTTCCAAATTTACTTGTCTTTTTCCAGAATTTGAAACATGCTCCTTTAAATTACTGTGAGAAATGCAGTTCTCATTGTATTTTCTATATCTATATCTTAGTCACTAGATCCAAACTGATTCCATTAAGAAAAAGCTTTAGTAGAAAAAAAATAGCTGTTATCATTTGCTTTAATTAAACCAAGAAAATGGTCGTCAAGGGCAGAGACTGAATTATGGGTCTTGAACTGTCCTGTGACACAGGCGATGCCTCTCTTGGGAAGTCTCTGTGTGAAGGCGTGGATCTGAGACTGCCCAGTTGCTATGTTGATGCCCTGTTCAATAGAAGGTTCTGTGCCAATCACCGAGTATTCAGTCCTTGACCTTGAGGTTCAAACGCCAGCTGCTTGTGGGTAGAAAGTTATGGGCGCAAGCTGATAACTGGGCTGCTCATATTCATGACCTTAGTTCTGCTTATTTTGAAGAAACTTTCTCACAATAAATCCTTTCAATGTTTAAACCTATGTAATAAACATGTCAAGCTTGCTTGTGGTCACTATTTCCATGTACTGGAGCACACATCTAGTTTGGCAATGGTATGGCAATTGATGTAACCTCATAAGGCTTCATATCTTCCCCTGTTACATGGACATAATAATAACACTTTCCTCTAAGTTTCATTGTGATTACTAAATGAGTTAATGAGCAAAACACTCAGGCAGGACTTGATGCATAGCAAGGGCTTGTTGAATGTTACTGATAATGTTTGTTGTTTAATGTGAATGAGAATTTCAAGAGGCACACGCTTTCCTAACAGAGGAGCAGGCTAGTTGTTTTCTGAGCCTGTGCACTTCTGTTGTCTATCAGCTGTCTGGTGTGGGAAAACAATCACTTCCTTTGACCCAGATGCCCTTTAGTGAGAGGCACACCATAGATCACTTTCAAGATTTCTTGGATCTGTACTCCTGCTGCTATCATTTAGGGTCTCAATGTAAGGATTTTTCTACTCCAAATATCTAATAAAAATGTAGCTGAAGCTCCACACTTCCTGCACTTGACATTTATCCTACCTACATTTGTGCACCAGGGTGATTCTGACCACACATTCTGTCACATATTCACAACAATAACAACAACAACATATCACAAATTTCAGAATCACAGTCTCTGTTAAGACATACCAATCAGTATGGCAGAAATTGGTGTTCTAAAAGAAGAACGAAAAGCTGTTCTAAAAAGCATGTTGATTCTGATGTGAACAACCAATTGTAAAATTATTCTTGGACTCTATTGTCAATTAATTTCCTCCATCTGTCCTAAACTACTATAAATGAATGAGCTGGAAAAGGCTACAGGAGAGACATTAGTCACCCCAGGGACACTGTGCACTGTTACTATGGCACAACCAATGACACAAATTTCAATAAGCATGAATTTGACTTATGCTTTTTGGAAATGGTGGAGTAAAATTTTGCTCCTGGGTTTCCCATGCAGAATTTATCTTCTTAAAGCACTGTCATGTCAAATAACGGAAACTGAAAACAATGCAAAGTTTATTTATTACATATATAAGATAGAGTTCACAAAGCAGAGTCAACACTGCTAGACAGGAGAGGATCTCAGCAGTTACTAAATAAAGTCAATATTCAGTCATGATGAAAAGAAGCCAACTGTGTCAGCTGCACTATTGTGATGCTAATACTCTCCTACATGGTGGTTTAATTCAAATACTGCATAGGAATTCTAACATTCCTTTCTTCTTTTTTTTTAGAGTTTGCATTTTTCTGAAGATGTTATTGGCCTAGGACTGGACTAATATTTAATTTAACAAATGCTTTGGGCCCATAAGGGTATTGGAGGACTCAAGAGGAGAGTCGGAGAACAACATCTTGAAAGTAGGATGCATTTAATACAGTTTTTGTTTGGTTGGTTGAGGGTTTGACTTGTGTAGTGGAAATAACCACATTTTGAGTTATAACATGCCTGGAATATTCAAATATATAAAATCAAATATATAGAACATCCAGGAATCTTTTTAAAATACATGAATTTCACAAATGTTCATTGAAGCTTCTTATTTTACTTCTGCGGTCTGCTGATTTTGCCTGTTGCAAATAGGCTAATGCTTCAAAACCATTGGTCAAGATGAAGAAGGAAATGACCAGACAATTCAGAGAGGGAGGGAGGAGGAATTTCAATGCAGTAGAAGTTTACTCATTAGTAATAGTTTAAAATCACAAAATCGTATCAAAATTCTGTATGTGTTAGAAATGACCTTTTGCAGATGAAAAGCCTGAGTCTCAGAAACTTGACTGGATTTGGGTGAAGTAGCACAAGAAAATGAAAGATCTTGCACTGGAACATGGGATTCCTGACCTCAAGTTAGTGCCCTGAACGTCTGTTCCTCCTCACAACACTTTTAATTGTTTCTCATTTTGTGTTAAAAACTGTGCTGTGTAGTCGGGATACACTATTCAACAACAACCACATATAGTTTCTTCCGTCGTCAACTTAATCTGTACATATGTAATCAAACAACACGAATGAAAATCAACAATTGTAATGACAAATTTGAGAAATATACAGGGTAAAAAAAAAAAAAAGCATAGGATAAGTAACTGGGGGTTAGGGAGAGGCAGATCAGGCTGTCTGAGGAAGTGACCTTTGAGTTGAGATCTCGAGATAAGTAAAATGACATACCCAGGGGAGCATTGGGCATGATGGGAAATGTCACCTAGTTTTATTGTTTGGGGACATGTTGGTAAAAAAAAAATGATTTTCTTTGGCTATTCCTGAAGATTATTCACCTATTTATTTCTGTATTATATTTTTGTACCAGAGACTCTAAGGTGGCTCAAAATCATTCGGTTCCTTTCCATCAAGTGTGAGGAGAACCTGCATCTTGCTTCTAATCAAGACAAAGAACAAAAGTGATGGGGTATAACCTGTGATGACATTATGTGTAATTGTACTTTGCACCTTACTATCTGATACTGTGTTTGACTTCCTGCATTTCTGGCTTTGGTGAAACAAACTGCCTTGTGGTAAGCGGCCTCATGGAGAAGTCTAAAGAGCAGGACTTTTCTCATAGCTAGCAAGAAACTAAAAACGTCCCTCTTGCAATCTGCAAACTAAACTCTAATGATGGTCATGTAAACTTGGAAGGAGACGTTCCCTCAGTCAAGCCCTGAGGTGCGACTGCTTCCCCAGCAGCCATAGGAGAAGCCCTGATCAGTGTCCCCAGCTGGGCCACCCCTGGATGCTAACCCACAGAAATTGACAGATAATAAATGCATGTGTGTCTGTGTGTCTATAAGCCACCAAGTTTGTGGTACTGTAGCACATATCAACAGATAACTAACATGATCCTCCTTTGTGCCATTTCAGAAGTCACTGGGAATGTCCTCTTTTTTATATTGATAAGTTGAAGTTCTTAGGTTTTGTAAAATCTCCCAAAAATCTAAGGAAAGAATTCTGTGAGAAATAGTATGGAGTTCTTTAGATGATAATTAAATTTCTTAACATATAATATAAAACTTTCATAAGTTGAACTTCAGGAAATATTTGCCCATAACTACATAAAATTATATAAACAAAGATATTTTGAACATTTTTTCCCCAAAATATCTTACTAATATCTAAAAAGCATTAGGCAAAAAGCTATATAGAAATGAAGACACTGATTACCATTTTAATTCATGTGGCTTATCCACCCGAGTATAAATTCTAGATCCATCATGTACCACTCATATGACCTTTGATAACTTACTTTCCTCTTGGAGGGTACAATAATTAAGTTTAGCTACTTTATTGTATTATGGTGAAGGAATAAATATTAAAATACATAGAAAATACCTGGCACCGATAAAATATAACTCTTATCATTGCAAAAATGCATAAATGTCTTTTTTCAGTTATATAAACTTTTCAGTAATATTTCATAAGTTAATAATAGATTATAGTCTTATACATTCTACTTTTAGAATTTTAAAATGCAAATGGAAATAGTTTTTCACTTTATATTAGACTAAAAATTTGAAAGTAATTTTCATTGACTTTAGTCATAGATTAAGCTCTATTATCTTCTTTGGATTTATAATTTCAAGATAGATTTAATAAAGTATTTTACTAATGTTTTCATGAATTCATTAATCTTAATATTATCTCTTTTTTTGTAAATGTAATACTTAGTTTTGCATTTATTTTTCCTCCCAAGTATTCAATGTTTTCCAAGTTAAGAGATGTTCTGCAAGGCAGTGTTGCAGAAAACTTTGTAAAATTTTAAGAACATTAAAATTGTATGGCTACTATAGTAAAACTGGAGATTTCCTTTTTTGACAGTGAGAGAGAGAGAGAGAGAGAGAGAGAGAGAGAGTGTGTGTGTGCGTGTGTGTGACTAGAGACTGGACTCAGGGGAACTCTGCCACTGAAACACACTCCCAGCCTTTTTTATTTTATTTTGAGACAGGGTCTTTTAGATGAGTATCTCACTAAATTGCTGGGCAGGCCTCCGATTTGCAATCCACCTTTCTGAGTCACTTGGATAAAGGTGTGAACCACCATTCTCAGCCATAATTGTAGATTGTGGCTTGACAACTATTATGGTTTAGACATTAAGTATGCCCCCAAAGCTCATGTATGAAACAATGCCAGAACATTCAGAGGTGATATTATTGGATTATGAAAGCCTTAATCCAATTTGTGAATTAATTCCCTGACAGGGATTAACTGAGTTGTAACTGCAGGCTGGTAGGGCTTGGCTGGAGGTGGTGTGTAACTGGGGGAGTGCCTTTGGGATAGATATTTGGTGAGCTGAGCCTGGCCTCTCTCTCTGCTTCCTGATCATGTCCTGAGATGCTTCCTTCCACCACACTCTTCTTCCATGACATTCTGCCTCACCTGGAGCCCTGAGGAATGGAGACAGCTGTCTTTGGACTGACACCTCTGCAACTATGAGCTGCTATATAAACTTCTCCTCCTCTAAAATTGTTCTTATCAGGTCTTTCAGTCACAGCACTGAAAAAGCTGACTAAGACAACAGACCAAAGCTAGGTTTAAATATTTATAGAATGAACATTAGTAGAGTTGTTATGGAATATACTATATAGTTCCTCAAAAAATTAAAAATAGAGGAAAACATTAAAAATAGAACTACTATATGATCTAGTCATCCTGTTACGAGTAAATGGCCATATAAAGTCAGGGTGTTAAAGAAATATATGCAGTCCCATGTTCACTGCAGCATTATTCACAATAGGCAAGATAAAGAATCAATCTAAGAGTTCTGTCAGTGGATGAATGGCTAAAGAAAATGGGTTATATATGCATAATGGAATACTACTAAACTTTGAAAAAAAAAATCCTGTCATCTGAAACAAGGATGAACCTGAGGGCCACTATGCTAAGTGGAATAAGTCAGGCACACAAATCAGAGGACTATGATCTCATTGAATGTGGAATCCAAATAACCTTATCTGGAAGCAGAGGATATGGTGGTTACCAGAAACTGGGGTTATTATCTCATGGGGAGGAACACTGGAGAGATGTTTATCAAAGGATTCAAAATTTCAATTAATTGGAAGAAATAAATTCAAGTGATATATTGTAAAACATGGTGACTATACTAATAATATAATGTATTTTTAAAAAATTCTAGGAATGAAATGTCCTCACCCTACAAATGATAACTATTCAAAGTAATGCATTAATTTAGCTAGAATTAGTTATTGCATAATGTGCACATACTTCAAAAAACCATATTTTATATGGCAAATATATACGATTTTATCTATCAATTAAATTATTTTGAAAAGCGAGCACAGGTTGTTATTAAAGAAAAAAAGACAGATCAGTATGCTTTCAAATTTTAAATAGTTTTGAGTTCAACTTTTAAGGATTCTTTATTTATATAATCAAACAGTCTTTAAAGCATTGAATATGTGGGAAAATATTAGATGATATTAATGGGCCAAAACTTAATTAATTGAAAATTATCTGCACTTAGCCAGGTACAATGGTGCATGCCTATAATCCCAGCACTCAAAAGAATGATGCAGGAGGACTGCAAGTTCAAGGTCATCTTCAGCATCCTGAAGAGATCCTGTGTCTTTGTAAGATAAATAAAGAGGGCTGTGAACATAGCTCAATGGTAGGGCATCCCTAGGTTCAATCCCCAGTACTGTTTAAAAAAATATATCAGTACTAAAGCAATATTTTAATTTTCACTCATAGATGTATCCATTATTAATATGGCATATAGTAATATTAACAAAATCTTAAAAACTTTTGATCAAACCTCATTAACAAAAATTCAGTTTAGGGCTTCTTCAAAAGGGAGGGAAAACGTCATGGTATTTTGCAGAGTAGATTTATTTTATTAGAAGATCTTGATAATTTCTAGCCAATATGACATGTTTTATTGTTATATACTAATATTTTTAACTCTCTTACGAAGTTGGAATGGTGACACAAAATTTAGGTAGCTTTTGAAACTACTGTTGATTATATAGTTTTCTGCATTAAAGGAGCTAGGTATCATATATTAAGCATACAGTATGCTTTTCATATACATTATATGCCTTCTGAAATTACTTCTGATAGTATGATTTCACTTTATATAGTATAAAAAAGTCTTCCTGACACTGAGACTTACACTTTATTTTCTAAGTTATAGTAGATTTAATTTTAAGTGCAAAGAGAAGATTCTTAGCAATCCAAGCCACTATAAAGGTAGCATGACAAAGTGAGGCAGCTCAATGGTTAATCAAGGAAAATAATTTTTTATTTCATAATACACAATTATTTAATACTTACCTTGGTAATACAGGAAATAATTGCAACCAGTATGCCCCTTGCATTGTTTAATAGGAGCTGAATAAAATGCATTTTATATGCATGTATAAACTATATTATATTAGGCACCTACAACAGAGAGGATGAATAATGAAGTAAACTTTCTGGATTTAGGCTTTTCCTACTAGCAGGGAGAAAGGAAACACTCATTCTTCCATATATAAAATATTAGTTGTATCTCTCTTCATTGTCCTAGAGAAGATACACAAGCTGCACATCTCAGATCACTTCTGAGATTGCAAACCAAGGGGCCCCAGTAGCATTTGTGATAAATTATCAATTCCTTTTTATTTTTTATTTTTGGTACTGAGGATTGAACCCACGGATGCTTAATCATTGAACCACATCCTCAGTGGCCCTCCTTTTAATATATTTTATGTAGAGATAAGGTGTCACTAAGTTGCTTAAGTCTTTACTAAATTGCTAAGGCTGGCTTTGAACCTGTGATCCTCTTGCATCAGCCTCCTGAGCTGCTGGAAAAACAGTTATGAGCCACCACACCAGCTAAATTTTCAATTCTTAATCTGAACATTGAACAAAATGAGCAGAATAATTTGCTAACAGTCAGATGAACTTGATGAATGGGGGTTGAACTTATGTGTGATGTGTAGCATGTGTTTGTTTGACAGAGAACTGATATCTCCTGAGTCAGTTCCCCAGATAGGAAACTGCAGGTAAAATGATCAGTGGGTCTAAAAGTCTATGTGGGCTTGAGAATACTCCCCAAAGATAGAAGTCACATGTATGTGTCCACAATGAGAAAGGACAAGATAATCCAGCCAAAAAGGAATATGCCCCCAAAATGTGGCATGACATCAAGGATTGCTGAGCTTTGCTCCATCGCTAGGCCACAGTTCTGGTATGGCAAACCCTAGTGCCCTCTAACAGGGAATGGCCACTATGCCCTTTGTCTCCTAATTTCTTCAGCTACATTTGTACCACACATACTACTTAACTATTTAATGTATTCACTTTATGTGTTCATACTGGAAAATAAACTCCATGAAAATAAAGACTTTTATGTCTCATGTATTTTTAGATCCCCAGGACCCAGAGGAATGCCTGGGACATATTAGATAATCAATAAGTGTTTGCTAACTGAATGGCTGGATAGGTAGACTATTGGTTGTAAGTCAGATTAACTATTCTTATGTGAATTTTCATTTTTGTTTCCTTTGTGTTCTCCCCTAGGCTTTAGTGAAGTACCCTTTAAATAATTTAAGGTTAATGCATAAGCAAAACCACAGAATGATTCTTCCTTTATTGCTAAATTTAAAGGTCTGGGCTTGATTTTGTTAGTGGAGACAGTGCAAAGAAAAAAAATCAATTTCTACTTTCTTTTCCCTTCCCTTTATCCTTCCTTTCCTTTCTCTCTAAAAAATTCTCCATTGCAAAAATAAAACATAAATCTACCAGTGTTGATCAAGAGTTATGCTGTGTGAAAAAGAAAATAACAACAGAACTCAGACAACTCAAAAGAAGCTGAATGGACTAAGACATTTAGGTCCTAATTAAAAACCAAAGCTATTATATCATCTTTTAAAATTTTTGTTGACATTTACTTATGAAAATAATATGGATGAGGAGAACATTCTATTCTAAATTTTTGTTTGTTTGTTCTAGAAGTTTTCAGTGTAATGGCTACAGAAAACCTAGCAGAATCCTACTTTAATATGACTCACTTTTTCTACGTGTGAACTTACATATTTGCTAATTTACAAAAAAAAAATAGTTAAAAACATGAAGAAATCATCTGGAATCCTTAAATATTTGCTTATAGTTCAGGGGCCTACTCTTCAGATTTTTCTTCTTTAGTTTTTTAACCTAATATTATGGGACCATAGAAAACCCAAAGATAATACTGTCCTGGATATCTATGAGTTTGAATTGAAAAAAAAATATCTTTCCAGGATTTTCATTCTTTTGTCATGAAATTCTTATACTTATTAAGGGACAACATTAGCTTGTACTTTCTTATACATTTTCATTTGGTACAAAATATATTTAGTATGATTTTGATATGAAGTTACAAATTCAAGAGAGTTCAGTAAAACATAGACACCAAAATGTTATGCCACATGTACAGCTGCCATTCTATTAACTGAATGTAAGTAAAAGCCTTCAATTCTTAAATTCCTAAAAAAATCAAATTGGCTACAAAATGACTATTTATTTATTTGCACTGACTCAGTAGAACGTAATAGAAGTATATTGTATGATTTGTCTCACATTGTATGTATACCTGTGCTTCAGTGTAAAGTTCCCCCCAAAACTCCTGTTCTTATCTACCCATACAACACAATATATAAACCTGAAGATATGTCATTAAATAGCATTAGCTGCACTCAAGACAGAAGTATTGCACTGAAGATGGAATTTGCTCAGAAAAAAATAGTATAAATTTTAGAAAAGAAAATGAGATGCCTACCTTTTAAGGGGGAAAAGAATAATGTACCATCCTGTCTCAACTACTTTGATATTACAGGTAAGATTATTTTTACTATGGACTCTCTGAGTAAATAGAACTTCTTTGCGTATATAACTGCTCCATATTATTTTTACCAAGAGGCAAAAAAAGAGAAATTATATATTCTTTTGACTCCATTGTGTGATATAATGTGGGGTTTATATGGTATTTTGAAAAATCTGAATGTGTTCAGTAATGACTACATTCTTCCAATAAGATGCAATTTAAGAGAATTATGAAACCTCAAAGTGGACATACCAGGCTATGCACTGCCAGCACAAAAAGAAAATCTAATGTGGGCTTTCATCCTTTTTATTACTCAACAAATCCAGTAGATGGAAGCCTTTCCCTTTTAAAACTCAAACTGCTTCACAAGCATGTTATTTGGATTTGCTACTGCAAAAGAAGCTGGAAATGGCTGGGGCGGTGGGGAGGTGGGGAGAGAAAGAATGAAAGAAACTTGCTTTCCTAAGAGCATATCAGAAAGACCATAATTTACCTACTTTGTAATTGGTTTCAAAATTGCATTATCAATGTCAAGTTGTTTTGACCCCTAGGAGGTGAATGAGAAAAGGAAGCATAAATTGATTGATGCTGAAACCAGGCTTTTGGTGGCTGCACAGTTTTGTCTGTCTTCCTGCATTAGTATCCATGTTCCTTTTACCCTTTCTCAGTGATAAATTCCCTAGGCTATTGGTTACATCTGTTTCCATCCATAATAGTTCCTTGGAAGCAAGGCCCAGAAAAACAGAGAAGGTTTTTCTAAATGAAACCCTCCTGGGACAAGCAGAGGAAAGCAGCCAATGATTTCTCCTGAAAGGCACGACTCAAGTACATAGCCTCTCTGTCTCCTCTTTGTCCCAGTGTATAGCTTCTCTCTTCTCAGTTGGTCCTCTTTGTTCTCTCAAACAGTAGAAAACACCCATAGATTATCCTTACACTCAACTGTGCAGCAAATGAATGATTTTGCTTTAAATAACTGATCAGATGTCATCATTGTGATGACCACATCACTACTCATCTATTGATTGGTTATTAAGCTCTCTGTCTCTTTGAAAGATATTTAAAACAAGGGTAGTTTTAAGTCTGGGTTTGGAGCACTATAAGGAACAGGGCAAACTGGATATTTCTATCAATTCAAAACTAAATATGGAATAAACACTGGTCAGGGAAGCCACATTTCTTTTTAACTCTCAAGGAGGCAGTTGAACGACATTTCCATGGGTTTACAAGTCGAACTAATGAAACAAGTATGTACAGGGCATCCTTCACCAGCACAGCTAGAGTACTTGAAATCATCATTACAGAATTGTCACTGAATTGCGTCACAATTTTGTAATGTTTCCCTTGTCCTCTTATTCTTACTCAGTTCACAAGTTTATAGTTAAGCTCTAATTTAGACTCTTATCTCTGGTAATGATTCCTGACTGCTCTAACTGCTCATGTTTTCCTCGTACTAAGCAAGAGCCATCCGCTCACACTTCATCAAAAACTCATTTAACCATCTCCCCTTATGCTTTTAAGGACAAAAAGGCAATTATATTTAATTAAGATTTGAAAAACAACAGCAACCACAACTTGTCCAGGTTAATGGCATAGAAGTATTCCATTGTCAACAGACAGGAGATCTAGGTAAAGTATTGATATAATACAGCTGGGACGGGTGGTGCAGGCCTGTAATCCCAGCAGCTCAGGAAGCTGAGGCAAGAGGATTGCAAGTTCAAAGTCAGCCTCAGCAAAACTGAGGTGCTAAGCAACTCAGTGGGACCCTGTCTCTAAATAAAAAACTAAATAGGGCTGGGGATTAACCGCCCCCCTCCCCGCCAAAAAAAGTATTTGATCGATGTTTATTGAATGTGGAAATTTAACATAAATCTAAATGCCTTTCAGAAATACCATTAAATCTTATTAAAAATCGCAAAATGGAGAGTTTAGTCTCTTTGTCATAGCCCCAGTTTCTGTAGTGCACAAGAGTCGAGAAAGAAGGAAGCAGATAAAGGGAGGAGGAAGCAGATGTTATTTTGTTGTAGTAACTGATGAACCACCTCAGCTGACAAGTCTGAGGAGGAACTAACAAGGGTTTGAAGAGCTGTAGCATACTTTGAAGACAACTTTAGCCTCACAACTTGAGAGTCCATAAGTGGCACTCATGGATAAAATCTGCCTCAAACAAATAAAAACAAAGCAAAATACAAACATACTCCAGTTTGTTATTCAGACTCTAAAAATCCTGAAAAGTCCTTAAAACAGTACTCTTGTCACAACTGTTAACTACTACTATTACTAGCCGAGACAAGATTTATGCCTAAGATAGGAAAGCATTTGTTACTATTCTGTGATCAAAATATGCTCATGTCTTTGATTTAGTAATGTGGTAAAATACAACAATTAAAAATAGTGGAAACATGAAATGAACATTTATTTTAAAAGTAGGGTACAATTATTATGCAAGATTTTTGGGGGTAAAACTTTCCAATGATGATGTCCTGTCCCCCATCTGTATGATTACTCTCTATGATTGTCAAAGCAGTATACTATTTTGTGTATCATTTTTTAAAACAAATTATGGGTGTGAGTTGGATAACCAGCATTCAAAGCTAAATTATCTTCAATGTTTGAAGGACAGAGACACATAGAAGCAAAGATGAAAGGACCAGAAAAAATCTAGTGCCATTTAGATTGAAACCTCAATTTAAATGGAGAGTACATGCATATAACACAGATTCAACTTGTCATAGCATTCCTTATATTTATTTGATTACTAAAACAGTCAATATCAAGGCTTTACTTTTTCCTTTATAGTAGTATGTCTCCTCATATATTAGGTGAGATATCCTAGTCTCAGCACCAGCATCTGGTAGTAAATATGAAGTGCTGAATCTTTATTACAAAATGTATGAAACAGGTATTATTTTTGTGTATTATTCATTTTCTATAATGTTTTCATGACTATAATTGACTTTGGCATTAAAATACCTAGTAAAATGTTTTGAATTTTTTTTTATAAATTAAATTAAATTTTAACTTATCCTCTAGAAGTTGTATGCTTTAAAAAAGGTGTTCTAAAATTTTTTGATATTAATGATAAAATGGAGGGCTGAGCCCACATTTTAACTTATATTAACATTATCTATTGAAAATGGAAAAATTAAATGAAGGTTATGATGTTTTCATGATTTGAGCTCATCTATAAAAGACATGATTTTTTTTTAACATAGGGCAACATATCGTCACTGTGAAAATTTTCACATGTGCAGAAGAATAATAATCACATGCAATTGCACTAACCAAGAATAAGCATAATATTTTATCACATTTCTTTACAATATTTATTTTCTATATATTTTCAGCTTGCTGAAAACATAATGTATTTTGCATTTTCATTTTAGTATTTTACCTTTTTTCCTAAGTAATTTTCTAATGAACAACACTATGTAAATATTATAATGGCTACATGATACTCTATCTAATAGATGTGCCATGATTTAGTTTCTTAGTCTCCAATTGTTGATTATCAGATTTTATCCCTGTCTAATACTATAGATGACATTGGGATGAATGAAGTTGCACATAAATATTTGTATGAGCTTTTTGATAACTTACTTGTAAACCTCTTTCCCATTAGGTTTCAGAGACCATTTTGAACCATATAGAAAAATCCATAGAGCAGAGGGAATAGTGAATGCTTCTACACCTTCACATCTTGACCCCTTTGGATTACTTGTCTGAGAAAGGTCTATTCTCAAACTAGACAAATTTCAAGTTAGTGTGCCAAAAAAACTCACTCCATTTGATGAAATTAAACCACAATTTTGTATAAATCTAGGTAACTTCCTTACAAATTTTTTAAAAGACATTAATTGTTTTTGAAAATTCTTTTTTTAAAAAGAAATTTAAAGGCTTGTTTCATACTCTTTAAGTCTCAAAATTAGAATCTTCACAAAGTTGTCAGTCCTATTCACCAAAAAGTAGTTTCCGATATTCCTCATCCTTAAAGAAAATATTTCTTCCTTTCTCATATGTTATAAAAAAATAACTTATAATATATGACTTTGGGCAATAAATTTCCATTTTGCTTTTGTATTTCTCTGTATGAGATATAAGCACTTAAACTTGTGCTAGTAAGCTTTACAAAGCCCTCTGTTGGACAGATTGTTCATCCATATTTAAAGGAGCAGAGGATAGGTGAGTGTCTATACATGCCTTGTTCAGGCTTTTAAGTAGTATGGCCCCAAAACACGAATGTTTCTAGAAGATATTAAGATTTAATTAAAACACTAACATTTATGAGGACTGCCTTTATAATTGTTAAGAATATAAAATATATACAAAATTAGAAATAGTTTTAAAATTGTTTTTGAAAAAGTCTTTAAAAAAAAGAAATTTAAAGGCTTGTTTCATACCTTTTCCCCACTCATGACCAGACTACAGATGCAAACTACATAAGAAGAATTCCTTCAGTTGTGAAAAACAAAATTGTCTAACTCTGTTAAAAGAAGATATAATACCTACAATTATGTAGTTTCCTTCACCTCTACCTTTCTTAAAGACTTTCCACTCACCATTGTTTCCTTTTTATCTTCAATCAAGTTCTCTCCCTCTAAATTCTTCACAGAAGTACTTAAATATGTTTTAGTATTCCCTACTAAATACAATAAAAGTGCAATAATAATAATAATAATAATAATAATAATAATAATAAAAACAACAATAAATGCTTTTGTGGCCCTCATTTTTACGTATCCATGTTTAACTTCTTTAAACATTTATTTGTAATGGTGATCCTCAATGTGGGCAGCATATTAGAATCAACTGGAGAACTGCTATGACATTAGGCATTGGCCATTTTCAAAATTCCACAGGTGAGTCAAAGATGGCTTCACAAGTGAGAAGCACTGTCCCCTGTTTCTGTATCCACACTTCCTACACTGTCCTCAACTTACTCAAAGCTGGGTTCCATGAATGCCACCCACTGAAACTCCACTAATGAAAGTTATCAATCCTTTCCAAGCAGCAAGATCCTACAGTCACTTCTCTGTTCTCCTCTTACCTTCTCAGTACCATTTTACAAAGGTAGCTACTTCCTTTTTGCCAACTTGGTTTTTCCTAGCTTCTACAACACCATAATCTATTGATTTATTTTCCTACAGAATCCACCCTGATTCCATTTGCTGGTGCTTACTCATAGACTGGCCTACTAAATGTAGTTATGCCCTGAGGCTCAATTCTGAGACTTTCTTTGTTTCAATATAAAATTTCTTTCTAGATAATATCATTTAGTCCAATGGATGTAAACATTATGGACATGAATATAATTTCTCAGACTCTTTCTAGTAATTGTGACACAAGATTTACAAATCTAGCTGCTTATTTGATACTCACAATTGAATCCCTAGGAGGGCTTCTCCAAAAGTTTAAAACCAAACCCTGGATTCAGCCCCACTCAACCCCAAAATACTCTTCCTTCAACTTCCCAGCAACCAGTATCTCATAACTAAAATTTAGAAGGTTTTCTATTTCTCTTACTGTTCTCTTCTATGGACACTATTAGTAAACCCTGTTGATTCTACTTTTGCAGCATACCTTGTCTATTCCATTCTTAGCAACTCTACTACTGTCATCTGAGAAGTTCTCCTTAAGACTGTGACAAACTCCTCTAACTGGTTTTAATGCTTAAGCTTTGTGACGGTTAATTTTAGGTGCCAATTTGACTGCATTAAAGGATAGCTACAATTGAAAATTCATTATTTTTGGTGGGTCTGTCGGGATGTTTCCAGAGAACGTTAGCACAAGAATCTGAGTGGAATAAATAGACAAGATTTACCCTCAAAATGGGCATATACCATCCAATTGACTGGAGACGGAGAGAACAAATACAGAAGGCCAATTGATTGGTATGTTTCCCAGCAATCCCAAACTGAACACACTAGTTTTCTACCTTGGACACCAGAACTCCATGTTATTATTTATTAGCTTTTGGACTCCAGAACATATATCAGTGGCCCCTTCTGGATACACAGAATTTGGGGCCTCAAATTGAGAGTCATATCATCAGGATCTCTGATTCTGAGGCCTTTGAGCTTGGACTAAGCCATACTACTAGCACCCCAGGGAATCCAGGCTGCAGAAGATCTGCGCTTGCTCTTCTCAGCCATGATAATTGTGTGAGACAATTCCCTAACAGATCTTCTCTTATATACCTATACAAATATGCTATTGGTCTGTCCTATATAATCCTAGCTAGTACATACTTTTTCCTCTTTACATTCAATACTTCACAGAACCACTGTAGTAATTTTTTGAATATAAAAGTCTAATTTTGTTCATATGCTTTAAAAATCCTCCAGCAATATCAATTTGCTTATGATAAAATCAAACTCCTTAAAATACTCTGAATGATAGAGTCTCTATCTACTTTTCTCCCTACATCTTGTATCAATCTATGTCCAACAAAGTATGCCTTACTATATTTATTATGGAAATATTATCAATACTATTCAGGGCACTGACTTGTGTCCCCCAAATATCATTTGTTGTGACATCCACCCCCAATATGACTGTATTTGGAGATAGAACCTCTAGGAGGAAATTAAAGTTAAATGCAGTTATACTGGCACAGATATAATCCAGTTGGCTTGGTAGTTTTATAATTTCCATAATATATATGTCAGAGCTTCTGAGCACTATTCGTCAGGTGAGTATTATTAGGTAAGAACTAAGGTGATCTTGGCAGGAATTTAAAAGTCCTCCACCCCCAGTATAACATGGCAAAAAATTTGTGTGAGAACACAGCCAGCAGCTTACAAGCCAAGAAAAGAAGCCTCAGAATGAAATCTGCCTTGCTCACACCTTGATCTGGACTACCCAGCCTCCAAATTAAATTTCTCTTATTTGAGTTATCCAGGTCTATGACGTTCTGTTATGGTTAATGCAGATTTTATTTCTTTTACTCAGAAGTATCCTCATCTTATGGTTTTAACTTAGGTGTCTTTTGCCTCCAGTACTTGCCAAGATCATTACATAGCTGCACTTAGTCATAGGCTTCAGTGCTACCTTCTGAGAGAAACCTTCCTGAATCAGTCAATCTGAAGTTGTCATCCTCTCCCAGTTGCTCTTACCCATTTTTATTAGCACATTTTTTTCTGTCTTTGAGATTGTCCTGTTTATTTCATCATTTGTAAACCATTCATCTACCCCACTGCATTTAAACTCCAAGAGAGCTGGAAAGACATCTGCCCTGGCTACTGTGGGATCTCCAGCATTTCCAAGAGTGTCTGGCACATAATTGAAAATTTATAGATGCTTGTTGAATGATATATATCTGGAACACAAGATAAAAATTTAGTAAATCCAACTGACTTTTGCAAAAGGAGAAGGATCCCAGGAGCTGAGAAATGCTCATGTGTTATGAAGGAGCTATGTAAAGTTGACATAGTACTTGCAGGCTTGGAGTGATTTAATAGAGGTCTCTGATATCCTTATTTTTCTGAGTGGTATAGCATGGATTGAATTGTAGCACAGATACTGTACAATTATCATTTTCACAAAACCCAAGCCCATATACATTATGAATTTGTTTCAGCTGCAAAAACTCAAGCTCCTATAAATGAACCTTCCCCAAGGTAAATGAGCAAGATTTGAGCCAGGTTTGTTCACAGAGCTTACGTTCTTTCCATAGTGCCATGCTGCCTATCCCACAGTCCTTGTGAAATACAAATACATACTTGATAACATCTGAAAGATGAGTTTTAGGGCTCCCCAAGGAAACCTTGTGTCTTGAATATATTAGGTTCAATACTCAAGAAAACAAATGTCACTGCCTTTTAAAGACTCCACCAGATGCTCTTCAATTCCAGAGTACGTGGAACCATTCACTGAGGATTTGTGGAATACACCAGTGAGATCTGACCTTTGAAGGAATTAAAGAGCATGGTAGGTCAGCAGCATCTTGTTCCTCCCTAACATCTCTTACCAGTCACCAGAAAGTTGATATTAGGTAAGAGTTATTATTAGGTATGGGGATTTGGGGAATGTTATACTAATGCAACAATGATTAGTCAACATTTATTGAGTTTCCTCTGATTTGAGCTCTGTTCTCATAACTGTATAATGCAGGTGTTAGTCCATATTAGCAATGAGAAAAGTGAGGCCCACAGATATCAGTTAACTGTGCACCATCCAATGACAAGGAAATAATAGACACAGGATTCAAAAATAATAAATCCAGTACCAGAACTGTGGCTCATAATCTCAACATGGTGCCAGCTCCATCCAGTTTCCTACCTCTGACTCTGTACTTCATCTGAAGTGAAAAACCCTGTACCTTTTATCATACATAAAGTTTGTAGCAGTAAGAAAGTAACTGACTGGATCTCTTCCATAGCAGAACTGCTTTCATCCCAAACAGTAGGTTCCAGGGTTCTTTAAGAGAAAGACTGCTCTGCATGTGCTCAACCACTTTTCCGGGTGCTGTTATCACAGGGGTTTCTCTGTTGTGCCCAGCTTTGTCTGAGGAATATTGACCTTTGCACTATCTAATTTCCTATGTGAAAAGGATCATAGTTAGAACACGAGGGAAAAAAAGAATATTTGTGTAGGCTTATCATAACAAAAAATACCAATAATTTCTGAGAGCAAATCTTGTTTATTAGAGCCAGAGATCATTTTTCACATATTTTGTACAATTTATTATCTACTGAATTTTCTTTTAATTAAAATGAAAATGAACTAATTGGATCCATAAACAAATGTTTATTCCAAAAAAAAAACCCAAAATAAAAAAAAAACACATTTCAAAATGTATTCCTGTTCAAAACCCAATCTTTCCTTTCTGTACTACCAGCCTATTGACTGTTTTTCTATTCAAACACCTCTCATTTTTAATCAACTACTTTAAAAAATATTGTGAGAATCTGTATTATCATAAACCATCATATTTTACTTTTTAACTTTCTTCCCCCTGCCCTCAGTCTTCCCATTTTCTAAAAAAATTAAAAAATATTATATATTAAACTGCTTTTTTCCATAAATTATTCTCCTTTAGAATTTTTTTTTTTCTTGAGGTTCTGGTGATCAAACCTAGGGAAGCTCTATATCACTCTACTATCTCTACTGCCCTTTTAATTTTTTTTTCTTTTGAGATAAAGTCTTATTAAGTAGCCTAGGCTGTCCTCAAACTTATGATCCTCCTGCCTCAGCCTCCTTGGTTGCTGGGATTACAGGCATGTGTACCAAATCAGCTCCTTAGATAATTTTTATTCATGCCTGTCATTCAAAAATATGTTTATAGATCATCTCCAAACGTCCTACTCTTGTTTCATCAATACAGAAGATGACAAGGCCATAAAAATGAAGACTTTTTTTATTATTACGATAGAATTTACAGCTTCTATGTTACTTTACAGTCAGGCCCTTCCAAAAGGTTCTATTCATGTAGGAACTACAAAATATGTGGAATTTTCCAAAACATGAGAATGGGAAGATAGGTAAATCAGTTATTTTATATTTTTAATTGGTAAGCAATGAAATGGTATATAAGATTGAGGAAATTACAGCCTTGGGATTTGGAGAGTAAGTTTTGTTTCTCAGATTGCTGGTAATGGCTGCTCAAATTTTCAAGAGTTTTTTCTGACTATAATTTTTGAAGTTTCCATATCTATGTTAACTAGTGACTAAGAAAATTATGTCTTCAACTGGCTAATTTCTGGACCATTTGCCTATATCCTCTTTACTTTTTCTCAATCTTTCTTTCCTTTCTGGGAATTATTTTTCCACTTCTAGGTACTATAACTAGAGAGGGGTTGTCTTCCATTTCATTCCTAGATGAGGGTTCCTAACATCTTGAACTCCCTCAATTACCACTAATTATTTTTAGAATGATGTTGCTTAGGTTTGTATCACTTCTCTTCATTCATGGTTTACAACTCAATGGCTTTATAACCAGAAACTTTCCGCTTTGCATTAAGCAAATTCTATTTTTACCCCCTAAGGATATTATATGTATTAAAAATTTATTTCTTCATTTCATCTAGAACAAATGAAGATAAAAATTAGCAGAAATGAAATTCCATCATCTCAGTGTGTGCCTTGGCCTAAAGGAAGGAGTTCTCTCTGTTATTTCTCCATTTGCACCACTCACAGCCAAAGCAATCTCTGCCTGCTCTCCTCAAGTGCCCAGCTCAATTCCTCCAAGTCTTTACATCTTTAGTGACAAACCAGAATTGACTTATTTTTTGCAACCTGACCTAAAACTTGGACTTGGTTTTATTTTTGGTAACTACATTCTCCTTCCTCCCTCTTCTCATAACCACTTTTCACACATCAGTTAATATTTGACTCCACCCCAGTCTCTGTCCATCTTATGAGATGATTTTCCTCATTGTACATTAAGTTCTGCCAATTCTCTTGAAAACCCACTTTGGTTTTCTTCTGATAATTCTCACATATTAACACTTTTTAGAAGTCCTGACATATATAACACACTTTGGAAATGAATCCTGGCTTGGAACAGATTTGAATTTGCTTTAACAGCTTAATTCACTGTATTTGATAGGTTTTTAATCTAAAAGATAGGTGATGTCAGTTGGTTCCTCAATCTTTCTACCAGTTTCTGGGTGTCCTCATCTCTTTAGGATACAAAGCCTGATGTGACTTGTGCCTGAGGCTATGCCATGGATTCCAGGCATATTGCTCATAATTAATTAAGTATATATTAATTACATGCATAGAGAGAGGCAGACATGCACACACTGATATTTATGTTATTGTATATATTATTACGTTATCTGTGTGCATACAGATGAGTATATATATGATACTTTTCAACTGTGTATTTTAGATAAAGGCATATAACTTTCAAACAAATTTTTAAAGAAAAGAGGAACCATATTTTTGTTTCAAATATGACTATTAGATTAGCTTATTCCCCATGTCCAGGACATTTTGAGGAGTAAGCTAAATGAAATATAAAGAAGAATAGCATTATACATGATATACCACTAAATCCTAATGGCTTTGGCATAAATCAATCCTAAATGATGAATATGCATACATTCAGGAAAATGTTTAATATATTATTCATTAAGATTAATAACAGGAAAAAACAACAGGCTTTAGTTCTTCTTGATAATATTTATTTCTTAAGTAGTCTACTAGAAGAGATAAAAGCATCTGATGCCTGTCAATAGCATGCCTTCACACTAATGGACACAGGTCTAGGTCTCTTTGCCAACCTGATATTAAATCAGTTTTCTCTTGGGGGAAATGCTCATTACTCTTCATATTGAAAACATTCTCTGGAAATTTTGGCTGCAAAGTGGGGGTTTCCTTTTATAGAGACAGTTCATTCTATGCAGTAAGTAAGACTGTTTAGTCAGTCAATCAATCTAATTACATTTATTGACTATTTAAGAGGAAAGAATGCAGACAATGGTATTCTAAGCCTATGGTTATTTCTTCCTGCTCAGAATAAAACTGATAGAGAAATATTTTCTTCTATGATCAAAATGACTAGTCTCAGTCTGTCTATAGGATGATCTTGCCACAGTGGTCCATATTACTTTATGAAATGGATATGCCTTTTGTAAATTCAATTTTACCATTTAAACATACACTTTAAAATAATTTTAGTATGAATAATTATAGCTATGTACAAAAGTAGTCCATATTAAGGAACGTTTTGTAATATAAATGTCATGTTCTAACATAAGTTTGAAGTTTTTAATTCTCCCTTTCTTTAAAATATTACTAATTTATAAACAAAGCACAACTCTGTTTTCCCTTGGTAGCTATGTTCTCCCATTTGTTTAAACTGAACATTATGGTTGGGGATGATTTGTATAAAAACTATTTATATCCAACTGATCTGTAACCTGCTTGAAAGAAAAACATGTCTATTCTTATATCCAGGGAGCTGAATGTAGTGACTGACTTGGTGGGTGTGCTTATGAATAGAATAAATGGATAAATAGAGACTCTATCAAGTTAATGATTTTGCTTATTGGAAAAGAAGACCTCAGTACAGAAGAACGGAAAAATCATTCCATACATAGCTTTGATATGTAAATTAAGAGGTGCTGAACTAGATTTTCTAGTAATTGCTAAATTGACAATAGTTACATTTTTGCAGAAATCTAAGAATACAAATGCTTTCAAAAGGGTAGGATAACAATATTCAAGTCATAGAAGAATATGGGTCAAAAGTTCATTTCTAAAATACAACTTTGGAAAACAGCATTTATAGTGAGGTCTTATTTTATTGGACCCAAAGCAGTCTTTCTAAGGATATTGTTTTGCTGTACTTCCTAATTTTCATCATATTGTTCTTAGTTTTAATGGAATTTCCTGGAGATGAGGTGTTCTCTCTTGAACATTTAAGGCCTGTTTTCCACGGTCATCAAATGTTACTGATTTCCCATGGGATAAATGATAGTGAATGATGTGTTAATGCTTTATAAAGTTAGGTTAAATACCTTCATGCCAACAAGGAAATTGCACTATTACACTCCCTAATTAAGGTTAATTGAAAATTAGGTTTCTATTTTAACTCTGTGGGATAAAATTAGAAATTATCTTTTCAGAATTATGAGATAGTGTTTCCTTGTCTCTCAATGCAATATTGTTTTCCTGAAAATAAGTATTATGATATGATTTGAATTCTATAAGGATAATGCAACAGTATCTCATCTCTGTTTGCTTAACATAAGGCACTTATATTGCATTCCATTCAATACATAACCTGTGTGATTTTCAGTTTATATAATTCACTGCTCAAATTATATAGGATTTTAAATGCTACTTATATCAAAAAGAATTATTGAAAGGTAAATGGCTGTGACTGTTTCACTTTTCAGACTCCCTCATGTTAGTGTCATCTGATGGTTATGCAGGATTGAAACATTTCTATCAACCCACTGAGCAGTGCTTTACTGTGGTTCCTTTGTAGATGGGATAAAGCACTTGGGTGATATTTTCAGATGAATAAAGGCACTGACTTAAAAACACAACTGCATAAACATGATGTGAAAGGCACAGGTCTGGGGAGTCAATTCAACACTTCTGTTTAGCTCTAGTCTTTATCTTTTATATCTATTCTAAAAGAGCTTCACATAAAAACTCCCTACAGACAAAGAATTTGCTCACATTTAAAGTTTAGGCTATAGACATAACCATTTCATTTCATCACAGGGTGCTTTGCTTTTTTTCATATTTTGGAGTATGGTTTAATTTTCTTCTATTACTATAATGGGTCAGAGCATGCAGAACAGTGATTGCAACAAAATTGCATTTTTAAGAAAAGGTCTTGCAATTAGCTGATGGATAGTGAGAGATAACTATGGCTGGCAGAATCCTCACTAGGTCCACCACAGAATCCATAGAATAAATGAACATGACATTTACCCCCAAAAGATAAAACATATGCTATAGACATAATTCAGAAATCCACTCAGTAAAGGCTGGAGGCAAGCCAAGGCCAGAAAACATGTAAGACAGAATGGGAAGATAGGGATAAGGAAAAGTAGTGATGTAAACTAGGTGAACTGGTTGGATGAGCACACATGTGGCTAACCTAGTCTATTTTTTTAATACTTTTATTTGTAGATGGACAGGATACATTTATTTTATTTATTTATTTTTATGCGGTGCTGAGGATCTAATCCAGTGCCTCATACATGGTAGGCAAATGCTCTACCACTGAGCTACAACCCCAGCCCTGGTCTATTGGTTTTTAACCCAACTAAGGTAATAAAGTGCTAGAGAAAGGTAGAAAAATAACAACTGGATTCTAAAGACTTTAAAAGTCTCAGAGACCCATAATATTAGATGGGGGAAAAAAGCTTATAAGGACCTTAATCCCAGAAAATATTTCTAGGTTAAAATAAATCAGAAATTAAAATGCTAGAGGCTAATGCCACTTTAAAAGCTGCGTCAGGGAATTTGGTACCTCAAAAGCAGATTGAAATTTTTATTTGTAGTTTAAGTCTATTATTGTGAAAACTCAATTAATGAATTTGCTATTTCAGAGTGCTTAAAAGGTTGATCTAAATTAATTATTGAGCCATATAGTCTTTATACTTTCAAAAAGGATGTAATTTCTTCTTCAATGCAAAAGAAATGGTCACTTGTAGGCAATATTTTAGTAATTTAGAGGTGATTAATCTATTACTAAATATAGCAGTTAATATTCATTATAGAACAAAAACTATCCCCTACTTGGTATCTAAAACAATGACTAGTTTTTAACTAAAAATTTTGCAGGTCAGCAGTTTGACTTGATTTAGCTAGTTAAAAGGTTTTTTTTTTTTTAATTCATTTTTTCTGGATAAATATCCTTCTCTCATTTGTGAAGAGCCTTTAGGTTGGTGGAGGTTGGCTAATTAAAGATGATTTTGACTGGATAGGCTGAGGTACATGGGACCTCTTTCTGCATTGTTTCTCAGTCTTCAATAAGATAATTTGACTTGCTCACATGGAAAATTCCCTCTTTTCAGAGAGAAGGAAAAAAAAAATCTAAATCCTTCAGTCTGAGGATGAGAACTTATTCTTTTATTTTTTGCCCAAAAAAGTAAGCTTTAAGACAAGACTGCATTCAAGAAGTGAAAACTAGACTCACTTCTTGATGGGAGGGCAAGAATCTGGTCTTTTTTTTTTTTGACTCCCTGATATTGTGTGCTAGAATAGAGACTTCTAAGCAAGATTCTAATTCTTTTTGCCTATGCTTTTGTGAGAAGATTTTGTGTCATCTTTTCCTGTGGTCACAGAATGTTCATGTGTTCTCATTGCCTACTTTACTCCCAGACTCCTATTTCTGAAGCAGTGACAGTCTCTGTAGAATCCATGTTACTGGGCTTGCCAATAGTGTCATATCTTACCCAGAACTGTGAACAAACTGAACCAAGTATGGAAGTCAAGGTCCAGTTACCTTAAGAAATAAATCTAATTAGTTCCCTGAAATAAATAAGGACTGAAGATGGTATCAGGAGCAGAACTATAAAGTTTAGGAAAGCCAAAACTAAATTCAGGCAGTCATTGTGCAAGCTGAGCTAAACAATGTTGATCACAAGGCTGAGCCATAGTTGTTAGAGTATGATATAGGAGCTAACTGTCTAAATTCAAAGGTCAGGAAATTCAGTGGCTATTATTCTTTCACTAATCAGTATGCTATCATATAAAAGTTCTGTTAAGCACTTACCATGTGACAGAAAGAGGATTAAACATTTTAACTTTGATTTTATGGCAACCTAAGAGATGGGCACTATTTTCACATTTTTTTTGGTAGTACTGGTGATTGAACCCAGGGTCTCTTTGCCACTGAGCTACATCACCAACCCCTTTATCTTGATACAGGGTCCTGCTAAGTTGCCCAGGATGACCTTGAACTTGGTATTCTCTTACCTCCATCTCCAGAATTGCTGGGATTATAAGTATACACCACCATATCCAGTCTGAAGTCTATTTTGTAAGAAAAGAATTTAAGGACTAGAGAGTATCTTGCAATATAGCAAAGTGACAAAAGTATACACAACTGGTATGCAGAAGAGTGTGAAGCTGAACTCAGGCCTGTCTAATTCCAAATATTTTGCAAAGTCAGAATGTTTATTCCTAAGGAGGTTGTAACTGAAGTTAATATCGGAGACCATGTAGTTATGTTTCAGAAAGGATAATAATTTAGCCAAATGCATATATTTGACTGGTATCAAAATTGGAAATAGACTCTAATTTAGGTTATGCACAGATAAAGCTTGAAGGACAAATTTGTACTATATAAATACATAAGCTGTATATAGATACACTGTTACAAAATTGATTCACAAATATGTTTCCATTCTTTGTAATGTCCAGCTGTGTTTATCACTCTCTGCTCAATAAACTCTCAAGATTCTCCTCAAAAACTATCTCTCAATATACTTAACCAGAAGAAAGTGAATAAGGTGATTTATTAGGTGTTTTCATCTGAAAAAATACAAGTGGAAAGTGCTTTCTATTCAAGAACCCTTTGTCTGCTTCCCCAATTATTTTATACAAACCAATACACTCTTTCAAATTATGTATTTTTTAAAAAATTCTAGCTTTGTTTTCCCTTCCTTCTTTTTAATTATTTTTTAAACCAACCCCATTTTCACCCACCCAGCTTCCCATTCCTTGAAAGTACAACTCACCGTCATGTGGTGCAACTCAAATGCCACTACCACCTTGACTGGATTAATCTTGGCTGCCCTCTGAGTTCTTGCATAGGACTTACATTGCCTAATATTCAGCATGCTCCCACACCAGTCTGCATCCTTGAAAGGAGGAGTTCTGCTTTATGTTTCTAAAAATATCTATTGCATAGCACAGCATATGGTAGAAACTATAAGCTCAATAAAGGTTTATTAAACTGTTTCATCTATGATCATAGATTTTTGGAGGACATCCATCTACACACAGGTTCACTGTTATAAATCTGCATCACTCTAAAAATGGACATGGGATCATCATCACAATCACCTGGTGCATATTTTCAGTAGAAAACTGAAAGTCCATAATCAATTTAGAAAATCACATTTTTTTTTTTTCAAAACAACCCCATGCATTGGGATAAAATACAGTCTCTAGTGCTCCCTTACCACCTTTCTCTCCTTCCTGGAATTTCCAAACATCCAAGACCTAGTTCGAAAATAGTTGGACAAAGAATTGTTTATTCCCTTAATATTCATGATCACAAATGGTTACACTGTTTTTATGGAAGAAAAAAGGAGAAGCCTGAATATAGAGTCAATGAACTGTAAATGGATTATCATTTTCTTTACATTGTAAGCACGAGCAGTAAACAAGGACATAAATGTTAATGATCTTTCTTTTAAGTGAAGTTATCCAGTCAGCACCATTGCATTTAGGGCAGTGCAATGATTAAACTACTGTAATATATGTGTATGTGAATATTTGCAAATACCCAATCAAGGAAGAAAAGTAGTCAGTGTAATACTGTATAATTCAAAAGAGTATGGTCATTTTTCTTTTTTATGAGATTTATTGCCAAGCATTTTTTCAGGGGTTTACTAAAATTCATTAACTATATTTTCAGAGACACAATATGGTAACTTCATATGGCATTTATAGCCATGTTCATTAAATCATTAAGTCACTTTTCTTTGCAATGCTTTTTTTTTTTTTTTTTTAAAGATCAAGGGCTACCATTTCAGTCAGTTCACCTTAACAGATTGCTTAGACAGCATTCTATCACATTAGGTTAAAGAAAACAGTCATTCTAACTTATAATTCATTTTACTGGGGAGCAGCAATCTAATTCATATTGATTTTGAGTAAACCTTTGCATACCTATCTGCTCCATTTGAAGCTAGGCTTGTACAAATCAATACATCTCTAGCATCAACATGCACTGAGTAATCAATGGATAAGGAAAATCATTATTTACTTCTCAGTAATTGTGTTTGCATTTGAATAAAATATAATAAAAAGTGCAAGGCCATTCTAGAGGAAGAAGTAGTGACCCATAGATCACAAGTAGATTATTTTGCTTTCCATTTTATTCAAATGAAGCACAAAGTCTGGGGAATTTTACCAGGAAATTAAAGAGATAGTCAAAAGTCCCACCTTTGCCTCACTTTCGCCCTTTAGAACTAAGGTAGTTGTCAACATTTTCATGATCTTTCACCCCTAGGAAACTTCCAGTTCATAAACAGTATTTCCAGGCACCATGGCTGGAGATAGCAGGATTGTCCCCTAGATTATGATCAGAGCTTGTGATGATCTGGTCTCTGCCCACCTGCTCTTTCTTGGCCCTGACTCTCAGTATAATTTCCCCTCTTGTCTTTTGAACTTGGAATATATACCTCGTTGCTCTAGTATTTGAATGTCGGTTTTCCCTGGTGGATTACACCTTGGATTTTCCCACTGGCCCTGTGTTTTCAAGATCACCTTGAACAGGACACCTGCTCTAGTTCCAATCCATTTGAACTTCCTTTTCTGATACCAATATTGGCTTCAGCTCCTCTGTGAAGGATTGGAAAGGGAAGTCAAACAACAGCCACAGAAATAAAAGTAAATGAAGTACCTTGTTGTTCTGATTCACTGTGCTTTATATTAAAACAGCCCTACAAGCAGCAGGACAAATGAGTCTAGTTTCCTGCTTTCCAACATAACTGAGCAGATGGGCTGTGATGAAATTGCCCATCAAACTTTGTTTTGTCCTGTTTTATTATAGTTATTCAGATAAGGAATGCAGATTGAAATAAAGAACAGCTGAAAACAGGTTCTGTTTTGAGAGAATCTTGTGAGTGAACATATTCACAGTAGTAAGAATGCAAGCTGTACATTTCTTTCATTGTATTTTCTTGTAAACTGAAAGAACTAGAGACTGTACATTACAAATATTTAAGTAGTAAAGTTAGATGTAAGAAATTTTGAATAATACAAAGAACATAGGCAAGTAAGCACGCTATTCAAAGATCATGCAAATTAGTGAATCAATCAGCAAATAAAAATATATTTTGAAAAACAGTAAGATCATTTGTTTTTAATCCTAAAAAGAAAGAAAAACACAAAACAAAGCCAAAACAGGACCAAATATGATTTCTTTTTGTGATAGGATATAGCATTCTCATTGTTTAGAGTAATTTATTATATTGCACAAAAAAACTCAAATTTAGTGATTTTGAACCAATATGTATTTTATTATATAAGGTATTGTATAATTTTATAGCAAAATAAAATGATTCTATGAATCCACATGGAGTTGGTTTAGAATGATAAAGGATCTCTCAGTTTACCTTTATCCAAAGTAAAGTGTAACCAACTCTGAGTTCATACAGTGAAAAGCAGAGCAAAAAATTTCTGGACATACAAAAATTTGCCTGAAATAAATCACCTTATAAAAAATGACAATATTTTCTAAGATATTCAGTTCACTAAAAGAAATAAGGGAGAAGGAAAAAAAATCAAAATTCATGGATTATACTTCCATGGTAAGAGAACTGGCTGTTTGAAAGAACATTTTTTCTTGGCTTGAGTGTATATATGTAGAGCACCATATAATTCATGTAACAACCGAATGAATCAGAAGAAAATTTCAGGATGACAAGTATACCATAAGCAATGTGCAAAAATATTCACATCCTATGGAAATATTTAGGATTTGGAAGGGCATAATCCACTCAAAGCTCAGATATACCAAACTTTGCTGAGATGAGTCAGTCAGAAATGAAGTTTAGCAGATCTTAAGAAACAATTTGCTAAATGTAAGCAAAGGAGAAAAAATTAATAATTATAATTTTATTTCATTTAATCAGCATCCCATTTTATAAGGCCTGAACAGCAACCTATAAGCTGTCCTAGCCAATGATACCTCCCTGCTTTTGCTATCATCATTTCAATGGAAAGTCAAATGTGACTACTATTCAGATGTTAATGAGTATAGTGATTCCCCTTATTTATGATCTCAAGATGCACATGTTAATTGGAGAATTCCAGAAATAAGGAGTTCATGTTTTAAGTTGTGGGCTGCAGTTCTGAATAATGTGACAAAATCTTACCTTGCTCATTCTGTCCAAACTAGAATGTGAATTATCTTCTTGTCCTGTGTACCTTCACTGTATGTGCCACCCGCATTAGTCACTTAGCAGCCAGTGGCCATCAGGTTATCAGGTCAACTGTGTTGTATCAGTATTGTTTATGTTCAAGTAACCATACACAGTAACCATCTCATCATGCAGGCGTTGTATTACCTCCCATCGCCTCAAGAAGAGTGAGGACAGTACAATAAGATATTTTGAGAGACTATATTTGTATAACTGTTATTAGAGCATATCTTTATAGCTTCTCTATTATATTATTGTTATTCATTTCTTACTATGACTAATTTATGATGTGAACTTTATCATATTTATGTGTAGGCAAAACCCTTTATAAAGGGTTTGGTACTATCTGTTTTCAGGCATCCACTGAGGTGTTTTATAGTGATAAGGGGAGTACTGTATGTTGACCATCCCATTAAATGACCTGTTATCTCTTGACCCATACCCTTCAATAAATGAAATTTTGTTACAGGTGAGATCATAGAGGACATACATATTTGAGTAGCTTGTTTGATGTCAGGAGAGGTACAAGTCAGTTCTTTCTAAAACCATTCTCCACAATGCCTCATGATTACCTCCTGATAATGACTAGACTCCATTAAAGAATTTGCATTCCTTAAATAACTGCAGCATCCTTCTCCCTGTGTTAAGCATTATAGTCAAACCAGAACGTTCCTGAGACAGGAAAGCTGACACTGAAATCTAATAAGGATAACTCACAAGGAATATGAAACAGGATAATAAAGCAATATAAGAAAAACAAAAATTATTAATTGCAATACAACTTAGAAGACACTCAACATAAAGAGCACCTGTGTAAAGTATCTTTAAATTATCCTAGAATGAGCTAAAAGTGATCCTAAGAGATTATATTAGTGAATCTCTGCTTTTAATGTATGGATGAAACAATTGATTTAGCCTTAGGAATTTATATACCCAAAACTATATTGCAATCAAGAGCTTCCAAGGCAATTAGAAGGTGGATCTCCCACTAACACCCAATGCTGTGTTCTTTGTGATATTATTGACTAAGTTCTGACATTTCTATGTCTTTTGGATAATGTTAATAAAAACAAGTATTGTCAAATTCCACAATTATTAGATTATATCAGAGAATCAAAAGCTTTTCCAAAATAGTGAGTGATTCCTATTCCAGTGGAAGACATGATGATTGCAGGAGGCATGTGGATATCAGTTTGTAGGTTAATAGCTAAGTATTTATTTAATGTGCATTTGAAAAACATAATATACATAACACATAACACATATACATAATACATGAAGTTATGACACTATAACTTCATAGTTTCAGGCTCAGTTAAACTGTGAGATTTAAAATTAATTTAAAGAAAAAATAAGCAATTATAGATTTGGATATGTAAGAGTAATGAAAGAGGTAAACAAATAAGTGGCACAGGTTTGAAAAGTATTGACCTGGAGTAGAATATATCTGACATATAAAATTGTGGGTAGTGATTATCTACCAAAGAATATGTCAGTTAGGGGGTTTCCTAAGTAGTATAATTTAGTGTAAGTGATAAATTATCCCACATTAGATACAAAATGAGCTAGAATACTTCCTGATTACACCCTGTAATTTTTTTAAATATAATTCAGTTGTTATGTTTTGCTTTATTGCTATATTAATTTCAATAATCGATTAAAAAGCACTTTCTCCAAGGGTCTAGAATTCTCATAACTAAGATCTGAACTGAGCAAATTGAATTCTGGCAATTCTCAGTCTCTTAAGTAAAAACACACAGTTTTAGATCCTGAGTTTAGAAAATCAAAATAATCCACCTGAGACACATTTCTTAAACATATTCCCCACTAAAAAAAAAAAAACAGAAAATTCTACATAATAGCATATAGTTTATATTTACTTGATTAATAGAAGCAAGCTAATGGGCAAATCTCTTACTTTGTTGAAAAACAAATAGGTATCAAATCTCTTCCGAGAAGCTTATCTCACAAATCCAAAAGAATAGTGATCAAAGAAAAAACATAAGAGATTATGTTTAGCAGATATATAGTGAACAATATCTAAAACTGAAGTGTTTGTTGTCATTTTAAATTCAACCACTTAATGACAAATGAGAAATTCTACTCTCTATGAGAAATCATGGCAAGAAAAGATATTCACTGGAAGAAAGTCAGAATGACAAAACAGACTTTTATCACCTATTAGGAAAATTTTGAATACTGTCCTTGGTACACTGGTAGCAAGAGAAAAAAGTGACCTCACAGTCCATTATAAAAAATGATCTGACCTCAGAACATAGCATCTGAAGTTCTAGAACATTATTAAGTGGATAATTTTGCCTGAGTGGCTCATGGAAAAGTGCCATTTTATGCAGTTTCTTAAGCTAAAAGCTATCTTTTAGATGCTGTGGGAAACTATTATTACATTTATAAAGAGTTTTATTATTTACACATATCAGCAATAATGATAAAGAACAACTAACTTTTCATATTTCTATAATCTTTTATTATATCACATTTGTGCTTTATGTTTATGTTCATATTTACAAAAGACATAAAGCATACATATATGTGTAAATATGGAGGTATGTATATGTATATATATATTATTTTTGTGAAATCTTAAAGGATGGATTGTACTGTAATATGTGACATACATTTTGAGGTAACCTCCACAAAAACTTGAAATATATTTATATTTATTTATTTAGACAGGGTCTCACTAAATTGCTGAGGCTGGCCTCTATCTCACAGTCCTCCTGCCTCACCCTCAGTGCTAGAATTAAATGTTGAAATATATTTTCTAAAGACATATTTCAAACAATGCTAACAAAATTGCAATTCATCTTACACAGCTTAATTACATTTGCCTAAAGTGAAACAATAGTTGACATTATCTAAAATAATAATGTAGATTCAATTTTTCAAATGTATGAATGGTGATGGTTCAAGGGATTTGTAGCCCTTCTCCAAAGTACTTATGAGCAAATTCCAAATACCCATTAAAAGCCTAGAATTAAATATGTCTCATTCAATCACACCTTGGGTTCTTCCATCAGCTTTCATTAAGAAATGGTCTTTTAAGTACCATAAGTGAAAATAAACAACAACAACAACAAACTGAGCTGATGACTAACTACTATGTATCTCAGAGTTTATAAGAGTACATTGGTGAATAAGATTTGGTCCACACTCAGGAACATCTCAAGAGTCAGCATGATAAAGAATAATCATCCAGCCCAGTGTTGCATGCCTATAAACCCAAAAGTGGCTCAGGAGGCTGAGGCAGGAAGATCAAAGTTCAAAGCCTGCCCCAGCAACATAGTGAGGTCCTAAGCAACTCAGCAAGACCCTGTCTCTAAATAAAATATAAAAAAGGATGTGTCTCAGTGCGCAAGTGCCCTGGGTTCAATCACTAATACCCCCCCCCAAAAAAAATCATCATCATCACCACCATCATCATCATCATTGGTTACAGTTACATAACTGGAAGGATCTTGTATTTATCCCTACTCAGAAATCAGGTTACTTTCAACCTTTGAGAAGTCTTATATATCTTATTACTTTAACTTATGTTTAAATAATTGAAATGCAATTCATTACAAATTTTTAAGAGATCTTAAACTTCTAGGGAAATAAATGTAATATTATAACTTATGTTCCCCAGTTGGCCAATCCATTAATTATGCAATGGGTTCAAACCTTAAAAACAATGGATAGACTATAGTCTATTTGTACCATGGCATTCTAATTTGCCTTAAAAAAATAATATCTATGATACATGCACTATTACAAATAAATTTCAAAAAAGATTCCTGAGTAAAAAAGGACTTAAATTATAAAATTTTTACTATATGATTACATTTAAGTGATGTTTTATACCAGGCATAACTAGTTTATGTTGCTAAAGCATAAGAGTTGTGGCTGTTTTGCATGGTGGTGTATGCCTGTATTTCTAGTGACCTGGGAGGCTAAAGCAGCAGAGTAACAAGTTCAAATCCAGCCTCAGCAATTTAGCAAAGCCAAGCATGTAGCAAGACCCTGTCTCAAAAAATAAGAATGACTGAGGATGTAGATCATTGGTAGAGTACCCCTGGGTTCAATACCTGTGGGGATATAGCTCATTGGTAGAGTACCGCTGGATTCAATATCTGATAACAAAAAAGAAAATAGTATGGCTGTCTGTGGGAGAATGGACTTGACAGTTAAAGGGCAGAAGGGAATTATTGGAAGTGATGGTAATACATTGCATTTTGAACAAAGCCTTGATGTACACAGTTGCATGCTTTACCCAAACTCAGCAAATATGCACTTAAGATGTTTATATTTCATAGTGTGTAAATTGCACCTCGAGAAATCTCAGTATACAAATGTTGACTCTACTTGGTGCAATAGATGTTTGTGTGTTTATGGGAAGTATACAATTTGCTTCGAAACATATGGGCTAGGGTTGTGGCTCAGCAGTAGAGTGCTCACCTAGCATGTGGGAGGCCCTGGGTTCGATCCTCAGCACCACATGAAAATAAATAAATAAAAATATAGGTATTGTGTCCAACTATAAGTAAAAAATAAATATTTTAAAAAATAAGATGGAATAATAAATGGAAAAAAGTCTAAGTAGATGGGTAGGTATGTGATAAAGCAGGTATATACTACAGTAAAACACAGATGGTTGAGTTTCATGTTGTTCATTATACAATTCTTTCAACTTTGTTGTATATTTGAAAATTTTCATAATAAAATTTTGAAGATAAATGTACACATTTATCAAGGAATAGAATAGTGGAAAGTTGACATCACTTTTGGGACATTTAAAGAACATAATAACATATCCTACAAATTTTAAAAGCATTTAGGTTGCTTTACTTCATCCTGGAGAATATATGTTTAATGTTATGTATTAGTAATTAAAATTGGTTTGATAATAGGACAGATTACAAATTTCTACTTTTGCTACCACACACCAATCCTACCAACTATGTTTTAGAAATAATTTGAGTTCTGTAATGACTTCCTCATAAGAAGTCTAATGGCACCCAGTGGTTTCAGTAAACTAAAGCATGAACATTATTTTTATGGCACTTTTCCTTGCATCTCGAATCATAATTTGAATGAAAAGGTGTTCATTTAAAAACCAGCTTTTTCTTTAATGTTAAAAGTAAGCTTTGAACATCATTGAAATGTAATCATAATTCTTTGCACTTAGGAAGAAAAACATTTAAGACACAGTTTTTTTATTTCTTCCTACCTTCCTTTTATTGGTGCATTACAGTTGTACGTAATTGTGGTATTTGTTGTTATATATTCATATGTGCATACACTATAACAATATAATTTGACCAATATCACTCCCCAGCACTACCCCTCCTCCCCCGAAAACCCTACTCCCACTCACTGATTCCTCCATAAGGTCCCTTTGGTTTTTCTTTTTCCTCTCTAGCTTTCACATATGAGAGAAAAAATAGGAGCCTGGACCTTCTGAGTCTGGCTTATTGTACTCACCATAATGATCTCAAATTCCATCCATTTTTTGTGTGGAAATTACATAATTTTAGTTTTCTTTATGACTGAATACAACTCCATTATGTGTGTGTGTGTGTGTGTGTGTGTGTGTGTGTGTGTTTATATATATATTACATTTTCTTTACTCATTCATCTGTTGATGGACACCTTGGCTGGTTTCATAATTTGGCTATTGTGAATTGTGTTGCTATAAACATGGGTATGCATAAAACAGTATAATGTGATGACTTTAATTCTTTAGTTTAAACACCAAGGAGTTGTATAACTGAATCATATAGTGGTTCCAAGCCTAGTCCTTTGAAGAGCCCCCATACTAATTTCCATAGTGATTATGCTAATTTACAATCCTGCCAACAATGTAAAAGTGTTGCTTTTCCTCCACATCTTCTCCAGAATTTATTGTTTCTTGTATATTTGATAACTGCCATTCTGACTGGTGTGATATGAAATCTCAGTGTAGTTTTGATACACATTTCCCTAATTGCTAATGATGTTGAACATTTTTCATAAACTTGATGGCCATTTGTATTTCTTCTTTTGAGAAATGTCTGTTTAATTCACTTATCTATTTAGTAATTAGGTTTTGTAGGTTAAATTTTTTTGACTTTTTAAAAATATGTTTTAGATATGAACCCTCTGTTGGAAGAATAGCTAGCAAAGATTCTTCCATTCTGTAGGTCTTCTTTTCATATTCCTAATTATTTCTTTAGCTGTGCAAATGCTTTTCAATTTGATGCCATCCTACTTATTAATTCTTGGCATTCATTCTTAAGCTTTAGGGGTCCTAATGAGAAAGTTGTTGCCTGTGATAAAAACTGGAGTGTTGACCCAAGGTATTCTTCTAGGAGTTGTATAGTTTCTTGTCTAATTCTTTGATCTCGGATCCATTTTGAGTTGATTTTTGGCAGAGTGAGAGATAAGGGTCTAGTTTCATTCTTCTACATAGGGATAAGCAGTTTTACATATCTCTTGTTAAAAGGGTTTTTTTTTTCTCCAATGTAAATTTTTGGCACCTTTGTCAAGGATAAAATAACTGTAAACGTGGGGGTTTTTCTGTGACTTCTATTCTGTACCATTGGTCTCCCTGTGTGTGTTTTTATGTCAGTACCAAGTAGTTTTTGTTACAACAGCTCTTCAGTATAATTTGAAATCAGATATTGTGGTGCCTCCAGCATTGCTTTTTTGGTTTAAAATTGCTTTGGCTATCATGGGTCTTTTATTCTTCTAAATAAATTTTAGGAATTTTTTTGTAATTCTATGAATAATGTCATTGGTATTTTGATGGAGATTACGTTGAATCTGTATATTGCTTTTGGTACTATGATCATTTTAACAATATTAATTCTGACTATTTATTTGTTGACTTTTTCTTCTTTTAAGGAATGAACTCCAGGTGTGCTCCGTTTTGTCAAATGCTTTTTCTGCATCTATTGAGATGATCATATGATTATTATCATTAAGTCTATTGATGTTGATGAATTACATTTATTGATTTACAGATGTTGAAACAACCATGCATCCCTGGGATGAACCCCACTTGATTATGGTGCACTATCCTTTTGATATATTTTTGTATTCGATTTACTAGAATTTTATGAGAAATTTTTGAATCTATCTTCATTGGAGATATTGGTCTGAAGTTGTCTTTCTTTGATGAGTCTTTGCCTGATTTTGAAATTAGGGTGATGTTGGTCTCATAGAGTAAGTTTGGAAGTGCAACCTCTTTTTCTATTTCACGAAACAATTTGAAGAGTATTGGTATTAGTTCTTTGTTAAAAGTCTTGTAGAACTCAGCTATGTATTCATCCAGTCCTGGACTTTTTTTGTTTGATAGGCTTCTGATGGCATTTTCTATTTCATTACTTGAAATTGATGTGTTTAAATTGTGTATATCATCCTGATTCAATTTGGGCAAATCATGAAACTATAGAAATTTGTCAATGCCTTTGAATTTTTCTATTTTGTTGGAGTACAAGTTTTTCAAAATAATTTCTAATTATCTTCTGTATTTTTGTAGTGTCTGTTCTGCTATTTCCTTTTTACTCACATATGTTAGTAATTTAAGTTTTCTCTCTCCTTCTCTTCATTAGCATGGCTAAGGGTTTGTCAATTTTATTTATTTTTTCAAAGAACCAACTTTTTGTTTTAGTCAATTTTTTTCAATTATTTCTTTTGTTTCAGTTTCATTGATTTCTGCTCTGATTTTAATTATTTCCTTTCTTCTACTGCTTTTGTGTTGATTTGTTTTTCTTTTTCTATGGCTTTGAGATGTAATGTTAGGTCATTTATTTGTTGACTTTTTTGGCTTTGAAGGAATGAACTCCATGCAATGAACTTTCCTCTTAGTACTGCCTTCATTGTGTCCCCAAAATTTTGATATGTTGTATAGTGTTTGCATTTACCTTTATGAATTTTTTAATCTCCTCTTTGATGTCTTTTGCAACCCATTGTTCATTCAGTAGTATATTATTTAGTCTCCAGGTGTTGAAATAGCTTTTATTTTATAATTGTTTTCTAGTTTCATTCCATTTTGATCTGATAGAATGCAGGGTAGCGTCTCTACTTTTTTGTATTTGCTAAGAGTTGCTTTGTGGCATAATATACAGTCTGTGTTAGAGAAGGCTCCATGTGCTGCTGAGAAGAATGTGTATTTGCTTGTTGAAGGATGAAACGTTCCATATGTGTCAGTTAAGTATAAGTTATTGATTGTATTATTGAGTTCTATAATTTCTTTGCTCAGCTTTTATTTGCAAGATCTATTCAGTGGTGAAACAGATATGTTAAAGTCACCCAGAATTATTGTGTTGTGTTCTATTTGATTCTTGAACTTGAGAAGAGTTTGTTTGATGAATGTAGACACTTCATTGTTTGGGGCATATATATTTATTATTGTTATGTCTTGTTGATGAATGATTCTTTTAAGCAGTGTGAAATATCTTTCTTTATCCCTTTTGATTAACATTGACTTGAAGTCCACTTTATTTGATATGAGCATAAAAACCCCTGCTTGCTTCTGCATATGAGTCATATGATTTCTCACAACCTTTTACCTTTATTTCCTATGAGATGAGTCTTTTGGAGGTAGCATATTGTTGGTTTTTTTTTTTTCATTATTATTATCCTATCTGCTAGTCTATATCTTTTGATTGGTGAGTTTAGGCCACTAACATTCAGGGTTATTATTGAGACATGATTTGTATTCCCAGCCATTTAAAAAAAAATTGGCATTTAACTTGACTTGGTTTCTCCTTTGATCTGTTCTTCCTTTAGTGTAATACCTCCCTCTGCTGATTGTCATCATTGTTTTTCATTTCCTCTTCATGGAATATTTTGCCAAGGATGTTCTGTAGTGTAGGCTTCTAGTTGTAAATTCTTTTGTTTATCATGGAAGGTTTTTATTTCATCATCAAATCTAAAGTTTAATTTTTTAAACCTTTATTTTTTTATTTATTTTTATAATGGTGGTGCTGAGGATCAAACCCAGGGCTTCTAAAATGCTAGGCAAGCGCATTACTGCTGAGCCACAACTCAGCCCCTAAAGTTTAATTTTGCTGGATTTAAGATTCTTGCATCCATTTTCTTCCATTTTTTGGGGGGTTGGTGCTCCATGATCTCCTGGCTTTGAGAGTCTGGGTTGAAAAATCTGATGAGATACGAATTGGTCTCTTCCTATGTGATCTGATTACTTCCTCTTGCAGCCTTTAAGATTCTATCCTTATTCTGTATACTAGGCATTTTCATTATAATGTGCCGTGGTATAGATTTGTTGTAATTTTGTACATTTGGTGTCCTGTAAGCCACTTCTCTTTGATTTTCCAATTCATTCTTGATATTCAAAAATATTTTCTGTTATTATCTCATTGAAGAGATTGTGCATTCATGCGGTTTGAAACTCTGAGTACCTCTATCCCAATAACTCTTAGATTTAGTCTTTTGATGCTAACTCATAATTCTTGGATGTTCTGTTCATGGTTTCTTACTATCTTCACTGTGTGGTCAACTTTATTTTTCAGATTGTGTACTTTGTCTTCGTTATCTGATATTTTGTCTTCCAAGTGATCTAGTCTGTTGGTGACGTTTTCTATTGAGTTTTTTATTTGGTTTATTGTTTCCTTAATTTCAAGGATTTCTGATTGTTTTTTTTTCCCCCAGACTGTCTCTGTCTTGAAGTAATCTTTTATTACCTGTATTTGCTCTCTTACCTCTTTGTTGGAGTGATCAATTTTTGCATGTATTTGCTCATTTAGATCATTCTTTAATTCACAGATCTTTTTAATTATGAACCTTCTGAACTCCTTCTTTGACATTTCATCAACTTCACTGTCCATGGGATTTGTTATTATAGTATCCTGGTTTGTTTGGGGCAATGTCCTCTCTCCCACCCTTTTTTCCATGTTGTCTATGTGTCTTCCTTTCTTGCAGAGTGGATGTGAGATATTACAGTTTCTACTTATAATCTTGTAGTAGCCATGCAGGTTATCTCTACCTCAACTTGATGCTGGGCTTCCAGACTCTGTAGGTGTCCTATGATGGATGCACTGCAACTAAAGGTGGTGGTAACATAGGGGAAGTAACTTGAGATATCAGTGCCCCAAGATGGATTCAAGGTCTTTTAGAGATGGGGTTGAAATGGAGGGTCTTACACTGGTTTTGGGATGTCTGTTACAAGATGCAGCTGCTTCTAGGCCTTGTCTGTTGTTGAAAGGTAGAGGCTACTATGTGGGGAATGCTATGGCCATATCATCAGTGTCCCAATATGGAAGTTGGTTAGACCTGGGCTCCCAGGTGTGGGGGTGGGTGAGGGACCCGGACCTACTATGGGCCTGAGTCCCTCGCAGGTGGGCTGAGGTGAATCTGAGCTGGGTCTGAGCTCCAGCAGGTGTCTGCTGGTGGCAAGATGTACCTGGGCCTACTGTGGGCCTGGGTCCCATACAATGGGCAGAGGCAGATCTGGACCCAGGCTGAGTTCAGGAAGGGGTCTGCTGGTTGAAGGAGGCAGTCCTGTGCCACAACCTGATCTTCAGTGGGTGTATCTTACTTCTTTTGTATTTTTACCCCTTTTATTTCTTTCTATTGCCTAATTGATCTGGCTTGAATTTCTAACTCCATGTTATATAGGAGTGGTTAAAGTGGTCATCCTTGTCTTGCTCCAGATTTTAAATATAGTACTTTCAGTTTTTCCCCATTTACTATGTGATTGGTTTTGTATTTTTCAAATATTGCCTTTATGATGTTGAGGTAGGTTCCTTCTATCCCTAGTTTATTCAGTGTTTTTATCATAAATGAGTGCTGAATTTTGGTGCTGAATTTTGTCAAAAGACCTTTCTGCATGTATTGATATGACTAAGTGATTTTTGTCCTTAATTCTATTGATATGATGAATTACATTTTTGATTTGAGTATGTTAAACCATGCTTGAATCTCTGGGATAAAACCAACTTGGTTATGCTTTACAATTATCTTAATATATTATTGGACACATTTGCTAATATTTATTAGGGATTTTTGCATCTAAGTTTATCTGGGTTATTAGTTTGTAGTTTTCTTTCCATGATATGTGTCATCTGGTGTTGGTATAAGTGTGATTCTAGTCTCACAGAATGAATTTAAAAGTATTCCATTCCTTTCTATTACATGAAATAATTTGAGAAGTATTGGCATTGATTCTTTTTTAAAGGTCTGCTAGAATTTAGCTGAGAACATTTGAGACTCTAAAGAACATTTTTGAATAGTGACGAGAAGTGGTATATAAAATAAATCAGTAAAAACACTTAAAAACTTTTAAATAAAGTGCTAAGGCACAATTATTTCTGATATATTTGTCACTTTATTATGAGACATTGATTTCTAGGTAATATCAGTTACCTAATTTTATACAATAGTATATCTCAGAGGAATAGAGTTCAGTAATCCTGACTTTCAAGTTGTTTTCAATAATAAATAGATATGAAACTATATTATGTAATAAAATTTAAATACATATATGTACCCACTACTTTGTTAATCTGTTGTTTGAGTTAATTTTCAATTCAGTTAATTAAGATTTATTAAGCAACTAGTATGTGTGAGGCCCTGTTGCTAAATAGACTATATTGGTTAATACTATATTTTATAAGTTTGCATAAAATGTTACCAGGTCTTCTCACATCAAATATAACTAACTGAATATGTATTCATGAAAATAAGACTAGATAGCTTTTGGCAACCTTCAAAAGTGACTAGGAATTTAGCTTTTGTTTTTCTATAAGAGAAGCAACACGCTAAGCTGAGTCCACACTGTGCAACTTGCTAATATCAAGACAAAATCTGTTCCTCGGAAACTTATGCTTTCTGCCAAAATATAAAGTTTAAAGAAAGAGTCCCTCATTTCAGTGTGGCAGATACCATGATGTCAGAGTTATAAATGACATATACATCTATGTTATGAAACAGACAGATTAGGATGGTGAGAACATGGGGTTAAGAGAATAATTTTAGAAAATAGGCCCACTATGCTGATCCCCAAACGCTTTCTTTTCTAAGAAGCAATTTACCTGCAGCCCTGCTTGGCTTCAGTGGATGGGATATGTCACATTCCTCAGCAAACTACCTGTTCATTGCAGGAGAAATGCAGACCCCAAATAATGTTGATAAGAGGAACCCATGTTACCCCGAAGGAGGAGACTTTTGTAACTGGATCCCAAAATTTGTGAGATATGGTCAGTTACTCCTAACCATAGAATCTGTAAGAATGTATGGTTAAGAATACAAATAGAACCAGTCAGCATGGGCAAGGTAACCTTGAGTTGCCATGACTGGGGAGACTTGATAGTCTGATGTCACTCTGCTGTCAGGCAAAAGTGAAGAGGTGGATCTGGGTGGGACTCTGAATCCCAATAAAACTGGAGTGGAGGAGAGGTGCATTGTCTCTCCCCTCTCTGAGAGGACCCACTCTCTTCCTTGAGAGTGTCCCCTTCCCCTTCCCTTTTCCTATCTCTTACATAAACTCATTTCTGTTACTCTGAGTGACATGTCTGAGATCTTTCTTACTTGATCACAAGAATTGAAGTTTAAAGAGGGGGGGTCTTCACAGTTCCTCACTTTCTCAGAAGGCCCCAGCTCTGCAACACCTATGCCACTGTACTATGGGAACTGAGACTATTTAACCGAAGAAAAATAGCTCATATGCTGCACATTTAAGATGGCATTAGATTGAATCACAAGAAATTATATAGATAAAAATGTTTAGTCATCAGCGAATTCATGTGGTTTAATTAAATATTATTTTAAGAGGCAAGTCTCCATTTCTTCAAATGAAAAGTTGTATCTCCTCAACTGAATTGTTGCCAGAATTAAATGAGATGTCAAATCTGAAAATACTCAGTAAACTACAAATATATCTATGTGTTATATTTTCTGAGCTTGGGAAGAGTCCATACATGGGGCTGGTGTCTTATTCTAATGGCAGGTGAGTAGAAACCAAAGCTTAAAGGCACATATAAATTCAAAATCAGTGTACAAAAGGCAACACAGGAATCAATGTGGATTTCAAAAAAAATTTCAAATGAGTGTGATTTCTGAGAATGGTGACAGCAGAAATGAAGTCAGGTAGAAAGCCAGTATTGTAAAAACAAATACGAAATCCCAGGCATAGAAATAGGAGCACTCAATTTGAGGAATCCAGACCTTAAGCAGCTAGAATACAATATAGTGAATTGCTGCTGTGGGGAAGTAAAGTTAAGAACTATAATAGTGCTAACTATTATAAGTGTTCTATGCTAAACTCCTCTATAGGCACTATTTAATTTGAATTAGCAATAAGCTTAATATAATATATTGTTAATACCCATTAAATACGTGGTAAAATGAGGATCAAAGAGTTTAAGTCACTTGACAAAACTTATGTCCAAATCAAGGTCATTGTAATGCAAAGCTCATGGTCTTTACATGACTTACTTTCAGAAACCACACAGTCACCAGAGAACAAGGTTCAGAGCCCTGTGCCTGAGTAACTGTCACGCTAAGTTATACTTCAGAGAACCACAGCAACAACAGTAGAATATTAACAGTAAGAATAGCTAGGAGATACTAGTTAAGAATCTGCACTGGACTGGCCTGGTTCTCCGTGTACCAGAGGGTGACAAAGTAGGTTTGAGTAGACAGACCAAATTGAGACACTGATGAGGAACACAGAAAAGGATAAAACTGAAAGTTCCTGTCCTAGTAGGACCACTGAAGGAGCTTAAGCAACTAGTGCTGGGAGTCATTTCTCATAGTGCAGTTTTGGCAAAGTTACAAACAGTGAAGTCAGACCAACTTCAATTCAAGCTTTGCTCTACTGCTTTCTCTGTTGTTGATTCTGGAAGTTCTTTCACCTCTCTGAGGCTCAAATTTCCCATTTGTAATCTGGAAGTAATAAAGGCTCATGGGTTATGAGCCTTAAATGAGATAATGCACAGGCAGAACTTGGAGCTGTGTCTGACTAATTGTATTAACATACACTTAGTAACAAGCAGTATTATTGATTAGAAGATATGCATTTCCCTTTTTAGGAGGCGTAAAAAGTAACCATCTGTTTCATCCATGGGACCAACCTTGGCACAAACTTAGAAATCAGCGCAGGAGCAGGTTGTGCAGAGACATGGGGCAGCGATGAATGCATGGCATGTTCATGGTTCATGAAAAAGAAAGAAAGTTGAGTCAAGTGCAGAGATACTGAGTGAGTCTCTACCTCCTTGATGCCCAATTAATCATTCATTAAAAGGGATCCTGATATTTTTTGAAAGCAGATCATGAGGATTTGTATAAGTACACCCTTGAATTGGAAACAATATGTAAGCTAGACTTCTATTATTTTTAAACAGCACCAAAAAAGTATTCAAGAAAAATTTCCTGCTGGAAATGGTATATGGAAAACCTTCACATGAAATAATTACACATCCTGAAAGTGCATTTAGTAGTTTGTTTCAAAGAAAAATCAACCCTATGGTTAAATTTTTATAATATATGGTTGCCTAATAGATACATCATATTTCTTCTCTTTTATATGTTTATTTATAACTACTGGTTTTATTAATCAAAGAAGTTAGAATGTATATTTTTCATTGTGATAGATCCTGTACATGGATCAATATGATCTTATAAGAGATTTGTGTACAAGTGATTTGTGTATTTTATGGGTAGTCTCATAAAGTACAGTTTTTGTCTTTATTGCATTTTTTTCCCCAATTCTGCTCCAGAAACTCACAACTGCAAACTTCTACAGCATGATACAAGAAGTATATCACAAAGTTAGTACATGTCTCCAAATGAAATTCTTTCAGCTTTATTGAATCTGAGATATTTCAAAATAATAAAATCAAGCTTAATGACTACATTTCCAAAATATATTCCAGGGCCTCACCATTAATGCTTAAACAGAATTACAGATAACAGTTCTAAGACATACATGTGGTTAAAATCCTTCAATGCCCACCCCGCCTCCTACCCAGCTTCGTGATAGAGACAAGAGAGTCTTTTTATGAACCTTTATTAACTGCCGAACATCCTGTCTCCTTAACTCCAATTCCTGAATACTCACCTCCCCAGACTCCAGCTCCAACTCCATTTCCCACACACATACAATTAATCTTTAGGAAAGTCAAGCTATTTATTGTTCTCTGGTAAAATAGGCTTTTAAAAAGCCATACATTTCCTTAGACTTAAATATTCTCAAAGTACAGCTGCTGGTTTCTACTTGTCATTTAAGACATGGTTTAAGTCTGAGGTTCCCCGGAGAGCTTTGTCCTGTCCACTGGTTTGCATCCCCTGCCACATGATGCCCTTGCCTTCGTAATTACTTGTCTCCTAAGTAGAAAATGAACATGTGAGAGCAACTATACCTTTTATTTCCTCATTCCTGAAATCAGCATGTTCATGTGCATATAAGAGGAAGTCAATGAATATTTTTAAATGAATAAACAAGTTATCCTCCCTATTATTCTGTTCATTAATGCCCTATTTGCGTATAGATATTTCCACTTTAATTCTTGATCCAGGAATCTCATGGTTCTAGGTCACTGAGATTCTTCTGTGATCTTAGCAATATCAAAGACAATGGGCATGGGTTTCTCAACTACACAGAGTCTGGTGAACCACAGAACTAACACTTTCAGAAGACTCCCCTGGTATAGTCCTACTTGTTGGAGTCTGTAAACAAGTCAAGATGGCGCCTGGCATTTTGCAGAGGGAGTGGTTTGTGAAGAAATGCCAGCGAGCCATTAAGTGTGGAGATTCCTTATTGGTTGACTGCTGTATCTAGTTTATGTTAATTAAGATAAGCTGTGTGTAATGTATATATACCCCTCCTGTCCTACAATAAACAGCTCCCACTCCTGCTGTATCAATCTACACAAGTTGTTCGTCACCCCCCGGTTATTTTGCTGCAGTTGGTACTGCAGCACCTACTTTTACTTCTCTTCCTACCATTCATGTTCTGCAAATATGTGCATATCAGAGTTACTTAACACCGGTCCCGTTTTACATTGCTTGTGGGCCTGGAAGGACACTAATGATGAGTCTCTCTATATTGTGGATATTAAGTTTATTTACTAGCTTTGAAATCTTCCCTGCATTTGCTTCTGGATATGCTCATCTCCCTTCCTGACTTCTCCCTCCACACTCACGTTATCCTAGGGTTTGGATTTATATCCATTTTCAAAGTCTTTCCCAATTTAAATGATTTCATAATAAATCATTGAGTCATGCTCATCCACAGCCTAAAAAGTGACTTGTGGCAGCTTTAATGTTGAATCTAACAGCAGTGTTGTTTGTGAATAATTTTATTTTTATGTGATACATTCTGATTTTTTGCCATTTTCAGAGGAAAATATTTATGTTTAAAATTTTTAATGTGGTTATTTTTTGTCCACGGAGAAAGAAAATCTTGATATCACTCTTTCAAATTAAAAGTGTTTTAAATTATGTTAAATGATACTTAAGATGATTGTGGCAATGTTTTTGTAAGCAAAGTAAGATCCTTGTATTTTATCCACATCTCATGGATAGGAAAATGTAATGGGGTAAATGCAATGATATGTTCCATCTTTTACATGTCTAATTATTGATGATGATGATGATGAAAAAATTAAGTATAGATCTTTAGATTCTGACTTTATACCTCTCTCTCTGGATTATACAAACCTATTTACTGATGACTGTATGTGGACATTTGTTGGAACATTCTTAGTACTCTCTAAATTTGTATTTAGTTAATAAAATATGTATGAATTGTTATGATGTCTTCAAATGTTATGGCATTCTCCAGTGATATGTTATCCAAAACATTTTAATGGAACCACAATACCTAAACTTGAAATTTAGTATTTATTTCTAAAAGCTTATGAAAAATGTAGAAAGGCAGGATTATCTGAAGGAATTCACTAGTCTTTTCATTTCTCTGACCCTTTAAAAAGTTCTGCAAAAGCTCTGTTTGATTCTGGCTATGTTCTTTCATCCTTAATGCTCACCTCTGAATAATGTGCAGACTCCAGAGGGGCAGAAATTCAAGTGCATTTCCAGGACCTCACAGAATAAAAGTGTCAGGGACTGCATTGTGAAGGCTCTCCTACTGTCTAGTATAAAATGGTATTGGGACTTCCTCAAATAGATTCCCCCACTGGGATGCACAGTTAGGAAGCAATGCATAGCACATCAGAGGCAGGCCAGGCCCAAACATGAAATAGATGCCGTGGCTTTGTTATGAATATGACAGACTTCAGGGTCAGTGCTCCTCTCAGGAGGGAATGCACACTGTTTTTCAAAGGAGTTCTGGGACATGCAAAGAAACCTAACACTGTGTTTCTTCCCTCTTGACTCAAAATTCTGACAAATGGAAAGTATCCTTAAACAAGCAATCAACAAAAGCACACTTTAACACTAAAGCCACTAAGTGGTATTAACACTCTTAAATTGGAAGTGAATATATCAAGAGGGCCTAATCAAACAAATGTGCTAAAGAACCTATTTAGGAAACCATTTACAAGAATAGGTTCTTTCCACTCTCAAATGACTGGGAAGTCATTTAAAATGAGAGACTATACACAGCAGTGTGTGGCAGGATTGTGGAGTGATTAAGAACCAGGCATTAGAAACAAGAGCAAGGTTATAGGTCTCTCTGCAATACTTGATAATTCTGTGATCTTGGTGCTCTGTTTCCTCATAAAATGTCCAAACGTTTATGACTTCCTCCAGGTTTTTTCTTTGGGAATGATCAACAGTATACTGGGGTGTGTGCAGTACTGGGGTTGAATAATTGGCAGAGTCAGTAGAACACTAAAGAGGAATGTGTTGAGTTGACTCTAAAATTGGGAAGGGAAAAAATTGGGGAAAATCTGAGCTGGCCATAAGTCTCAATGTGTTTTGAGATGGTTTCCCTGTAGGAAGGGTAGGAACCATTGTGTGCATTTGGGGATACATCAAAATGCAAAGAGGGATGCTGCAGGTGTTGGAAGCAGCATCCAAAGTAGTCATATGAAAGTGACTAAAGGAATCCAAAGACGAAATAAATGGAAATAAAGAGTGTCAAATGCTGCTTCAGTGGTGGCAAGGTCCTTGCTGTGTGCTTTAAAGTTAGCCAGACACCAGAAGTTAGCCACCCAGGCTTAGCTCTGCAGAATACAGAAAGAATTAGATTAAAATAAGATGTCCCTTTAGCACAGGTTGAGAGCAAGAATGTGCTGTCATGGCATTTTGGACTTACAGACAAATGCCTATAGGTCATGGCCTGCCATAATGCTAAACTAAGGGAACATTGTGGACCTAGGGCCCACATTAGGGCATTGGCGGCCAGTGAAAACCCTCAGATGTGGGACCCATTCAGAGAATCTAGTACTTCCAATGATTCAGAAGTTAAGGTGGAGGATAAAATGATAGCGGAAACTAGACCTGTAATGAAAGACCCAGCAGGAGCAGCCTGACAGGGCTCATCCAGATCTGCTCCTAGCAAGAGAGATAACAACATACCACCATGAGACCGTGTAACCCCCACAGAGCTAGTGGAACTGGGACCTAAGTTCAGGAAGAAAACAAAAGAAAATACATAGGCATGGTTGCTCTGCTTTTGGTACACTGAAACAGGTGGGATAATGTTGAATGGCCTAGAACTGTCTAAAATGGCTTTAGTAACTGCTCACCCTGCTTTATGTCAGCAACTTTCACCAACGCTGCTGATGAAAGTGCTGGAACATTATTAGCTTAGATGCTTTTTGCCACTTATAATAAGTTGTCAAATTCAGAGATATTCCCATGCCCAGAGGCATCTGAGCCTCCGTCACCTAAGTGCCTGTGAGCAGGGGACTATCTCTTAATTTGCTGATGTATTATCAAATTCAGAGCAATTTTCAGGGTTGGGGATGAAATATGCTATTTACTTGCAGCCTTTCCAGATAGAATGAGCTTCACTGCCAGGATGAAGGGTTTAGTGTTACATGTGGCTCATACATCCATTTATGCCACCTTGGTATCAATATTATATCTCCATTAGTAAGGTAGCCTCTCCAGCAAGCATCACAACTGATAGCAGATCTGTAGGAGAAAGACTGCAGCAATAAAAGGGAGTATGTCAAACCTAGCTCAAACTGGAAGGACCTCCTTGAGTTTCCTGTCAACAATGTGGGAGGACTTAAGAGCAATAGGAATGGAAGGAAGGAAAATTGATAAACAACCTAATGTCATCCTAGTAGTTATGGAAGCAGTTGTTAAAGCACAAAATATTTCAGCCATTCTCTCTCAAAAAAGAAAAAGAAAAAGGAGTCAGTAAGATAGACTGGACTCCTCTTCTAAAAGGAAACAAAGACATGTGTCTTCTATTAGGAGATGCAATGGAAGTGGAACCCACAGCTCCCCGGAGGAGTCCTTGAGACCTTTATTGTGGGTGAGTAGGCAGGAGTTCAAGTTTCAGGAGTCTGGGCCATGTCCCTAGACCAGAGACTATATGCAGAATTGTCAACACATTGGTTTTAAAAAATATTCAGTGTAACAGCATTAGTGGACATAAGACTTCAGTGGATAGATATATGGTAATCCAGACAAATTCTCAGGCAGGTGTCCTGCTATTTTGCTTTCTTTATTTTATTATTTTTTCTCTCTCTCTCCCCCCACCTCTCTTCTAAACTAGGTATTGAACCTAAGGGTGCCCTAACTCTGAGCCAGATCCCCAGCCCTATTATTTTTTATTCTGAGAGAGTTGCTTAGGGCCTCACTAAATTGCTGAGGCTGGCTTCAAAATTGTAATCCTCCTGCCTCATTCTCCCAAGTTGCTGGGATTAGAGGTGTGAGGTACTATGCCCAATCAGGTTAACTGCTACTGATGGATGTCTGTGAAAAACAGAGTCCAAGCTGTAATACTGATGCTACAATTTGGATACCTGCCAGTCACCTGCTTCCTGGTGTTCATAGCTCCCATTCACAAATACATTATAATTACTGATATTTTATGGGGCAAATGTCTACATATTATCCTAGGGAAATTCCATTTGTGATGCCTGGAGATTAAGCATGTGTCAGTCAAAAAGCCAATATTAAGAGGGCACACTAAACACATCCCTGTTGTTCTACCTGAACCCTGCTGAATTGTTGTCAACAAACAATATCAGCTCCCTGGTGTCCATCAAAAGATGATGGGGAGAGGGCGGATAGCCTCCGAGGTGCAGCGCAGCAGGAGCGGTGCAGGGACTCTAGGAAGAGGTCTCTTGCCAAGCCTTCATGAAATAGCGAACCAGGAGCTGAAACCAACCAGAGACAGACCAGTCCCACCCCTCCCTTCGGACACTCCGGCAAGGAGCCTGGGGCCCGCCATAGCAGAGAGGTGACATCACCAAAGTTCCGCGGACAGAATTCCTTCCCAGCGGAATCCACGTTAGCAGGTGTGTGACTCCCACCCCCTCCAGATACAAGCAGCCAGGAAACCTCGGGAATCTCTCCGGGGGCGTGTCTGTAGGGAAGCAGAGGGG
>NW_026000037.1:42467731-42542466 GCF_001458135.2 Marmota marmota marmota | reverse complement strand
ATATAAATCAATGGATGTGTAATTGATGTGATTCTGCAATCTGTATATGGGCTAAAAATGGGAGTTCATAACCCACTTGAAGCAAAGTGTGAAAGATGATATATCAAGAACTATGTAATGTTTTGAACAACCAACAATAAAAAAAAATTTAAAAAAAAGATGATGGGGACAATATATGAACTGACTAAAGTAAACACAATTCACCCATCACACAGTCCTCTTAGCTCTCCTATGTAGCTGTTAAAAAAGCAGAATGGAATTTGGTACATGATAGTGGATTATAAAAAATTATTTATATGGTCATTTCCAACATAGCCACTATTCTGGAAGAACATAACCCTCACTGTGTTCTAAACCTCGCTAATGCCTTCTTTAGTGTGTGTGTGTGTGTGTGTGTATATATATATATATATATGCATAGGTATAGTGTATGCATATATATGTGTATCATTAATACACCTATGTGTATTTGTATGTGTGTATGTATACATACACATCCACACACATCAATGAGTCATTGTGCCTTGGGAACTTTATTTAAAAGTTAAGTATTTTACTTACTTATTCTATAAACCATTTCTCACTGCTACTCAAGTTTCTCAAATGTTCTCTGCTGAATTCTACCAGACCTATTTGCCTTCTTGTGGGAAAGTGGACAATGAACTTTTACCTGTACCTCAAGGATATCTCCATCGCTTTCTAAATAATGATCACATCAAATTTTCTTTCACTACTCACCAAAGCTACCCCTCCCCTATGCTTTTGATCCATTTGAAAATGACAGGATGAGTCATAAACCCTGAGAAAATACAGATCCCTGGCTTATCATTAAAATTCTTGGGTGTTGTCTAGTCAGGCAAGACCAGGTTATACCTCAAGCAGTGATGGACAAAGTTCAGGTGTTTCCACTTCCCTACATAGTAAAGCAATATAACAGTTTGTGGGGCTATTGGACAGCTTTCATAACTCATCTGGCTCAATTAATATACGTGTGTGTATGTATGTGTATAAAATTTGTGTAGCAGGGCTACAGTATAGGACTGAACTGACTTTCATACTCAAGTATTTAATCAGAACAATGAACAGTACACATAGGCGCACACACTTAGGACATTAGACACATCAAAACCTGCTGAGTTTACCATCCATATCACCCCAGATGAGTTTGGATGGGAACTTATGGTAGCCTATTCAGGGACATAAGTCCCCCACTGAATTTTACAAAGAAGTAGAAAATATTACAGTCTATTGGAAAACAATTTTCTGCCACTTATGCTGTCCTTATTCCTATGGAATCTGTCATCAGAGAAGCGCTAGTCAAGGTCACACAACTATTGAAGTTATGACTGAAGGAAATCCCAGCAGAAGAAATTACCATTTGGCTACACTGCAGATTAAACATACAGATCGAAAGACTCTGTGGATAACTGTGACATGCTGGGGACTGCCCATAAAGAGGTATGATATTGCTTCATGCCAGAATTGTCTTGTCTCTCTCAGCACTGCCTCAATGACTGGATGCCACTGAGGGGCATATCAAGTGAGGTGATGACCCTCTTCAGTGATGACAGATAGACCACATTGGCCCTCTCCTCTTATTAGAAGAAGACAAATATGCTTTGATTTGTGTGGACAGTTATAGGATTGATGGAAGCCTTCTCCAGCAAAACAGACAATAAGGAGACAACTATTAATGGACTGATTCAGCTGAGTGCCAGGAATGGCACACCATAGGTAATTGAGAGTGACCAAGCAACTCATTTCGCAGGCCATGATATGAAACAGTGGAGTCAAGACCAGGGCTTATTATGAATTTTACACCCGCCATACAATCCAACAAGGGCTGGATTAATAAGCAGAATGAATGGACTGCTGAAACAAACCTTAAGGATTGAGATTAACTCGATGCAGGGGTCGAATGCTCATCTACTTAAAGTACTGAGGACACTAATGTGCTAATGATGAGCCCAGATATCAGTGGCCTGCAGTTGTTTCAATTATACCTCGCCCATGGCCATCATTAAAGTTCCAGATAAGAGCACATCCAATGAACATTTTCTTAAACTGGCCTGGAGCATTAGTAACAACTTCTGTGGCTAGCTCCTCAGGGCATCACATCAGAGACAAGGTAGCAGAATACAACAGTTACTAATAGGGCATTATGTAAAAATGTGGATGTGTAACCGATGTGATTCTGCAATCTGTATTTGGGGTAAAATTGGGAGTTCAAAACCCACTTGAATCAAATGTATGAAATATGATATGTCAAGAGCTTTGTAATGTTTTGAACAACCAATAAAAAAAAGAAAAAAAAAAGATATACACCCACAATAAAAAAAAAAAAAGAGAGACAAGGAGACTGAGTTGGCCATGCACAGTACAAGTAAGCCACTGGGGGTGTTGCCTTACTGATCCCTCAAGAGGAGGAAAAATGTCTAAATTTGCAAGTAAAGCCTGCTGTGTTTGGAATCTGGCCCTCACAAGTACAGGTGATGTTACTCCTAAGTATCATCATCCAAGGAACACTTTGTATCAGTTTATGATAGTTATATATTCCAGGGGTGTCTTATTCTTTCTACACCCTGAAGCGCAAGTAGATTGGTCTCATATACTTGTCCAGGTATGCCTACTGTGAAGACTACTTTAATAACCCAAGATTACACAGTAGCATGCATACTGCCTCACGGACTGATTTGCCACACTATTGATGCCTGTTCAACATTTGGCATGTTCTCAATAGATTAGCAACAGGTAACCTATTCCTGGACTGAGTTAAGAAGCAATGCTAACCAGACTGACTGTTGCTTCTGGTTAGAACTCTCCGTGATTACAGCACTAGGACTTCCCTGGGTAGTTTTACCCACACAAAAGATGGAATGGACTGCAATAAACAGAACTGTACTAAAATCACAATCTCTCTCATTCTTTAACCTAAGTGTCTAAGCAAGTTAATGCTATCTTAATTTCCTTAGCATGCTTGCTGATAGGTTCTTGCTCTCTGTACTGCTGTTATACAATCTGAATGCCATGTGCCCATGGAGCCCTGTCCTGAGGGCTTTGTGTAGGACATGAGTGGTATAAAATTGTGAGGGACATTAAAAGGCTAATAAGGCACTAAAGGTAGGGAATGTTGGCAACTTTAGTGCCTTATTAGCCTTTTAAAGAACAAACATAAGAAAAACTATCTGAAATTTTAATTAATTCAAGTATATAAATTAAAATACTGTTATAGCATTATAGTCTTGTTCATTATTTTACATTTAAATTGATAATTACTGCTGGAGTGATGCCCAAAGAAACTCTTTCAAACACTGCATTTCCTTAACTTTCAAATATTTTAAATAAGCTTAAATAATTTCAATTGTAATTATTACTGAGGCACTACTGAGTGCTTACTAAAACTTGCTTTGAGAGAAGAAGGACTCCAAAGAATGTGAAGAAAGGAAATTCAGAGAGCAACTCGCCACTTTCCTTACTTCCAGTCTTTAGGTGAGAATCAAAGCAGAGTGACATTGGTTGTAAAGTACAGGAATGTACTCAAAAAATATCTGAAGAAATCCATCTATGTACTGAACATGCAACCTATTCCATATATTCCCTGGCTTATAGATGTGAGCAGCCCTCTATTTTATCCTGGCCTGCAGCTACAGAGAGGTGTGTGAGTAACAGCATGTCCAAAACCTCTTTTTCTTTGGGATTGGTAACAGTTTATGGGTGTGTTTACAGACCTGAGGTTGAGCACACAGGATAATGAAGGCCTTGTTGAACTCAAGGCACTTGGATCTGGATACAGAAGCCAGCCACACTAATTCCTAGCTCTGTGATCTTTGCACTATGCCTTGCATAGCCTCAATTTCATACTGTGAAAATAACAACAATATCTAATTCTGAGAACCATGGTGAATGTGAAATAAGGTCACACATACCAAGAGTCCACAGCAGTGCCTGCCTAATCCCTTTTGCCTTCTTTGGCTATTTACCATTTCAGAGGAGTAGAACTGAAAAGTCCAAATATTTTTATTCTATAACTTTTGGCTGATAATGTGATCTCTTAATTGTATTTGCTCTGATATCATGAGCAAAGACAGAGTCAAGAGAAAAACAAAATTCATAGATGACAAACTAGTATGAAAAGATCAGATTTAACAATTAATCAATTGGCCAAATTACTGAAGAATGATCAAACTATAGAGTGATTTGCAAAGTTGGAAAGTGATAGAAAAAATTCTGAGAAAAAGTAATTGCAGATATGAGTATACAAAATGTTTAAAAATCAGATTCTTGAGGGCTGGGGTTGTGGCTCAGCAGTAGAGCTCTTGCCTAGCTCATGGGAGGCCCTGGGCTCTATCCTCAGCAATACATAAAAATAAATAAAATAAAGGTATTACATCCAACTACAACTAAAAAATAAATATTAAAAAATTAGATACTTGAAACTATATTAAGAAAATTCAAAAGATATATTTGGAATAAAATTTTATATTTATAATAAATATGAATGATCGAGTTTACCCCAACTTTTGTATAGTATGCTCTCATATAAACTGACAATCAGTATACTAAGTCCCTGATAATAAATGGGCGAAAGCAAGGATAGAGATTATAGAAGAGAAAAATGAACTATTGAACAAACATAAGAAAAACTATCCAAAATTTTAATTAATTCAAGTATATAAATTAAAATAATGTTATAGCATTATAGCCTTGTTCATTATGTTTACATTTAAATTGATAATTACTGCTGCTAGTGATGCCGAAAGAAACTCTTTCAAACACTGCATTTCCTTTACTTTCAAATATTTTAAGTAAGTTTAAATAATTTCAATTGTAATTATGACTGAGAATAATTAGATATTGGGAATAACAGTTTTGGAGTAGTTCCCCAATTTTTTTTCAAACCAAATAGAGACACATGGAACTTACAGTTGATTACTGTGTATAGCAATAATGTATCAGAACTTTCTGGAAAAATATTTCCAGAAGTTGCATGTGTATTTGGCCATAGTCTAAGAAGAATCTAGGGATTAGGCAGTATTATTTAAAGGATTGCAAAAATAATATCCTCTGTGAATATAAGATATTAATATAGATATATCTTTAGAAATGAGAAAGGTCAGGTTTGTAAGAGAAAAGATAGGTGTTTGAATAATTACAATGTTTAACATTTTTCATAGCATATTGTTCATTTGGTTTTTGAAAATACCTATACAATTTAATTCCTTTAATGATTTCTAAAATATATATCACTTTACTTTTACAGTTGAAAATAAATTTGGAAGTGGTAAAATGACTTTCCTAAGTTCAGAAGTATAGTAAGCCTTTACTTATGCTAGGCCCTGAGTACCACCATTGACGTGTCTACAGTGTCTTCCATGGGGATTGGATGTAAAAATTAAAGTATTAGTATATGAGCTTAATAATAAGGAATAATATATTATCATTGACTATTATAGAGTTTGGGGATAGAAGTTTAGAATAATTGGGGTGAGATGTATATGGTAAGAAAAGAGAGTGCAAAGTTTTCTTTAGCTTTTGCTATTTTGAGAATATTGAGATAAATCGTCCCACTGATAGCTAAAGAAGAAAAGAGAAAATTGTCAGGAAATACTGACTCGAATGTTTTACCACAGATATAGGCATTTGCATCTGAGAGTAAGATAACAGTTATGGTTATCTTTGAGGATCTCTATTCTAGCCTAGAAAATCCCACAGGCACTGGACTTCTATAATTACTGGGACTAGACTTCTATAATTAATGGGACCTTGTGTTACTCAAGTATTCCTCAGTGGGCCTCAAAAGCAATTCAGTTTTAGGATTTGCTTTAGGTCAAACACATTACCTTTGCTTTATTCTAGAGCTGTTCTATCCACATCATCAAATTAAAAGTTCAGTTCCTGAATCATTTTAGGAACACTTCAAGTGCTCCATAGTCATATATTAGTGTAGAATTATATAATGGTTTCATCATCACAGAATGTTCTCTTGAGCATCAACTGCCCTAGAGTGTGATGAGTTCTTCTGGGAGAAAAATCCTCAACTCAGGCAAATCAGCGGTAATTGGACTATTCAGTGAGCTTGGGTTCTTTCTGTGGGGTTATTTTTGATCTCAGGGGACAATCTCTTTAATGTTTCTGGTGTTCTATAATTTTTATATGTTTTCTATGTATTTCACAATCAGGAAAAATACTATGGCTACAAATAATCAGTTATCCATCAACAAAACTATTAGGAGTAAAGTTTGTGTTTATCTAAAGTCATTTTGAAGACCTATTTCAGGAGGAATGCAAACAATGCTCATGAGAAATCCTCCCTCATTGATGGAATTATCCAAATAATGGAATCTAAAGTTGTTTCTGATCTGGGGTAAAGCTGTGAAGCTTATGGAAGTTGTGTTTTATCAATAACTGCTTATCCGTATCTATATTTTACCCCCTTTAAAACTGTGAGCTTTGAGCTCTTAAAGTATTTTCCAACGGTCTTGGATTCCACCACCATATCTTAGGCAACTCTATCGTAATCTTCAGATATATCCTGCATCCTCTAAAACTCCATCTAAAATTAAAAAATAATTCTAACCTTTAGTTTTGAGGATTGTCTTATTTAACTTTGCACTATAATCTCCAGATCCATCTATTTACTGGTAAATGTCATAAAGTCACTTTTCTTTATGGCTGAGTAATATTCCATTGTGTATATATAGCATAATTTCTTTATCCATTCATCTGTTGAAGAGCAACCACGTTGGATCCATTACTTAGCGACTGAATTGTACTTCTATAAACGTTGATATGGTTGAGTCACTGTCATATGCTGATTTTAAATCCTCTGGATATATGCTGAGAAATGACATAACTGGGTCAAATGGTAGTTTCATTCTAATTAGAAGACGATAAATCCAATGCTTACATAATTCCATCAGAATGGATTCTATTGTCATATTTAACTACAAAGATCCAATAAAAATAAACCTTAACTAAAGTTTAAAATAATTTTTAAAATTAAATTAAATTAAAAATAAATCATTTTAGAATTCTATCAAGCTTATTGGATTTACTAGTTATTGTTTGTGCAATATGAAATGGTGATGGCATAATGAAAATGTTCTGAAATAAAATTATTTGTCTTTTCTTGGGTGAGGGTGGAGTTAAAGTCTGTATCACTGAAAACAAAAAAGAGAATAAGAATACATACGTTTGGTTTGGTGTGACTCTTATGCCTCCCCACTTCTGGTACTAGAGATTGAACCCAGGGCCTTGTTCATACTAAGCAATTGTTTTACCCCTAAACTACACCCAAACACCTTCTACCATTTTCTTAATTCCATAGCCACAGGCATTTTCAACTATCTTGAGCCAGAGAAAACAATAGGGACAAATATACATTTTTTTAAAATGAAGATTAAAGGGGACAATGAATTTGAATACAAATCTATTCCACATAATTTTCTCTGTATTGTCAAGCTAATAGCTTGACTAGTTTTATCTTATGTATTTGAGAAAGCATTGATATTAGCTCAGGGCCATTTTTGTAGAAAATTGGACTATTCAATGAGCTTGGATACTTTCTGTGGAGTTATTTTTGCTCTCAGGGGACAATCTCTTTAATGTTTCTGGTGTTCTATAATTATTATATGTTTTCTATGTACTACACAATCAGGAAAAATACTATGGCTACAAATAATCAGTTATCCATCAACAAAACTATTAGGAGTAAAGTTTGTGTTTATCTAAATTCCTTTAAATGTCCTTTAAAATATTCTATTATTTGTTTATTCAAAGATAAAAGCATGATAAAAACAGTGACATCATGACTTTTTAAAAGTTATCTGTCAGGCCACTCAACAAGCAAGAACTCCCTTTGTTAGCTATGTAGTAATACAGACAATTTTGTTTAAATTTTATAAATTTATACCATGTGATTATACAATTTGCAAATAAAGTCTTTTGTGTTTCAAAAGCAGAAAATTTTAGATCTAAGGTTAATAACACTGAGAAGCAATTTGTAAAGATCATAGAGACAACACATAACATCCTTAAATCGATATTATATCAAGTAATAGGTCTCAAGACTCCCAAGGAGAGAAAAGAGTGTATATTTGGAGCTGTATTCATATTTCAAAGTCACCAAGGTGCCACTCACTGAAATATTCTGTCTATAAATAGACCCAAGTGACAGAATCATATCTTCTCAAAATGCAAAATGTTCTTCTCAGGGGTTCAATTAGTCACAGTAAAAACACTCAGAGCAGCTATCTTCCCAAGCTTGTGTAGCCCATAAAACTTGGTTTTCCAAAACATTTTCATAATCCATTATATCTCATGTAATCAAAATCCATTGGAGGACTCCTGTTTCTTTCTGATTATTTCAGTAATTATAAGTAATCTTATTCACTGTACATATAAATGTGGTAGCCATGATTTGGAATAAGATATTCAAGAAGATATCTAAGGCATAACATATACAAGGTTCATTCAAGTCAGAATGTTATTTTCCAGATATAGTGAAAGGTTTGCTGGGCAAGGGAATAGTGTCACTTATTGATTGAATTTGTGTAAATTTTAAATCTAGTAATGTATAGTCAAATATACTTCTTTTTAAAATGTAAATTCTTATAATCCAACATACCAGGCCAATAATATCACATCCTAATCCTTAGTCCTTATCTCTGGAATAATAAAGTTGTCTGCCTGCTGGTTTGAAAATTTCTTGTACTAATGTGTCATTAGCAATTTTATAGCCAATTACAAGCAAAGAGCCTAATACAGTATATTAAAACTACTTTCTCATAGCAGGATATAAGATCAATATTCATAAATCAATAGCTTTCCTATACTTCAATAGTGAGTCTTATGAATTAGACCAGAAATGCTACAACTTTTAGAAGAAAACATGGTCAACACTCTACCAGATAGGTGCAGGCACTGTCTTCTTCAACAAAACTCCTAAAGCTCAGAAATAAAATCAAGAGTTAGCAATTGTATGACATCAAATTAAAAAGCTTCTATACAGCAAATGGAACAAATGAGAGCATGAAATGAGAGACTTCACAATGGGAAAAAAATCTTTGCCAGATATTCCTGAAACAGAAGATTAATATCTAGAATAAAGAATTCAAAAAGCTTACCACCAAAAAAAATCTCAATCAGTTATGGGCAAAAGAACTGAACATACATTTCTCAAAAGAAAAAAAAAATATAAATGTTCAACAAATATATGAAAAAAATGTTCAATTTCCCTTAGCAATCAAGGAAATGCAAATCAAAATTGCTTTCATATTTTATCTCACTCCAGACAGAATGGCAATTATCAAGAATACAAATAATAAGTGCTGGCAAGAGAGAAAAAGTGTATACTCATCTCCTGTTGGTAGGACTGCAAATTAGCACAACCACTCTGAAAAGCAATAAGATGGTTCCTCAAAAGACTAGGGATGGAATCACCATATGACCCAGCAATCCTACTCCTTAATACTTATCCAAAAGAATTAAAATCGCATCCTATGGTAATATCAATCCACATCAATGTTTATCACAGCACAATTCATAATAGTCAAGTTATAGACTCAACCCAGGTGCCTTTCAATAGATGAACAGATTAAGAAAATGTGGTAAATACACACAATGGAGGTTTACTCTGCCACAAAGAAGAATGAAATTATGGTATCTGCCAGTATATGGATGGAAATAGAGAATGTCATCCTAGAAGATATAAGACAAACTCAGAAATTGAGGGATATTTCCTCTCATATGCAGAAGCCAGAGCTAAGTAAGGGAAAGAAAAAAAAAACAGGAGGGAGGTGCGGTGTCAGATCTCATGAGGATATAGGGAAGATCTGTGGAGTAGAAGGAGGAGTGGAGAGGGAGGGAGGAGGAATGGAAAGAGGAAGTAAACACAGAATGAATTTACAAAATTATACTATGTTCATGTATAAACACAGTAAATTCCACCTTTATGTTTATTGATAAAGCACCAATTAAAAATTAAATAAATAAAAGTAAGATCAGTGGCTTACAGGATAGAGAATAGGGGTAGGAAAGGGGAGGAGAAAGAAGAGGCACTATGGAATGGAATGGCACAAAGTCAATTCCATGCATGTATGATTGGGTCAAAATGAATTCAATTATTATCTATAACTATAATGCACTAATAAAAGCATTAAAAACAAGAAAATCACTTTCTTAACAATGAATGAATTTAGGAATGAATAAATGTATACATTGATTGATATAACTCTATTCCCTAGTCCCAACAAAATAAATAGCTACAATCTTCTAGATCATGAACAGTACTTTAATACTTGCTTAAAAAATAATTTAATTTGCTTTTCAGTACATCTCATTCTCCAAAATTTTAAAACCTTCTGTAAAGGGAACTGGTAAGAGCTGCATATGATATTTCAGGTACTGATACCCTGTGTATTTAGCTCCACATGAATTTGTGGTAGAGTTAAAGAGATCCTAGACTTGCAACCCAGATCAGCTTGAGTATATATTCTAATAATTTCTTCACTCTCTCTGATTTTTTAACCCTCTTTAAATGGGGATAGCAAGTATTAAATAAAATACTGCTTGCAAAGCATCTGACACATAGCAGATTTTTAAGACTGACAGTAAATACAGTGACCTTAACTCAGGCAAATTAAACTATGTGTTCCATAAAAAAATAAGTGTTTTAAATATTTTTAAAGTTAAAGCTCTTGAGGAATTGTTGTGTAACACACACACACACTTAATTATTTAGTATACTTTACTGTTATATACTTTTGCATAGAACTGTCTCAATCATGGATTGGTAAATTTTTCTGCAAAGAGGCAGATAGTAATTATTTCAATTCTTGTGAGACATACAGCCTCTGCTGTAACTATTAAACTCTGCTCCTGTACAGCTAAATCAGCCCTATACAAAACAATAAACAATTGTGCATAAATAAATATGCATGTCTGTGTTCTAATAAAATTTCATTTATGGACACTAAAATTTGAATTTCATAGAGTTTTTTTGTCATAAAATATTTTTTTATTTTCTTCAATAATTTAGAAATGCAAAACACATTCTTAGCTTTAATAATCAGATAACAGACTTGATTTGTTTCCACAACCAGAGTTTGCCAACTCCTGTTATTAAAACAATCTATATATACTGAAATTTATGAATGACTAAGGGAATTTTCAAGACTAATGTTTACTATACAGATTTCTTGCCCATGTGCTGAATTAATAACACAGCCACCTTTTGAGAAGTGAATTAACTTTATTAGTAATATCTATATCTAATATCTCTATATTCAACATTTATTAGATCTTTTTGTCTTCTATGTCCATTTTCTTGGTGAGCTCATCCAGTGTTCTGACCTTAAAATCATTTACAGATTGGTGAATCCAAAATTTATATCGATAACCTGAATTTATTCTCTGAACCATAGACTCTTACATCAAAAAAACTATTCCACCTTGACGTCTAAAATACAACTCAAACTGGACATGTTCAAAACTAAATTTATGATTTTTCTTCCAAACCTCTCATAGTCTTTCTATCCCAACTTATGACAATTCCTCTATTTTTTTAGGCTAAATTTTTTGATTCTTTGCTTTCTCTCACAACATGCATCCACCTGCAAAACTCTTGGCTCTCTCTTTAAAATATAACTGAAATACTAACATTTCATGACATTTTTATTTTATCATTACCATCGTCTTTAAGTGGGATTATTCAAATAGGATCCCAAATAGTACTGCTGTGTCCACACTGGCAAGTTACAGTCTATTCTTGATAGAATATATAGAATGATCTGTCACTACCTAACACATGCTGTTTCTATGTACATCTCTCTGATAACTTTCAACTTCTGTTAGGGAAAATGAGAATGACAGTATTTGCTGTGTCTTGCAGGGACCTATATAGATGCCTCATATTTCTCATTTCCTCCACTTTCCTTCCCTCATTTGACCTCCTCTAGCACAACTCTTCCTGTTGCACACTTTACTAGAGCCATGGTGGTCTCCTTGACATTCTTGAGAGATAACGCTCACACCTGTCTGACTTACTCTGCTTCTTGCTTGTAACATAGGTTTTTGTTTCAACACTGCCTCTTAATGATTACCGATCTATTTAACACTATATCCAACACCCACTCCCAGCACTTTCTTGCATAATTTTTCTCCATCATGTAGATACCATGTGACAAATATTGAATATTTTAACCATAAAACTGTTCCATTAGCATGTAATCTCCATGATAGCACTTTTTATCTGTCTCTTTGGCTATGGTACTACCTAGTAGAGAAGAATGCTACCTGGCATAGTAAGAATTCCAAGTAAATTTGTTGAATAAGTAAGGATCTTTTGGGCACTGGGATCTTTGGTGGGTGATATTTATTTTTGTTTCTTTGCACGTTTGTAGATCCAATCAGAAAGAAAAGAATAGCTAGGACAGACTTTAGATCAAGAGACACAGGCCTGGTGTAGTGGTGCATGCCTGTAATCACAGCAAATTGGGAGGCTGAGGCAGGAGGATGGTGAATTCAAAACCAGCCTCAGTAACTTAGTGAGGCCCTAAGCAACATAGTTAGAACCTCTCTCTAAATAAAATATAAAAAAGGGCTGGGGATGTGGTTCAGTGGTCAAGTGCCCCAGGGCTCAATCTCTGGTCCCCCCACTACCTGCAAAAAAAAGACACACATATTAGGCTCTAACGTGGTAAATTAAAAATTTTATGACTTAAACTTCCTTAAAACCATGCTAAAAGAAGATAGAAATGTATATTTCTATTATATATATGAATACATGCATATACATATACGATACATATGTGCATACCACAAACATGGATGCACATATATACACTTCTACATATACATGATAAAATACAATATATGTATGACTTACTAACTTTACATTATTGTGAGGATAAAATATGATCAAGGTTTTTGAAGGTATTTTGTGAACTTTAATTTCTATTCAATATGAAATCATTAAAAAACAAGGGTTTTTAAAATTTTTTACCAATTATTTTAGGCTAAACAATTCATTTCATTACATATACATATTTATTTATTTTTGTCCCATAAATCTTGTAACCTGAATTGGATGAAGAACTACTTTTAAATTCAAATTTAGGTTGATGGTATAGGGATTATTCTCCAGATGTAGGAGGAAGAAAAGGAAAAGAGTCTTAGAAAAAAATTCATTTTATCATCAATATCTATACAGTACATTAGGGGACAAAAAGAATAATAAATAGAATTTAATCAAAATCATTTTATTAAGTTGTGGTAATCAAGTAAACTCAGTGAAATGACTCTTTTGTAGAACACTTGCCTAACATGCCTAAGACTCTAGGTTTGGTCCCTAGAACTACAAATAAAAGTTTATGCACTTCATTTGGAGAATTTATGTGCTATTATAGGAATGAGTATAGATGAGAAAGGATGAGGATTAGAGGAGATACATGTGGAAGATGAGGGATGAGGAAACTTTGGTAGTTTAACAAAGTTAGAAAGTTGAAGCAATAGAGATCTACTAAGAGTAACTAAAATGATGGGATTAAGATGACATTATGTCTGACAGGTTTAGAAAATATCAACATATTTTTTATTTCAAGGTCATATAGAACATTCCAATTTTTTAAAAATTGGTATTTTGAAGAAAGAAATAAAATGGAGACTTTTAGAATCAAGTTATATATTATCACCTAATATACCTGCAAAAACATCTCTGTGGTTAACAAAAATTAAAGTGATATTAGAGGCACATGTTACAACTGAGGATATATTTCATCTGCTGATAAACCTCTTCAAAGTTGAAAAAACACTCTTTCTGGCCCTTATGGAAATAGGTCATCAATTTTAGAAACCATGGAAATCAGAATTTATATCAGTAATTTGCAAAACCCAATAATTTAATATCTATTGTCATTATAATGGTATCCATTTCCATGCAAATTTTCCTTAAAACCACACAGCAAGTGTTAATCCTTATATTCATTTGATTACTTCCTGTCCACTATGTCTCTATAAAAACTCCTGGATTAGGGGGTAAAGAATCCTGCAATTTCATTCCAATAATGAGTATATTTCAAACATCACTTTTTGCCAACACAGGTATTGACATACTAACAGAGGGTGGTTAAGTTCTGAAGTATATCACAACATTTTAACTCTTGTATAAAATACACTTATTATTTTATTGAGTCACTGCAAAAAATGTTTCTCAATCACCTAAAATTCCTCTAAATTATGATTAATGCATTATTCAACAAATATTGCCCCTGTTGAAGAGTAATTCCATATTGAAAGTCCAGAGAGGCAAACATGTACAGAACACAGATAGTAATACATGTATCAGCTTTTTTCATGCTACTCTTGGTGTTAAAACATATGGTACTAACATAAACTATGAGATATCTACAAAAGAATAATGATTTGAAAATGAAGTCCAGAATACAAGTTAAATGTTGATAAAATTTGTTTCTGGTTTGACCCATGACTGAATGTCTAACATACAATAGATGCCGAGTAATTATTTGTTTAATAAATGGATGAATAAACAATTCTCACAATCATATGCCTCCACCTGCATATTCATGATAAAATATGACATTTATGATTGTCTAACTTCACATTTCTCTGTATTACCAATGTCTTTTCATTTTCTGTGTTCTGATACTTTAAGATATATGAGGCCTTGTTAACCTCGTGTTATCAATGCCTACATATAGTAACTCATAAAGAAACCTGGTTTTCAAATGAAAACCAATTCAGAGCTCACAGCTACACATACATTCTCTGTAAGGTTCTAAGCTGGCGGCCAATATCAACATGCCCTAAATTTTCCAGGTTTGGTATAGACATCTAGGAACAGCCCTGTGTCTGAGAGTTTGTTGAAATTATTAAAAGTGCTCAATCCTAAACCTGCTTGCTCACACTGCCTTGCTCCTTCATTTCCAGAAATACCAGAACAGAGGCTCTTGCTCACACTTTACCGTTCTCTGCCTCCTGACTGACCTGCAGCTTACCCCCAGGGCCTTGCATGGCACATCATACCTCTGGTTTCTAGCATTGGACAACAACAAACTTCTTCCTCATAATAGTCATTTCCTTATCTGTCATACCAAATGTGATTAAAACAGACACCAGGTGTCTTTAAAATACAATTCCTCTGGAAAAGAGTTTCAACTCAAACAAGAAACGTTTCCACCTTGGGGGGAAAAAGTTGATCTCATATGAAAGTAATTGAGATACTTTTTACCAAAGTAGTTTGCAAAATTGTAAGTCTGCAAGTCTCATTTTAATTTGATGGAAAGTTTCTGTAAGACACTTTGGTAATATGCAAACCAATATTAATTTAGTTTGTGATAAAAAAAACACAAACAGAACACCAACTAGATAAAATACCTAATAGTAAAATGTGATGTTTAAAATAATATATATGTTCCACATTATAGAACACATATCATATAGAAAATGTATAAAGTACTTGTTCAACAAACAAAAAACTATAATTCTGTATTCATAACAAAATTTGTATTTGGATAGTCATGCAACAAAAACTGTGAAGTTAAGCACTAAAATACAGAATGATTATAACTATTGTACTGAGTTTATGGATATTTTATTTTCATTTTTAAAACATTTCAAGAATAGAGAAAATAAACTACGTATGCACAATATAGGTATAATAAAGTCAATTATTTTTACCATATTAGTTCAGGTCTTTTTTTTTAATAATAAAACATTACAATATAACTAAAAGCTTCACTGAATCCCTTTTTCTCCTTGCCCATAATTTATGAATAAAGCATCATCTTTCATATGCAGTTTTAAATTTTTTTCCTACAATGGATATTCCTTTGTAATCAGTAAAATCATTTTAAATTTATCTGGAGGGGTCTTATCATGTCTCTTCATACTGAATGAATATTAATCTGCATCCCTATTTTGCATTTTAAAATGACAGCATTTCAACTTGAACTTTGCCTTAGCTTGGTGTATTTGCTGTGTGGAACTGACATTCTACCAGAGGTGTCATATCATGGGTCATTTAATAAGTATCAATTATTTAAAGCAAGACATTTTAATCAATTCAATTTGTGTTCATTTATTGATAACTAGAGAAAGTCTATTTATTTAAATGTTATTCAGAACATAGGACCAGAAAATAACTTCAGTATCTCAAACAAATTTGGATTCTTATCCCAGGAATTTATCCAGTTGGATATACTACAGGCTTTATGCAGTAAATAGTTCACACTGCAGGGAGAGTGCTAAATTACAAGTAATTTATCCTAGTTCTTTTAATAATAAGTATTGAACCGTTAAGGTTTTAAACAACTGGATAGGTAGTAGTAATTATATCAAGGGTTTTTAATCAGAAAATTTGAAATTTTAAAATTTTATAATTTAATGTGATCTTATGTTTGCTTAGATGACAGAAACTCTACAGGATCTCTCAAAAAAAGTTAACATCTAAAAGCTCTCCTTAGACATAACCATACTTTGAATAAAATGCTCTGCCTATACAACAACTTTGCATTGCTTCCAGTGCCTACAAGGAGAGTTTCTACAAGTGAAATACACACCATCCATTCAAATATCCCCTACTGGACGACAGCAGTCATCATTGGTGTGCATGGGTTTCTAATGGCCTAGATTGGCAAAACTCTGATTTTCCTCAGGGTCTTGAAGTCAGTTAGGCCAGGGATGCTTTTATTTTATTTAGTTAATTCACATATTTGTGTATTCATTTATTTTTGTAATGGAGTCCCACTGTGTTGCAACAGCTGGCCTCAAATCCCTGGTCTTGAGGGACCTAACTGTCTCATTCCCCTGAGTACTGGAATTACAGGTGTGCACCACAGCTTCTGGCTGCAGGCTGTTTTGAAAAGAGGAATACAAAGTCTGTGGCTATTGTCTTTATAAATTGCACCTCTTAAAATATCTCTACTGTTAACCATTCTAATTGTCCCCTGCAATCTGTTCTTTCAATTCCAAACATAGCAGGGGTTCATTTATCAGCTAGATTTCTAGGTGTGCTAGGTAGTTCTATATGCAGGTGGCACTCAATTCCTTCTCCAATCCACTATTCCTTCTATTCCACCCTTTGATATTATTATTTGCCTGACATTCATTCTGATACATATATGCTCTTTTACATTCATTGTCTATGAGTTACTCATCTTTGAATCCCTAAGAGTTCTGAAAAAAGTATCATATAGATACTTAATAAACACACATTAAAATGCATAAATTTAGACATAAAGGAAATACAAAAAATCTGGGAAGTTGTCAAATTATAAGAAACTTGGGAGCCAGGTGCAGTCATACATGCCTATACTGCCAGCTACTGAGGATGCTGAGGCAGAAGGATTGCTTGAGCCCCGGAGTTTGAGAAAAGGACACTTAACTTCTTTTGTTTGTTTTTCTCATTTGTTCTAAGGATCAGCAAAATGTGAATTCCAAAAACATTAATTCCTATTCTGTTTATAACATATTTATACCTCCTGGAATTCTGGTAATTAAGCTTTAGAAATGAATTCTGTTAGTCCTTATAATACAATATCATGCAGCTAAGCTTAATAAAGTATAAATCTGATTTATACTTCAAGATATAATTATAATGTTCAAGGTATATAAATTATATATTTTTCTTTTTTGTTCTTTCTAGAGATTAGGAGAATATATAAAAGTTTTCACAGTGATTATCACTGGCATTAAAGTTGCATTTATTTCTAATAGTTTTTTAAAAAAATATTTATTTTTTCCATATTGACACATATTCATTTTATGACAAAGAAAATATGAATTATTAAGGGATTAAATAGAGCAGTTTTGTGTTTAAACAAAATGATTCTTTAGCCAGTTATTCTGTATTTTCCTTAAATACATAACTGTTTCATCTAGAAAGCTTTTTTCTTTAAAAGTTAGAAATTTGATTTATATAATTTGATTTAAAATAATGATATTTATCATTTGCCATTTGTTGAACAAAATCATTGATCAAAGAAAGGAATTTGCAAATCTTTATTTTTGCAGTTATGCATTTCCTATAACATTGGCCCACTCTCCCCTATTATTTCATACTATATATTTTGAATTCACTTGACATAGCAATGAACTCTATATAGCTCTGTTTAGTTATCAAAGAAATGTTGAAAATATTTCAAAATATCAATGTTGAGCAATGATTAATAATAGGTATAAATGAACAGCTCCTGGTATTGTAAAAGTAATTAGCAGCTTATTCTTCTTCCAAGACAAAAATAAGGAATACTTCTCCCTGTTAAAGAAAAAAGTGGTAGATTTCCACCAAATCTGCAAGTGGCAGCTGGTGCTTCATTTGAAACTAGCCTTTTGTTTTAACAAATAAAAATCATCTAGTGTCTTTCTTGGATTCTAATCATAGAAGATAATATCAGAGAGTCCTATTCTACAATTGTAGTAACTTGCAAAGCCTCACAGACAGATGATTCCATTATTTTGGAACTGTCAATCACATACCCAGTCATTTATATTGCTTTTGATCTTTCATTGTTATGTTTCCTCATGGACATTTCTTTTCTCTTCTTTTTCATAGGATATTTAAACATTCAAGTCTATCTCCTTTCAAAGGGCATTCTAGAAGATTCCATTAATATTCTTTGCCATAGAAGAGAAATAAGATGTTTTCTTCATTTCACTTATGTTATAGATATGATTCTTCAAGTTAATCTAAAAATTTTTGGAAATCATACTTCTACTATTATTATAGCAATATTTTTTTTTCTTGCCTTATGGAAAACTGTATGGGACAATATAGCTTTCCACGGAGCATAAATTCATTATGATTCACAGTCACATTTACCAAGACAACTCATCGATGTTCACGAAGTCAATAAACAACCTTTGAAATGAATTGAAACTGGAAGCATTCTAAGTACTGAAGAAATTTAAGCTGTAAATATAACACAGCAAGCAATCAAATAACTGATGTGGATTTTCAGACCTTATTATCTAACATTTCTGGCTACCATACCAAAACATTTTTGTGGGGACCCCCTACTGCAAAAAAAGTCAGCAATCATATGCCCATTTGTTTCTGTCAGAAAACCTGCCATTATCCTTTCTGTCTTTCCTTGCTTAATTGTAAGCTATAAAGCTATCATACATTTTGTTGTTTCTACCTCTAAAATATGCCTAAACTTTGTATATATCTTTTCAATGACACTATTATGTGAGTTGAGGACAACAATATTTTATACTTGGTTTAGAACAACACATCTTATAGCCTCCCCTCCGATTTTCTCTTGATTCCAATTCTTCTATAACAGTCAGAATGATTCACTTTCTACTTATGTCCTTTACTTTACCCTTTGAGATAAAGTCCATGCTGCTGCTCAACTCTTCCAACCTTATTAAATCTTTCCCTTTCAGTTCCTGGACAGCATCATGCTCTTTCTTAATTCTCTGCAGGGATAAACTGTGATCCTTCTGTCAGAAATCCACATTTTCCCACTTGTCTCCCTTTTCCCTGGCTAACTTCTGCTACTTTAGAAGTTGTTTCACTCAGAAAACTATTCTGCCTTTCTAAAACTATTTTCATAACCCTTGCTACATTTTCTGTTATACATTTTTCATCCTACATCATACCTTTCAACTGTATTTTAATTGCAATATTTGCTTGACCTTAGCCACCTCTATGAGGTAACATTAATGAGGATTGGGAGTGCCATCTTTTGTTCATCATTTGTTGAAGAAAATAAATAAGTGGAATTAAGATTCAATAGCAAAAAATATTATTCATATACATCTTATCATAACTCAAATTTATTGCCAAAATGAACAGAACTACCTAGTTTTCTTCCAGCCCAGGGCTTTCAAATTCTTGGCTCTTAAAGAATTATCTAAAATACTGTCATCATTCCAAAGCCACTGCATTTCTTTTATATTGTTCTCAATTTGTTTTCACTCCTTTCAGGGCTGGGAATTTTCTGCTTTCTGTACAAATAAATCTATTTTTCTATCACAAGCAGGTTTTCTGTTTTAGAGCTGAATCCTAATACTGCCAAACACCAAGGATATTAAGCTTAATAACCCACTACTAGGACCCTTCTCCATAATGGCCCTCTGTTGGAGTAGCTCTCTTTCCTGTGTCCTCTGTATGAAGGTACCCATGCGAATAGAGAGCCATACCACCATAAGTGAAAGATCGTCATCTGCTCAGTAAAATGTTAAAGCAGTGAAACAGGATTCCATTATTACCAGGCTTTCTGAAAAACAAGGTCATGTGATTTTTCCTTCCCCAAACTTCTTTATTCTCTGCCATGTATTTAAGCCGTCTACTTTCATTCCCTCTTTTAGAGTGCATTTAATTATAAAAAGGTCAGAAAGGAAAGTTTAAAATTTCACTGTCTTTTTAAAATCAAGTGTTTCTAGAGGCTCTATTGAGTCATACCTGCATAGCTGCAGAGCTAGTGAGGTCCTGGAAACATGGGAAAGAAAAGACAAGATTCTTAAAAATGTTTTTATTCAGCTAGATGTAAGGGTGCACACCTGTAATCTCAGGGGCTTTGGAGGCAGAGGCAGGAGGGCTCAAATCCAATCTCAGCAACTTACGAGGGCACTAAGAAACTCAGTGAGACCCTGTCTCTAAATAAAATACCAAAAAAAAAAAAAAAGGCTGGGGATTGTGGCTCAGTGGTTAAGTGACCCTGAGTTAAATCCCCAGTTAAAAAAAAAAAAAGATTATTTTGGGGGGAAGACAGACCCATAAATAGACTGTTTCAAAACAATGTGAGATTTTAAATCCAGGTTTGAGCAATTTTACCAAAGCATTGATAATTAATGATTAATTCTGCTTGGAAAGAGCTAGGAGAAAGAGAAAGAGATTTGTTACACAAGAAAGACTCCAAGGGTGCAGCACACACCTCTGTGCTTAATGTGCTATTGCAAGAAAACATTCAGGTAACCAAGAATACCCATGTGAATCAACAGATTTACTTTGGTTGTCACAGAAGAAAACTAATGGCATTTTAGCATTTGCCTTTAGTCTTGATTCATATAATTTTATAAATTTGTCCAGTTTCAACTGATACCTTACCACTAATGTGGCTCGGGAAAACAGAAGCACAGGGCAACAGATATTGGCAAGCTTGAGAACAAAGAAATCAGCCCCTATAAAGAGGAGTCATATTAGTGTCCTGGTGAAACCTCTACTGCAGGGTGATAAAGTAGAAGAGGTAGGTGTATTGCAAAAAGGTCCCTCAACATGTTTGTTTGAGCTCCTTATATCTAGGAAATTTGGTCTAGTAAAGAACATTATTTTTAAAAAATAAATGTCCAAATTTCAATTAATGAAATAGGGCATTATGTATGAGACCATTCTTTCACTTGGTTACATACTCAAAATTTTTCTGCTAGGTATCTAGGACAGAATTTTTAATTCCTATTTTACAGATGAGTTGCTGAGGAGATTCAGTGAAATTAAGTTCTATTAAAACTCAAGAATTCTTGTGAAAAAACCAAGGTTTGAGCATTCTGGCTGCAAGCTCAGCATTCAATTCTCCTTAGATCCAGGCTCAGTGGAGATAGAATACAGTATCTATCTTTTGCAAAACATCCATATATGAACTCAATGACAACTTAAATTCGTTCTTTGATACTACCAATCCCTTTAAATTTTTTTTATAGGTCATAATATCTAAAGCACTAAAGACTGAACAACATTGCAGGATTAGACATAAATTCATATTTGTAGTGTGCAAATATGTTTGAATAAATGAACACTACTTTTATTTGTTCATTTGTCCACTCATTCATTTACCATCTGCTCACTGAACACTCATCTATAGGACAGCATTAGTACCAGCCACTGACCAATGATATATAGATAAATCAAAGTCCCTGCCCTTGAGGAGTATCCAATTGAGCTACAGATTTGTAAAAACATAGATACAATTTTGGGGATATAGATAAAATGCCATGGGAGAAGATTCGGCAAAAAGACAATCATCAAACAAGATCTTGGAAGCATTTTTTTAAGATGAATAAAGTATAAGGGCATTGTGGGACGAAATAAAAGGGTATATGATTAGACATAAGCTAAATGTGTCCAGATTGCTATCCAAATGTGAGAAGCCTGGTCTGGTGAATGCTGAGTCCAAGAAGTAGTAACTTCAAATATTTTCCATAAGATAAAATCAATTATGCAACACAGTAAACTGCCTTCAAGCCTAAAACAGATCATGTAAAGACAGCACATTTACTGTTCAAATTGTTCAAACCAATCAAATGAATTTATTCCTTAATGAAGATTACTTGGGCATTTGCATCCAAAACTTGTCTTTCACAAACAACACATTACCCTTCTTTATTTCTGTAACAAGAAGCAGCTATTGCTTATTCTAAGAGCTAGATATTTGTGGTTTAGGAGAAAAAGAATAAAGGCATTCCAAATTAGTTCTCACTACTCTGAGACAGATGCCCACATATTCTGATGTCCTGGTGGGTTATAAAGATAGACATTACTCAGAGTATGTAAAATTGTGCATAAATGATACTTTGTCAAAATTGGATTATAGCTTCACTTTTATCTGAAGTAAGTCCCTAGAATTTTTTCATTAAAATTCCAGAGAAGTTGTTATTTGCCATGAGAATTTTATTTTTTAGTGATGAAATATATGGAATTTTCTTAACAGAGAAACAATTGTGGTTACTTAATAGATATTTTCTGACATAGATTATTTCACTGGATAGACTTGTCAAATTACTGACACATAATTTCTCCTCCTTTTCCAAAATCTTGCATTATTCTTATTTCTTGTATAGCTAATTACTTGACTACAGCTTTATTTTGTACTGCATTGTAGTAAGAAAAAGGCATACTTTTATGAAGGAAATTTCTGATAAGCTCTAAATTTTCCTTAAACCCTTGTAATATTTATAATGATGACAAAGTGTCCAGACTACTAATGACACTACATCCACTCTCCTCATGAAATCTTTTTGTCCTCACCATTCTTCCAGCTGAGTCTAGAGTAATAATTGTGAAAGAAAAAATACACACTATAAGTCCTTTGAATTTACATTATACAAAAGGACAAAAATTTAAATATAGTCAATAGGAATTTAGTAATGGCAGGGAGGACTGTATTACTAAAATTTAGAGGATATTTAACTTCTGATAATCTGTATTGATAACACAATTGAACACAATGTGAAATTGAAGTTAGAATAAAATGCAGATTTTTGGTCCATGGTATAGTGTGTTCTGACTGAAAAATGAATCTTCCATAAAGATCTGTTTCACAGATTTCTGGAAGCCAGAGGTCAATGGCCAAATCATAGGGCTCTGGATGCACAGGAGACACAGAGCGGCATTATGAAACTGAGAATCAGACTAGCTTCATTCTTATTAGTCATAGCACAGATGGTTAGAGAGAAATAGGAAAACAGTTGTATATACATTGGGGAGGGAGGTGAGTAATGTCTGTCTCACTATAACTGGGCAACAAGTGAGGGGACATGAGAACCCTTTGTATTCATTCCATTGCCTTTGTTTTCTCTCCTCTCCCAGCTGTGCAAGAAAGCATTGTACAAAATTGATTGGTCTCAGTCCCAAATATTCCCTGAGGGTATTATTTTAATGGATGGGTTTCCTGGGCCCTTCAGGCAAAAAAAGGGAATCTCTGGTCTTCTCTGCTTCTTGTTGTTAAGTCAACAGGGGTTGGTCATTCTCTCTGCATTTACAGTGAGTTTTTAAAAATTTCCTCTGAATTCCTAAGTGAGATTGTGTTGGCTAGCTTTGAGGACAGGTGCACATCATCTGCCCAGCTATAATAAATGACCTTTGTTTCCCATTTGGTATGTGTATACTGCCTACCCTGGGAAGTAATTGGCTGGGATATGAAAGAATGTGAGAAATTTATATGGCCTCCATTTCCAAAAATGTGCAGGACTAGATATCTTGAGAAATTAAATTAGAAAATCACACCAAAATACAGAACAAAAAACCTGATGATTGATCTATATTGATAAATTCAACTATATTAAAAATACAATTTTCAGTTAATCAAAACATCATAAAGAGAACAAAATTGCAATCCATAAATAGGGTAGAAATACTTTCAATACCTACATCCAAAAAAAAGAAGTAATATATAGACTATATAAAGAATAACTCAAAATCAATAAGGAAAACATAATAAACATATGAAGAAATGAATTAGATTATGAAAATGTCTTTAAAAGAAGATGAGATATTGATAGTCCAAAATAATTGATGCTTAACTTTGTGTGAAAAATGACAGCAAGGCTGGGTTGTGGCTCAGGGGTAGAGCGCTCACCTAGCACATGCAAGGGCCTGGGTTCAATCCTCAGTACCACATAAAAATAAATATTAAAATAAAGGAATTGAGTACAACCAAAAAAGAAATATTTTAAAAAACCTGACTGTATAGAAGATTAATATGTAAACATAAATTTAGCATCCTGATTAGATAGGAAAATACAAAAATAACATTCTTATAGATACCTATATAACATAAAAGTCAATCAGTTGAATATATATCAAAAGCAATATTGACCAAAAATAAGTTCCAGAGGAATACAACAAAATAATTTTATTTATGTAAAAAGATCAAAAGCAGGCAAAGAAATGTGTGATAAAATTGGTAAGGAAAGAAAGCGACAGAAGGTTCATCATAATAGTTAAAAAAAATATATATATATATAATAGCTAAATATAAAATATATTTAGTATATTTTATATAAAAATATATAAAATAGTTAAAATGCAGAAGTAATTTGGCAAGATGATGAGATAAATAAGATGTACACAATAACTTTTTAAGGTAAAATTAGTACCTAGTTTTTAAACAAATTTTTTATTCAAAGCTTTTTTTTTACTATCTTTAAACTGTATTTTATCATATGAATGCTGCCTTGATGATGAAAACAAAAAATCCTCAACTATGTTCCTAAAATAAATGTTAATACATATAATACAAATGTAATATAAAATTAGAGAATGAGTTTAATGATATAAAAATAAATTGAAAATCAAAAACCATGGGATTATGTTTGATAAATTTTGCAGGCAAAACCTAAAGTGAGAATCCAGAAAGGACAATTCAAAGTGATGTGATTAAATTTACAGCTCTCTGGTGTTGTAATTATATCCAATGACAGACTCTAAATATACAGAGGAGCGCATTGTTAGCACATCCCTTAAATTATCCTCCATGAAATTTTGGTAGAAAAGACAAAGCATACATCAACTGTACTTCTGTAATAAGAGTTTCAATTGCAGTAATATGATATTGCTGACCAATATAATTTATGGAAGTTCTAGACAGCAGAGCAGCAGGACAGGTTTTATAATGTATTATTGAAATTCAAGAGCACTCTCGTCTAGTGCTCCCATGCAAATAGAAGTGCATTTCATATCCACATGGAGTTGGACCCAAGGATGGCTTGGTGAGAGGTGTCATCTCAAAAGTACCTTAATTCCCTTCCAGCACTAAATCTATGTCTGCCCACATATCCTCAATAAGGATCATAGCAGAAACCAGTATGATCTAAAGAAAATCAGTCAAAGCAAGTGTCGTCAGTTATTTTCCAAGAACAGAGGAATGTTTAGTAATACTCTAGAGAAGGAGTATCAAGTTTAAGGCAATAGGAACTCCTGATAGACAAGCCAGAATAATTTAGTGGCAAAGTATGCCCTCGGTACTTGAAAAGTTCAACCTACCATAGAGAATTAATTGATATTGATTGTTATATGTTGGGGGAAAAAAACCCTTCCAATAATGATATGTTTGTGTTTTCATAGTGAATTTAAATTCCAGAGTGTTTTGTCTTAAGGTCAATTATCTAAGGCCACAAAGCTGAGCTCTATTTTATCATACATCAGTATACAAAGACATATAGACACTGGCTTATAAGACAGTAGAGTCAAGGATATGTCTGTTTCAAAAGGAAGTGCAAAATTATGTGAAAAGATGGGGCTATTTTTTAAAAAATTCATATTGATGAAAGCAGAAATTATTGGTTATCCTAAGAGAGAATTTTGATTTTCCAGTTGTAGCAAATACAGGATTCCTAGTTAAATTGGAATTTCATGTCAATAGTTAATAATTTATTAGTATAATGCAGCCCTGCATGGAAAATACCCACATTGAAATATTTGTTGTTGATCTGACATTCAAATTTAACAGGGAGTCTTTCTATATAAGTTAACCATATTAAGAAACAGTGATTTGGGAATTAATATATTCAATATTGGAAAAACTAATACATCTATTATAGGGGTCAAGGGGGCCAACCAGAGGATATAAAAATAAGATTAAATAGTTGTTATTACACTGTAAATTTCCTCAAACTTTAGTATGTACCACAATTACTAGAGGTCTTGTAAAATGCAGATGCCCATACAGTGGGGCTAGAATGGACCCTGAGACTATTTATGGCTAATAAGCCCAAATCGGACAAAATATACTGAACAGAAAAAAATTTAAACAGCAGTTTTCAAACTTTAGTGCACATCAGAATATTTTGGTGCTTTTATTAAACACATTCCTAGACTCTAACCTCAGAGTTTATTTCTAAGAAGTTCTCAGTTGATGCTTATTTTGCTAGTTGAGTCCACACTGAACAGCATAGGTTTAGAGAGCAAATCCTCACAGTTGATCTCTATGTGCCATATTTAAATATAAAACCCAAAGTTAAACATATCCTTAATTATACATAATTATGACAGAATAACTAGTTTCAAAACAAAGTTTCAAACAGAATGTTAAAAGAAATAAAAGCACAAGTGAACTAACTCAATTCCTAAATTTTTTCAAGTTTAAACCCCAGTGCCAATAGCAAGATCTATCCCCTTCCATGGACACTGATCTAATTTATTAGTTGTGAAAATAATAAGATTTTTAAAAATATTTATTTTTTAGTTGTAACTGGACACAATATCTTTATTGTATTTATTTTATTTTTATATGGTGCTGAGGATCGAACCCAGGGCCTCTCATGTGCTAGACGAGCGATCTACTGCTGAGCCACAATCCCAGCCCCAAGGAGAATACTTTTTATTGAGCTTATGGTAGCTCTGAATGATTGCCTTGAGGACAGGAACACAGCTTTCTGTAGGGGAGAACCATGGACCTCTAGCTATTGTGTTTTCCTATGAGGATGGACAGGCTCATTTTTTAGGCAGATGGGCTTTCTCTGATTTGAAACACTATTTTTTTTTTTTTTTTGGTACCGTGGCTAGAATCCAGGGGCACTTAACCACTGAGTCACATCCCCAGAAATTTTTGGTATTTTATTTAGAGAAAGGGTCTCACTGAGTTGCTTAGGGCCTCACTAAATTGCTGAGGCTGGCTTTGAACTTGCAATCCTCTTGCCTCAGCCTCCAGAGCCACTGAGATTACAGGCATCCGCCATCATGCCCAGCTGATATCAAACACTTATGAGTTCCTCACCAGTCACTTGCACAGGGAGCTGGCATGCCCCAGGATTTGACCTGATAGAAATGAGGTGACAAAGATACTGACTATATGGTGTGACAGTGCCACTGTGAGCAGAACTCAGGAAGAAATGGTGAATGAATGTCCTGAAAACAGAATTTAGCATGAGGCAAACAATTTATTGAGGGTGGGGGTCATTTCATAAACAAGATAGAGACTCTTCAATAGAAAACACCCACTATTTTTGGAACTTCTACAGATTTTAGCTAGAACCCCATGGCAGGGTTGAAGTATTCCCAGCTATAGACCCACATGACCATACTACTGTTGGGGAGCATCAGCCCCAGAGGCTGTTAGTCACAGTGGTGATGTCAACTTTGATTTTGTGCATTAGAATCACAGCAAATATTTCCACCTTTTCTTTCTTTCATTTTTTATTCTTATTTGTTGTATATGACAGCAGCATGCATTACAATTCATATTACACATATAGAGAGCAATTTTTCATATCTCTGTACACAAAGTAGAGTCATACCATTTGTGTCTTCATACATACACTTAGGGCAATGATGTCCATCTCATTCCACCATCTTTTCTACCCCATTCCTCTCCCTTCACCTTCAACCCCTTTTCCCTATCTGGAGTTCATCTAATCCTCCTGTGATTCCCATTATGAATCAGCATCCTTATATCAGAGAAAACATTCTGCATTTGATATTTTGGGATTTGCTAACTTCACTTAGCATCATATTCTCCAACTCCATCCAATTACCTGCAAATGCTATGATTTTATTATCTTTTAATGCTGAATAATATTCCATTGTGTATATATACCACATTTTCTTTATCCATTCATCTACTGAGGGGCATCTAGGTTGGTTCCACAGTTTAGCTATTGTGAATTGTGCTGCTATAAATATTAATGTGGCTGTGTCCCTGAAGTATGTGGTTTTTAAGTCCTTTGGGTATATACTAAGGAGTGGGATAGCTGGGTCAAATGGTTGTTCCATTCCCAGTTTTCCAAGGAATGTCCATACTGTTTCCATATGGGATGCACCATTTTGCAGTTCCACTAGCAATGTATGAGTGTGCCTTTTTTCCCCACATCCTCTCCAAAACTATTGTTGTTTGTATTCTTAATAGCTGCCATTCTGACTGGAGTGAGATGAAATCTTAGAGTAGTTTTGATTTGCATTTCTCTAATTGCTAGAGATGTTGAACATTTTATATACATATATGTATGTGTGTGTGTGTGTGTGTGTGTGTGTGTGTGTGTGTATATATATATATATATATATATATATATATATATGTTGATTGATTGTATATCATCTTCTGAGAAGTGTCTGTTCAATTCCTTGGCCCATTTGTTGATTGGGTTATTTATTTATTTTTGATGTTAAGATTTTTGAGTTCTTTATATATCCTAGAAATTACTGCTTTATCTGCTGTGTGTGTGGTAAAAATTTGCTCCCCAAATGTAGGCTCTTTATTCACCTCACTGATTGTTTATTTTGCTGAGAAGAATCTTCTAGTTTGAATACATCCTATTTATGGATTCTTGATTTTAATTCTTGCTCTATAGGAGTCTCATTAGGGAATTCAGGGCCTAATCTGAGAAGATGAAGATTTGGACCGACTACTTTTTCTTCTATTAGACGCAGTGTCTTTGGTTTAATTGCTAGGTACTTGATCCATTTTGAGTTGAATTTTGTGAATGGTGAGAGACAGGGGTTTAATTTCATTTTGTTGTATATGGATTTCCAGTTTTCCCAGCACCATTTGTTGAAGAGGCTATCTTTTTGCCAATGCACTTTTGGTGCCTTTGTTTAATATGAAATAATTGTAATTATGTGGATTAGTCTCTGTGTTCTCTATTCTGTACCATTAAGGGTCTACCTGTTTATTTTGGTGCCAATACTGTGCTGTTTTTATTGCCATTGATCTGTAATATAGTTTAAGGCCTGGTATACTGATGCCACCTGTTTCATTCTTCTTGCTAAGAATTGCTTTAGCTATTCTGGGTCTCTTATTTTTCCAGATGAATTTCAGGACTGCTTTTTCTATTTCTATGAGGAATGTCATGGGGATTTTGATTGGAATTGCATTAAATCTGTATAGTGCTTTTGGTAGTATGGTCATTTTGACAATATTAATTCTGACTACCCAAGAACATGTAAGATCTTTCCATTTTCTAAGGTCTTCTTTAATTGTTTTCTTTAGCGTTCTATAGTTTTCATTGTAGAGGTCTTTCACCCCTTTCATTAAGTTGATTCCCAAGTATTTTATTTTTTTTTTTGAGGCTACTGTACATGGGGTAGTTTTCCTCATTTCCCTTTTGTTTATCATAGAAGGTTTTTATTTCATCATCAAATCTAAAGCTTAATTTTGCTGGATATAAGATTCTTGCTTGGCATTACTTTTCTTTCAGGGCTTGATAAATGATGTTCCAGGTCTGGGTTGAAAAATCTGCACATAACCTAATTGGTTTTCCCCTATATGTAAATCCTTTCTCTTGTGGCTTTTAATATTCTCTCCTTGTTCTGTATGCTAGGCATTCTCATTATAATTTGGCTTGGTGTGCATCTGTTGTGATTTTTTTTATATTTCATGTCCTGTATTAGGTTTTCCAATTCATTCTTCATGTTTGGAAATTTTTCTGATGTTATTTTATTGAATAGATTGTTCATTCCTTTGGTTTGGAACTCTATGCCTTTCTCTATCCCAATAACTCTTAAATTTGGTCTTTTTATGCTACCCCATATTTCTTGAATGTTCTGCTCATGGTTTCTTACCATTTTCACTATGTGGTTTACATTCTTTTTAAGATGATATATTTTGTCTTCATTGTCTGAGGTCCTGTCTTCCAAGTGGTCTAATCTGTTGGTGATGCTTTCTATTGAACTTTTAATTTGGTTTATTGTTTCTTTAATTTCAAGGATATCTGTTTTTTTAAGAACATCTATGTCCCTATTGAAGTAATCTTTTGCTCCCTGTGTTTGCTTATGTTGCTCTTTATCGAAATGATCTTTTGCTGCCTGTATTTGCTCTCTTGTATCATCCTTTAATTCACTGAACATTTTAACTATGTACATCCTGAACTTCTTCTATGTAATTTCTTCTGCTGTGCTTGCCATAGATTCTAATAATGAGATATCTTGATTTCTTAGGGGCACTTTCTTCTCTTGTCTTTTCATATTGTTTGTGTGTCTTCCCTTCTATTCTAGCACTGTGGATCCTAGTCATTATCATTTTTACCCTCTAGGTTTATAGTGTCCTATAGCATTCCAATATCTCTCCTTTGAAGGAAAGAACAATGTTAACATTTTCCAACATAAACAATATAGAACCTGAAATCAAGTAGTTGGTATTAAGATGTTTACAGTTTGGTCACAATGTGCAAAAATGGTGAATTCAATTATTATCTACAATATAGTCCATTGGTTTACAAAAGGATTTACTGTTTCTGATGCTAAACAAAGAACCAAGGATGAAGTGTAAGAATGATATGCTGAGGAGGTAGGAGGTGAGGATATAGTTATTATATCTTAAGAAGTTTGAAAGAGAAATGTAAAGAAGAAGGTTAGCAGCAGGAGAAGAGAGAGGAAGTAATTTGGGGTTGACAAGAAAGTGGGAAGACAGTAGAGTACATAAAACAAACACACATATGTGTTAAGAAAAAATGTTAAAATAGTAAAAATGAAGAAAACAAAAGAGAATATATAACACAACTGTAATATATACTATTCAGACATCCCTGTCCTCAGTATGTTAATTCATGCAAAGTACTTGGTTTCCCATGTTGGGGACGTGAGGACGGGAAAATAGAGAGAAGAAAAAAAAATTTGAAGGAAGAAACAAGGTTGTTTTGGTTGGAGATGAATATCTTTCCTGCTTCCCTTCTCATCCAATAGGCGGAGTCGTCTGTTGTTAGCTGGTGTCTCCAGCCTCAGAATGTTGAAGGTTACCAGGGTGGGAGGGCTGGTGTTGGGTGGAGGAAACTGGAAGTGGGATGTGGCACCCACCTGTCCCTGAAGGGAGACTGCACCTCAAGGATCTCCTTTGGGGCCTGCTTGTGTGATGTGGGTACCTGGTCTTATCTCCTTATCTCACCTGAAGGCCTCCCAGTTCCTGGTCTTTATATTAGTCTCTCAACTGTATCACACTCACCTTTTCCCTTTCTATTTCCTAATAAGGGACCTTTCTCTCTGGAGGTCTTGTGTGTTGTGCTTTGGGCGCTGTGCACCTGCTGCACCTGTCACTGACAGCTTTTTTGTATTGGGCAGTCACTGTGCCAGGTTAGTAACTACTGCGAGAAGGCGCTGTTAGAAACCATGGGTACCATAGTTTCCAGGAGTTCCAAACTGGGAGTTGCCCCCTCTAAAGATGGTGATTAAGGTGACCCAAGATGGAGGCAGCTGCTTTCAGTGATGGGGTTTCAGGTTGGGTGGGGAGAGCCAGGCAATGGCATTAGACAGTGTGTTCAGAGCTGACCTCTATATTATGCAGCGTGTGGCTGGTGGCTGTCGGCTGTCATCAGAGCTTGTGCAATGTCCCTAGGTGCAGACAGGCTACTGTGAAGGGGAGCCCTATGTTGGTAGATGGGGTTCCACACCTTAGTGACAGCCGCAGTTTCTGTGCAAGGGTAGCTGCTGAGTGTCTGGTGTGAGAGCAGCATATGAGTTTTGGGCGGGTGCTGATGCCAGTGATCCTGCTGGGGTGCCTGGTAGTCCTGTGTGGGTGAGCAGGTGGGAGACCTACTCTGACACTGAGGCCTGAAACCCTGTGGGGGCACAGCAACTGTGATTCCTGTGAGAGAGCAGTTGTGCGGGTGTCCTCTATCGCCCACAGAGAAGCAGGACTCTCACCAATTGAGTCCCAAGTCATGGAGCGACATAGCATGCTGCCTCCCTCTGGCCCGCCCTCTTGGATCCCCACCAACTTTCACCTTTTCTGATTTAGATTTTATGATTCACTCACTGATCCTCCCTACTTTCTCTGCAACCAACTTTCTGTGTTGTGGCCACCCTAGTTTAAAAGGCTTAAATCTGAACTTGGGAAGTGATAGTTTTCTTCTTTTCAGGAAGATGCAGTGGTCCTCATGTAAATCAGTCTACCTCATTCCTTCAGACCAAAGCTATAGAAAAGATGATGGGGTGACATTTTCCAAATCATTCACAAAACCCTTCTCAAAATTATTCAAGTATGTTTCAGAACAAATACATAAAATTTTCATGTGTTATATAGCGCAAAAAAACTCCTGAAGACAAAAATTAGATTCTCTATATGAAAAACAATAAAATGCAATTGAATACTTTGCATATGGTTATGGTGCAAGACATAGTTGAGATTGTACAAGAAAATAAAATATCTAATAATAATATGATGAGGAACCAAAATGCTAAAGGGGAGTATAACTAAAATGTTAGAGCGCAAATCAAAAGGCAAACAAACAAACAAACAAAATTCAATACATCAAAATCAAGGATTTCTCATTGGATGAATACAGAAGAAAATAACAAAAGATGTGAAAAAAGTTTGGAGCAATGTGATTAAGATTTCTCAATATTAACTTTGCTCTATAGTCTTAAGTTTTCAATTAGGTGAATGTGTTGCACACTCAAAATAGAATAAACATTAAAAAAAAAAAAAAACTTTTATGGTACCAGAGAATGAAACCAGGGGTGTTTTACCACTGAACTATATCCCCAGACATTTTTATTTCTTATTTTTAGACAGGGTATCACTAAGTTTCTTAGGGTCTCACTAAGTTGCTAAGGCTTGCTTCAAACTTTGGATCCTCCTGCCTCAATCTCCCAAGTGATTGTAATTATAGTCCTGTACTATGCACCCACAACATTTAAAAAAGCTTTTTTTTTTTTTAAATAAGTCCTGCTTCATATCAAGGAAAGAAAATCTCAGACCAATATCCCTAATGAACATTGATGCAAAAATCCTTAATAAAATATTGGTAAACTGCATTCAGAAACACAATAAGAATATTGTACACTATGATCAAGGGGGTTTTATTCCAGGGTGAAAAGTTTGTTCAACATATGAAAATCAATAAATGCAGTACACCACATAAATTGAGTTAAGGACAAGATCATATGATTATCTCAATGGATGCAGAAAATCATTTGACAAATCCAGCAACCATTTATGTTTAAAACACTAGAGAAATGAGGGATAGAAGGAACTTACCTCAACATTTTAAAGGGTGTATATGACAAACCTGAGGCAAACATCGCATTGAGTAGAGAAACCATTTCCTCTACAATCAGGAATAAAATAAGGATGTCCACTCTTATTCCTCCTATTTAATATTGTCCTTGAAACTTGTCTGAGCAATTAGGCAAGAGGAGGAAATTAAAAGGATATAAAGAAAAGAGGAAGTCAAATATTATGATTTGGATATGAAGTATCCTCCAAAAGTCTATGTGTGAGACAATGCAAGAATATTTAGAAGTAAAATAAGTTATTAGAACTTTAACCTAATCAGTAGATTAATCCATGGATATGGATTAACTAGGTGGTAAATGTAAACAGGTAGGATATGGCTGGAGAAAGTAGGTCACTCTGATTATCTGTTTCTATGTCCTGAGCTGTTTTCCTCCACCATGCTTTTCTTTCATGATGTTCTGCTGAACTTGAGCCCAGAGCTATGGAGTTGGCTGACTATAGACTGAACCTCTAAAATTGTGAGTCAAAATAAACTTTTCCTCTTCTGCATTGTTCTTGTCAGGTTTTTTGGTCACAGTGGTAAACAAAGTGACTAAAAAATCAAATTATTTGGGGCTGGGGATGTGGCTCAAGTGGTAGCATGCTCTCCTGGCATGTGTATGGCCCGGGTTTGACCCTCAGCACCACATACAAACAAATTTGTTGTGTCCGCCGAAAACTAAAAAATAAATATTAAAAAATTCTCTCTCTCTCTCTCTCTCTCTCTCTCTCACACACACACACACACACACACACACACACACACACATTGTCTCTTTTTAAAAAAATCAAATTATTTGTTAGAGGATGACATTATCTTATATTTAGAATACCAAAAAATTTCATCAGAAGACTTTATAGCTTATAAACAAGTTGGGCTAAGTACAAGATTAGAGAGGAACATACCTAAATCAATTGCTTTCCTATACTTCAATAAGGAATCTTCTGTGAAAAAAAAATAGGGAAAATTCTTCCATTTACAATAACCTCAAAAATTAAATACTTGGGAACAAATCTGACAAGAAGGAGAAAAGCCTCTACAATGAAAATCAGAACTGAAAAAAGAAATAAAAAACTTTAGAAGATGAAAGATCTCCCATGTTCTCGGATATGCAGAATTAATATTATCAAAATGGCAATACTACCAAAAGCATTATTCAGAGTCAATGCAATCTCCATCAAAATACAATGCTGTTCTTCACAAAACTAGGGAAAAAAAGTTCTAAAATTCCTTGGAAGAATAAGAGATACAGAATAGCCAAAGCAATCCTCAGCAAGAAGAGCAATGCTAGAGGCATCACAATACCGGACCTCTAATTATACTACAGAGCTAAGTAACAAAAACAACATGGTATTCACACAAAAACAGACACAAAACCCAATAGAGTAGAACAGAAGACACAGAGATAACTACATTGTTTCAGTAATTTGATACTTGACAAACATGCCACAAACATACATTGAAGAAAAGGTAGCCTTTTAAGCAAATATTGTTGGGAAAGCTGAATATGCATAGGTAGAAAAATGAAACTAGGTGCCTATCTCTGGAATTACACAAAAGTCAAATCCAAGTGGATCAAAGACTTGAAAATTAAACCAGAAATGCTGCAACTGCTAGGAAAAAAAGGTAAGCTCAATAATCTAAAATATTGGTACAAGTACCAACTTTTTTTCTTTCTTTTTTTTTAATGTTCCAACATTCTAAACAAAACTCCTAAATATCAAGAAATAAAACAAATAATCAATAAGTGAATGGCATAAAATTAAAAAGCTTCTGTACAGTAAAGGAAATGAATAGCGTAAAAAGAGCCTGGAGAATGGGAGAAAGCCTTTGCCAACTACTCCTCCAACAGGTGATTAATATCCAGAACATGTAAATATATAAAAAAGCTCAACACCAAAACAGAAATAACCCAATTTATAAGTCTCAAAAAATTAATCAGACGCTTTTCAAAAGAAGAAATTCAAATGGCCAACAAACATACAAAAAATGCTCAACATCTCTAGCGATTAAGGAAATGCTCACTCCAGTCTGAATGGCAATTATCAAGAAATAGAATGATAATAAATGCTGGCAAAGATGCGAGGAAAAAAGGTACACTCATACATTGTTGGTGGGACTGCAAATTAGTACAGCCACTCTGGAACGTAGTATGGAGAGTCCTCAAAAGACTAAGAATGAAACTACCATATGACCCTGCTATCCCACTCCTCGGTATTTACCTTAAAGAACTCAATATACCATAGTGATATAGGCACATCAATGTTTGTAGCAGTGCAATTCACAATAGCCAAGTTATGGAACCAGTCCAGATGCTGGTTGACTGATGAATGGATTGGAAAAATGTGAAACACATACACAATGGAGTTTTACTCATCCATAAAGAACTGTGAAATTATGTCATTTGCCAATAAATGGATAAAACTGGAGAATATCATGCTAAGTGTAATTGGCCAGACTCAGAAATTCTGAGTCTCATATGCAGAAGCTAGGCCAAAATAAGGGAAAAGTGAGGAGGGATCCTATGAAAATAGAAGAGCTCAGTGGAGTAGAGGAAGGGGATTGAGGGAAAGGGAGAAGGGATGGGAGAAGAGAGGAAGAGTGGAATGAAAGAGACCTTATTATGCTATTTACATTTATAAAATCCACCATAAATTTCATCTTTATGTGTATCCATAAAGCATGAATTTAATAAAAACCATAAATCAAAAATATGAATCCCACTTAATAAAAAACAATATGAACAAAGATAAATGGCACACTGGAGAAGATATCGCTGCTACAAGACAAAATATTATGACTCAGAAATTTTGCTCCTAGATATATGTCCTCCCTCCTGATTCTTGTTTAAATCATTAACAATATGTATGCTGCATGTACCCCAAACAGTACTTGTACACAGTAAATACTGGGTATTATTTGTTGAAGAAACATAAGTTCATGCCAGCAGGAAACTGGAGCTTCTTGGTTTATAATCACAACAAGGGTGAATAGTTAAAAAGCAGTAGATTCTAAACCAATGAGTACTGTTTAGCACATCAATGTGCCTTCAGAAACAAGGAATGAATCTTTACATCACAAAGTTTGTGTAAGACAGGGAACAAAAATAATGAGATATGTAACCCAATATTATTTATTCCAATTAAAAATAAATTCACCCAAACAATACACATTTTTAAATTAACACATTAAAATAAAATACATATATTAAACTGTTGGAGGCCATGATCAAGTCAAGATGGCGCCTGGCAGTTTGCCAGGAGGAGTGGTTTGTGAGGCATCGCCACTGAGCCATCAAGATGGAGGGGACTCCTTATTGGCTGATTGCTGTTATCTGTAAGGAAGCAATGTTATGATTGGATGATGCTGATTGAGTCAAGCTGTATGTAATCAGTTAGATATATATACCCCTGCTGTTCCGCAATAAAGCAGTTCCCGCTTCAACCTTCAAGTTGCTTGTCACCTCTCGGTTATTTTGCCCAGCCGGACTGCGGCATTAAACAAATTACAGTGGTTATCTATAATGGGGGATAAAATAAATAAATAAGCTATTTCAGGAGTAAAATATTAATTTGCCTTGGACTAAGAAGTATGATTAAATTGTCTTTACCCAAAGTTTAGGGTAAACACTGTGGTGGGTCAAAGACGGTCACAAATATGTTGCTATACTTCCCTGAGAGACAGAGAGAATAATTAAAAATCTCCTTCTTTGAACTCCAGACATTTGTGGATTCCCAAGACTACCTTACAAGACTCCATGCAGCTTCTGCTCAGGCCCCCTGAATCATGTTCTCCAGGAAAAGCTGGCTTCCTTGCTAGTTATCTTTATTCCCTGAGACCACTTGTTGGAGACTCCAGAGACCAGCAATTCAGTTGAGCTTTTCAGCTCAGCTCAGCCTTTCACTATCACATCAAGACATTAGACATGAAGGAAAGACAACTTGGATTTTCCAGACAAGTCCATCTGCCATCTGAATACCATCAAGTGATTTTAGATTAGGAACTTTAGAGAAAATAGGGAAGACAAGTACACCAATGCCATATGGATCAGAGGAATTGTCCTACTATGTTTTCCCTAATCCCCTGACCCTGCAAAAATCATGACACAATGAAATATTATGTTAAGCCACCAAGTTTGGAGTTAATATTTTTAGTAAGAAGAAATAGAACCAAGACATATGAACAACAAAACATGACAAATACATATTTTAAAGACAACAGGTCAAGCATATAATTACAATGGACTAAAAGACAATGAGAAACAAACTGTGATTATAAATTCTTAAACTGATTCCCAAGCGGAGTCAGAGTCCTTCAAACCAAGGCTGCCACTGCTATCCAGTTATACACTCATTTAATTGTTCTCCAAGTCTCTGAGAGCAAGACACTTGTTCCTTTTGTCTTTGGCTCTTGCCCCCATGCCTTCTTCCAATTTTAAAGGCCCAAGACAGAGGACAATATAATCCCTTAGTAAGTGCTGAGATATCATCCATCCCATTCATACCAACATAATCCTATTTCAAAAGATCTGAAGAAGCTATTTATTTCAAAAGATGAAGTCACTGTCTGGGACTAACTTCATATACTTTATCAGATTTTCTAATAGTTTGTGATACCTGCCCAAAGTTAAGAGATACTATCTTAAGGAAGCTCTGAATTACTTTCTTATGTAAAATTGTTATTATGCAAATATTTTAAGTGTATCCATTATTTATAAATGACATTTTAAATAATAACTTTCCTAAAATAATAGAAAGCCTAGGTATTTATTTATTAAGTATCTGATCCTTGGATAATGCTTCCCATTATTTTCTCCATTTATTTCTATTATTATTTTTATAATCCATCAAGTCCTTACTACATCTCAGATACAGTTTCACTGTCTTTATTCACTTTATCTCATTGATGCTCCCCAAATTTCTGTGAGATAAATATTATTAAAAGTCTTATTTTGTAGAAATAGAAACTGAGATATAAGTAGTCTATATAACTTATTGAGGATTATATAGCCAGCAATGGATCATATTTTTAATTCTTTATTAATGTCTTTTTTATTTAAAATGTTAAGTTGAAATGTTTTCTCTATTCATGTCTGAATCTACAGAAAAAAGAAAAGAATGAGAAAAATAGCAGGCATTGGTTTTATTAAACTAAAATTGGATTTTAAAAAGACAGTAGAATGAAAGAAGTTGGAAGCAGGTATAGAAAACAGATCACTTCGCAAGAATCCCAAAAGAAAAGAAAGGAAGAAAGACTGCCAATGGGTAACAGGACTGAAACTCCATCTGTGGAAGACAGCTACTGTGGTCCTAAGTCTGGGCTCCTCTTGGTTTATGCTCCTTGTTACCATGCAGCCAGGCTGACCCCTGGGTTATAAACACCAGGCCCTATCCCTCCTCTTCCATGGCCACCCTTCCCTATCCTCATTCTTTATGATTGTCTACTTCTGATCCTTGCATTCCCTTTTGTTGTCCCATTTATCTGGACAACTCTTAGCAAAGTAAAGTTAGGATGTTGGTTGCTAATGTATTTTCCCTGGAGGGTTTTTTAACTTTTTTTTTCCTATTTATTGTCTTTTCCAGAAAGAAGTCAATATATACCATAAGAAATGAAAGTAAGAATGCAAGTACTTTGTACTAGAAAAGGTTCTACTGAAGTTTAAAAAGGAAAAGATCCTTTTGATGTTACTGTCCCTTGGACTCTGATGTAGTTTAAAGTCAAATTTACATACTGTATGATGCAGGATTGTACAGAGAATAATATGACTGTTAGTAGCATAATGGGGTAGCATCTGAAGAAGATAAAAAGAAAAGGCCTTTAGCTTTTGTGGTCCAGGGTCCAGGCCAGACCAGAGCCACCCTGAAAGATGACTGAGAAAGCTGCAGGGACAGGGGGTAAGAGGTTGGTCACAGGGGACATGCCCATCTTTACACACAGTTTTATGTTGTGGATCATGTTAGAACATGCATTTCCAATTTTTCTCACATAGCTAACACACTTTATTTTTAGGGGAAAATACTTCTATGAGCACACTGTAGCACCTGGCACCAATGAGCCCGGTAAGTGACATCATTTATGGTTATAAACCCAGAAACCTGACAAGTTCATGCACCACCCCAATGCTTTCCACCCTTGCTTATTTCTCTAAAATAAATAAGACATTAAAATTCTAAAATCAGAAAAATCCAATGAAATAAAATACAGCAGAATAGATACAAAGTCTCACTAAGTAGTTCATTAGCACTGGCTTCCATGTTTCATTGTTTTCCCTCTACAATGAAGAAATTATATTTTCCTTGTTAAAAGGTATACTGGAAATATAGCAAACCATTAACTTCAGAAGATAAATATGTTAGAATTGTATTCTTTATGTATTTGATGAGGAAAACTCTAACCTTAGTAAATAGCTAATCCTGAAAATGTCAATTCTTGGTACTGATCCACAGTATTCACAGAAACAATAGCTTACTCTGACATTACGTAAAACTTCTCTGAAGTAAGACCTATAACTCTTGGAAACTTTTGCTTAACATGATGTCATCTGATTTATGACCTTTATTGTTTAACTCATGAACATCAAGACGTCCACAGGCCATGCAACTACTTAGCAGACATAAACAAAGATAAGAAGAAAATGTGGTTTCAAATTCAAAGGTTGACTAGATGCCATAGGAATTGAAAGGCAGGATCAACTATGCAGATGTCTGTTACATCTATTACCTCTAGAAGCAGCATTTCAAATAGGGAGAGAATGATGTTATGAGAGTACTTTAGATTTGGGAGAATAATGATATGGGGAAATATTATTATGATGGAATATATACTTAGCCGTCCAAACTTGTAAAGAAACTTTCTATCATTATAGCATAATACTGTATAATGATATCTCAGTTAAAATGAGAATGTCATATGGCTTTTGCACTTAATATAATAAAGGCATTTTTACTATGGCTATAGAAGGTACAGTATATTAAACAACCAAAAAAATCAGATTGTAATAACCAATATCTTCCAAACATTTCTTAATCTGGAAAATAAATATGCTCTTTTTCTTATGAAGACAATAAGAAAATATATTCTTATAAGAATATCTGTACATAGAATAAACATATGCATAAAACAATTAGTCTTTCTATAATTTTTCTTTCATATCTGCTATAACTAAAAAATTAAATAATTTATATGGTATTTTAGATGAAAGTTTAAAGTGCTGTAGATTAAATAAAAATAAAAACCCTAAAACCAAAGGAAATCAAAATATGATAGTGGATATAGAAAAATAATGTTATAGATAAATATAATGCTTAATATTAAATGCTTAGTTTACTTAATGTTTCTAATGTAAAGTATAATAATAATTTTTTTTCAGTTAAAATGGAATCATTTATAAAAATTATCACAGGAGCAATCAGTTAATTCTTTCAGTAACATTCACTACAGGATTGTTTAGTGATCTGTATAGCAATTTGTATGAATTATGCATTACTATTCATTTTTTCTATACTCTCAAACATGGGACAAATGCTTCTGCTATCAAATGTCTGATTAAATTTATTTTATAGACTTTTAACTCTAACGTTCCTCTTCTATTTTCCTGATTTAAAAAACTTTACACATGTAATTTAAACATAAATAATTAAAATAGGGTGTGTGCTTCCCATTGAATTTTCATTTTTCCATGTAACTCAGTCAGTAGGAAAAAAGTTTCCATGAAACTCAGTCACTGGTGAGAGGAAATCACTATCTTTAGCCTTGCTTTTGAACTGAACCAGTACAATGGATATTTAATCAGTCTTAACTTTCTAATTCTTTGGATTGACATGTATCATCTTGCTTAAACACTGGATGACTGAATAACTGAATTCACTAATCTTTGCATTTTCTCTATTTTTCAGATCATATTTTAATAATAGGATTTTTAACCTTCCTTATAATACCACAACTTGTGGTTAAATCTGTGAAATTACTAGTTCATCACTCTCCCCTTCTTTCTAAAATTATATTATCCATTAAATTGCATTATAATATTCATTAGGCTTAGAAAGCATTTAGGAAAAATGTATAAAGTCTTATGAAGATGTTCAAAGATACTTTAAGATGGAACAACTTTTCAGACTTGGAAACATTAGTATGCCACTTAGAACTTGACTTCTTATTATCATAAAGTCAGGAATAACCAATCACACAAATTTTAAAAAGATGAGAGCAAACATTACCAGAAAGAGTCAAAACTCTAATTCAATTTTATTTCCACAGATTGAGCTTATTTTAAAATAATTGCCTCTTTTAGGAAGTATTTTAAGGAAAGGCATTTATTTTGGGTGTCAAAAAAGTCATTGAATTAGAGAGGATATCTGCAATCTGATAGTCCAAAGCCTATATAATTTGTAATTTTTTTTTCTGGAATTTGGTAGGATGAGGACCACCTGAATGAGAGTCAACCTCCCACTCCATGTAAGAATGATCACTGTCTTTGTCAGTCCACTTAGTCTATTCTAGGAATGGTCACTTCTGGGAACAGTATGCTTAATGCTTATAATAGTATAAGCACTAATAATATAAGCATTAATAATAATGTAACAATAATATAATAATATGATGATGATGACTATGATGTGTAGGATTCACATGAGGATACTTCTGTGGGTGAAAGGCAATGCTAATAATAATGATGTCTAGATAACAGGCCTAAGTTAGCCTATTCCAAATATAGAAGTATGGATAGTCACCTTCCTTAAAGACTTCCTGTTCCCTGGTTTTAAAGTTTATTAGAATATCTTATGTTGAGTTTAAATCTATTTCCTTTATATTTTAAATTCTGGGGTTTTCAGAGTAAGGGTTAAGTGGCTTTATTCATTCATATACATGTTTCTCTGATGGCAGGATTTTAGAAATATAAATAATAATCACATCCATCTCTTATTCAATTCTTACTAGAGAGTCTCCAGAAGATTAACATCTAGCCTCTGTTTGACTATTTCTAGATAGGAAGTTCACAGCATTGAAAATCAATCCTTTATATTTCTAGATTGTGTTTTGACATAGAGCTTAAAATTGTCTCTCTGTAATTTCTTACGTTCTGAGTCTGTACAAATATCTAAGCCCTCCAGAGCTCCTTTAGGAAAAATTCAACATATTCTCACACCTTATTTCCAAGTGGAAGCCCCCACTTCTTCTTTGGTGATTCATATGACATAGATCAAAAGCTAGCTATATATAGTTTCATTTAATTTGATATTCACTTTGGTTATTTGAAAATATTCAGACACTTGGGATCGATGTTTTTTTTTTAATTCCAATAAGAATTTTTAATTGAAAACATACTTATTTAAATTATACTGAAATGGTAAGGTTTCTTAAGTTTTTAAATTGCACAAAATCTCTAGTTAATCACAGTTCTCAAATTTTGTGGTGTTTTCAAAAAGAACAAAGATGTTTCATCAAAAATGTACAAAGTTGTAAGACAAAATAATTTAAAATGTCAATGATAGCATAGTAGACCTCTTTTAATTATGGCAATTCTGAAAGAATATCTTTCAATAAGAACACCATCACTATACCTTCATTTATCTTATTTTTGACCACAGAATTTAGATTTAACTGATATTTGTTATTGGTATTCCTATATGTATAAAATACATCTTAACTCAACTTACAGAGATCATACCCGATTTAAAATTTAGTTGCTGAACCAGACTAACCAAATTAAAGGCTAATGTGAAGTCCTTCATTATTTGGCATGTTAGTTAAATCTATTTGTAAAATATAACAATCTGTTAATTCTAGCACATTTCCTGTAATTAAAACTTAAACATTTCAAGATAATTAACATAAAATTAGCTCCTGTGTCTTGTGTTAATGAATCAGGTGTTTGTGTGGGAGTGCTCTACAACACAACTTTCTCACCATGTATGTCATAGCCAGGCAAATGCCAGCATGTTGGCCACCAGCACTTAACACTGACAAATCCACAATAACAGTGATGCTGGAAAAATTACACAGAATGTTTATTTATCGAATCCTATATTTTCAGAAATTATTTCCACTTCCCTTTCAAAGCCCTAGCCCCCCTTCCCTTATGCAACTTTTCATCCCAGTCTGTATCCATTTTTCTACCTTATTCCTTATCTAAGATTCACTGCAACACTCCCTTTAACTTCATAATCCCATTTAATAAAGATACACAATGACAAATTGCTAAAGGGGAGCTGTTTCCTATTAAATATGAATTAAGATGCTGAGATAATCTGTCATTAAGAGTTTATACACCCAGAAGGAAAATTCATGGCTAGTTTTTTTTTTTATTTGTTTTTTTGTAAGTGACTATTTTAGAGAGAGCCCCAGAGGTGGGTAGATTAATCATTTGTATCATTTGTGAGTTTAGAGGAGACTTGTATCATTTCTGAGTTTAGAGGATACTGGGTTTCTCAATTCTTTAAAAGGCATCCTTAACTCTGCTTTCTCTCCTGAAAGTATATGTAACTGGGTCGTTCCAGAATTGAAATCATATTTTATTATAGAGCTAAAAGATGAATGCTACATAGGAATTCAGACAAATGTGGCTATCAGGACAACTAATGCCTGAGTTTTATTAAAAAGAAATATGCAACATGTAACCACCTGGAAACCAAAAAGCTTGTGTAAATGCCACTGAATGTCAAAGTGACAAACTCATTTCAGTTAAGAATTAGCATTCAGCTGGACATGAGTGGTGGTGCATGCCTTCAATTCCCACAATTCCGGATGATGAGGCAAGAGGATCTAAAGTTTGAGAACAGCCTCGGCAACTTAAACGAATACCTAAATAACTTAGAGAGACCCTGTTCAAATAAAATAAAATGGACTGAGGATGTAGCTCAGTGGTTGAATGAAGTACTTCTTTGTTTAATGCCAAGTACAAAAACAAAAACAAAAACACTATACTCAAATTTAATGTAACTAATTTTATATTTTTAAGCTGTTCAAGTTTAGTTATGCTAGATTTAAATAATAAAATTGGGGCATTCTGAAGAATAAATGACAAGCTGCAAGTAGATATGATAAAACCTCTGCATGCACTTGAATCATTTAATTCACATTTGATTATCTTACATCAAACAAAACTTTTCAGCCAATTCCCGACTAAAAGATTCACACAACTTGCACAATTGTTCTTGATTATTTGCATCAGTTAGAAAAAATTTGAAATTTCCCATTTTGACCAGTTCAACAAACCTTTGGCAACTGAATCATGATCCATCAAATGCAACTGGGTTAGAATTTATAAATTGGAAATTTCAACTATTGCATTAGTTGTAGGCACAAAAAAACTGATTAGACTAGAACTATACTGTTTTGCTTGAGAGGAGAATAAAATTAGATGTGTGAATAATATTGCTAATATTATAATATAATATTATAATAATTATTAAAATATACTAAAGATACTCATCATTCTGTGATTCAATCCATACAAGACCTTGAGTGATATTTATTCTATGAATAAATGGAAACTACTCAGGTTTGATAAGGATAAAATTATTTTGAAGGGCTAATTATCTGAAGTAATTGTTGAATTGCTAACCAAAGACTCAGGTCACAATGATTTACCCTGAGTTTTCAAAGTCAACCTTTCTGTAATATTAAATAAATATTATTTATACATGGAGCAATTAGTTTTGTGGACCACAAATAAAATTCAAGATAGTTGGAAAGAATTAGTATAATGGGAAATAATATAATAGCTTGAATAGCGTTTTTACAAATTGTAACTGTTAGAGAAGATGCTTTTACATTTGCTCTGTGATTAAAAATAAAAACACTTATTCATAAGGAGAATTATCTGATTCAAGTATTCTGCTCATGCTTATTGTCCTGACAGATCACTGGCTTTACTAAAAAAAAAAAAAAAAAAAAAAAAAAAAGAAAAAGAAACCACTAATTTCATCCAACTCAAATCTAAATCATTCAAGGAATGTTTCTGAAGAATCTGGAATGTTTCAGGTTTGGGGAAAACTGTTTGAACAACATGTAAACCAAAAAAGTCATAAAGGCTAAGACAGATTTTACTGCAACAATTAATTTTTTAAAAATTGTTTATAAATTAGTTTATAACACATCTAGTAGTCATGGATAATGCACTTAGAAATGTATATAACAGATTAAGGATTAGTGATCAGAGTACATGAAGATCTATGTATACATAAAACAAGGGTAAAAAATTTCTAAAATTAACATTAGCAAAAACTATAATTGAGACATGAATAAATGATTTTTTTTCACAGAATAAATCCAAAGGTAAATTAAGAAATGAAAAAGGCATGCATTCCTGATAGCAAGGCAAAAAAGCAACTGAATATCCTTGTAAATATACATGAAAATATGAACAGATAAGTATATACATATAAGTACATACACACCTAGTGATATGTTTTGGATATAAGGTATTCTCTTAAAATCTCCTATGTAAATGCAGGGGTATTCAAAGGTGAAATGATTAGAATTATGAGAGCCATAACTTAATTAGTAGTTTAATCATTTGAATGGATTAGTGGGAGGCAACTGCAGGTGAGAGGGACATGGCTGGAGGAAAAATTTCACTGGTATATGCCTCCGTCCTGGCACCTGGCTTTCTCTCTCTGCTTCCTAACTGACATGAATTGGGTAGCTTTCCTCCACCAGGCCTTTCTTTCATGATGTTCTACCTCACCTCCCACCCAGAGTAAGGGAGTTGGCTCACCAAGGAGTGAGCCTCAGAAAGTGTGATGCTAAAATAAATTACTCCTTCTCTAAATTGTTCTTGTCAGATATTTTTGTCACAGTGACAAAAAGCTGACTAACAACTTATATATGCAAAAATGAAAGGGTTAATAATACAAAGAATTGATGATATACAGTAAGTACACAAATACCATTGGTGGGACTGATGATGACAGTCTTTTAAGAATAATTTGAGTTTCTGACAACATCTACCAAAATAAAATGTACATACATGTTGATCTAATAAATTTACTCCTATGAATGTATCTGCATAATACTAACAGTAATTTCTAACAATAATTGAGTATTTAATATTTGCTATTCATTGTTTTCAGTGATTTATATCTCTTATTTCACTTAAGTCTCAACACACCTTATGTGAAGGGAAGACATTTTAATTATAGCTCTCATTTTAAAGAAATTGGGCTGAAGATATGGCTGAATGTTAGAATACTTGCCGAGCATGTGTGAAGCCCTGGGTTTGATAGCAGTACTGCAAATAAATAAATACATAAATTAATAAATAAAATCTTTTTTTTCAAAAAGGAAACTAAGTGCATAGTCTGAGTAGAGAAAGGTCAAGCATAGCCAGAATTTTAAGTAACCCAGACAGTTTGTCTCCAGAACTCTTATTTCTAATGTTTTTTTTTTTCAGTTAAATACCATATTTTAATTTATCTTTTATAGATTTAAAAAATGACAGTGGAATGCATTGCAATTCTTATTACATGTATATAGAACAATTTTTCATATCTCTGGTTATATATAAAGTATGTTGACACCAATTTGTGTCTTCATACATGTACTTTAGATGATGATGTCCATCACATTCCACCATCCTTGCTAATCCACTGTCCCCCTTTTCCTTCCCACCCCTCTGTCCTATCTAGAATTCATCAATTCCTCCCATGCTTCCCCTCCCTACCCTACTATGAGTCAACCTTCTTATATCAGAGAAAACATTCGGCATTTGTTTTTTTGGTATTGGCTAACTTCACTTAGCATTATCTTCTCCAACACCATCCATTTACCTGAAAATGTCATGAGTTTGTTCTCTTTTATTGCTGAGTAAAATTCCATTGTGTATATATACCACATTTTTTTTATCCATTCATCCACTGAAGGGCATCTAGGTTGGCCCTACAATTTAGCTATTGTGAATTGTGCTGCTATAAACATTGATGTGGCTATGTCCCAATAGTATGCTGTTTTTAAGTCTTTTGGGTATAAACCTAGAAGAGGGATAGCTGGGTCAAATAGTGGTTCCATTCCCAGTTTTCCAAGAAATCTCCATACTGCTTTCCATATTATCTGCATCAATTTGCAGTTGCACCAGCAATGTATGCATGTACCTTTTCCCCCACATCCTCACCAATACTTATTTTGTTTGTCTTTATAATAGCTGCCATTCTAACTGGAGTGAGATGATATCTTAGAGTAGTTTTGATTTAACAGAGCAATAGTAACAAAAACAGCATGATATTTGCACCAAAACAGACTGGTAGACCAATGGTACAGAATAGAGAACACAGAGACTAACCCAACCACAATTATCTTATATTACACAAAGGTGCCATTGGATAAAAGATAGCACCTTCAACAAATGGTGCTGGGAAAATTGGAAAAACATATGCAACAAAATTAAATTAAACCTCTATCTCTCACCATGTACAAAACTCAACTCAGAGTGGATCAAGGACCTAGGAATTAAACCAGAGACTCTACATCTAATAGAAAAAATAGTAGACTCTAATCTTCATCATGTGGGATTAGGCCCCAACTTTCTTAATAAAACTCCTATAGCACAAGAATTAAACCAAGAATCAAATAAATGGGATGGGATTAAGATAAAAAGTTTCTTCTCAGCAAAAGAAAGAATCTGTGAGGGGAACAGAAAGCCTACATCCTAGAAGCATATTTTTACCCCTCACACATCAGATAGAGCACTAATCTCTAGGGTACATAAAGAACTCAAAAAGCTAAGCACCAAAAAAACCCAAATAACCCAATCAACAAATGAGCCAAGGACCTGAACAGACACTTCTCAGAAAAGGATATACAATCAATTAACAAAAATATGATGCTAAAAGGCACTTACAACAGGGAGACATAAGGAAGGCAATATCATTATTGCAAAAATACAAATTTATAACCATAAAACATCTATAAAAGTAGCAACAATAAAAATTGACCTAAAGTCTGTAAGAATTAAAGAATTCAAAAGAGTTTTGATTGATTACAACAATGAAAAGCAGTTGTATGTCCACTACACTGATAATATTGAATACAGTTATTATCCCTTATTTCAAAATAAGGCATCATTCAGCTATGAAATCAGCCTTGTATCATGTTTTCAGGACTTAGAGAAAAAATTAGGCTTGCCACTAAAAGGGCTGACTATTTAATATTATATCTTTAAAATAAATCAGCATGATAAAAAACATCTGTATCTTACAAATATCAAGAGGTATAAACAAATATAGGCCTTAAACTTTAATAATGAACCAAAGAAACCGCTCAGAAGGACAGTCTTTGATAAGCGGATATTTCTAAGGTATTAAAAAAGAGGTTAAGGGACTGGGGTTGTGGCTTAGTGGTAGAGTGCTTGCTTGGCACATGTGAGGCTCTGGGTTTGATCCTGAGCACCACATAAAAATAAACAAAATAAAGATATTGTGCTCATGTATAACTAAAAAAATTTTTTTTTTTTAAAAAGATTAACAAATGGGGAGTTAACCTTCAAAATAAGTTCAAGGATTTCTCTCTCAATGTGCGGTTTGTCTTTACCAGGAATACAGATCAGATTACAATATTGCCAAAGGAAGATAAATTTTTCTCAGGTACACATAAATATCTAAAGGTTTGTTTCAAGAGTCTTTCAATTATATTTTCCATTTGTTTCTGCTAAAAACAAGAGCATAAGCTGTCCATTAAGAAAAGGAAGAACCACCCAGGGGTTATATAAGGACAGCTGCTTCTAATCACCCTGTCTATTGATACACAGTGAGAAATCCACCTCCCCAAAGAAGGAAAATCAATATTTATAGAACAGCCAGCATTTCAAATAAACAGCAATTGTTATGACTATAGTCTCTTTTAAAGTTCTTAAGCTTTTTACCTGTAACCAAAAGGGAAAAAATGCAACCATTTATAATAAGGTGTTCTTTGAAGAGGGATTTCTGTTTACATCAATTTATTTCAAAAGACTTACTGGGACAAGCATTCTGGCTCAAACTGAAGCAGCCCATTACTAGTGAAACCTGCCTAAGGCTTTAAGAGCCTACTGGGCTTTAAGAATCTGTGATGCCATAGTATTTGTAACCTTAAAAAGACAGCAGAAAGCACACTCAACAAATGTTGAAAATCTATTCCTCCACACTATTTCCAAGTAAATATATTTTTCACTTGTACACCCATTTAAGAAATGTAATGAGACACCACCTACTCTTTTAGTATTGCCAAATGGCTGGTGGGCATGGGTCCAGATAATTAGAACATATAGTATTATGAAAACATAAGATAAAATTAAGTCGCACATGTAACTGAGACGAGACGGGGATGAAGAACAGGTAGTAAGCATAGATAGTAAATGATTAGGTCCAAAATATGAGGGTAGATTATCAAAGAAAAGTAAATGGGTTGCTAACACCTTTGATTGCATTTCTCTGCTCAACATACCTCATGAGATAGACACTTTCCAATACATGTGATTATTCTCTGGGTTGCTGCTTCCTGGCACTTAGGGAAAAAAAAACAAAGAGGAGGTGGGAGTCTATAAGAAAGCAAGACACACCTACTCCAGCCTGCACCCAGTTCTGGGCCTGCCTTCTCTCAGGGGAAGTCTGCTATCTGCGCCAGGCTTGCTATCTTTCTTAGATAAAACTTGCCAATAGGTTTTTCAGGTGTTTAATCTTCAATACTGGGCAAATGAGGATCTGATCCTGATTTCCAAGACCCATATCATAGCTATTTTAGATCTCATTTTAAACATTAAATGAACTCGGGGTTCATTAGAAAAAAATCCAGAAGTATTTGATATTTAGGAACTTTTGTATCATGTTCCTCCATTAGATAATTTTATTGTCTGCCTAAATCATATTATGGTATTAACCCTGGAGAGCAAAATTTTATTACAATGCACACCTAAGATTAAAATCGTCAAACCCTAAGCATATAGGTAAGTCAGTAGGGCTTTCTTTTCCGATGGTCAATTCAGAAGAATGACATTCCTGACATATGAAAAGAACTCTTTTGCTCTCTTTTATCAGTGGGTCCTTAACCAGGGCTGGATCAGATGGTAGGACAACGGCTTTTTTTCCTTCATTCATTTATTAATTTATTAATTCTAATCATTCAACAACTTTTTTTAAGGACTATAAAGTGACAGGAAAGCTGCTATCTACTGAAATATGGATATCTGAGCAGATAAAGACCCAAATGATAAAAATTAAGACAGTATGGCAGGTGATAACAATGATTGCCCTGGCATCAAACTTTAGAGAATATACTTTTGGAAGGAAAGAATACCCATGTAATGGGAAACCTGATACATCCACAAAACCAATCAATAAAGTGGACAGGTATTATTTGTTCAAAGGCACTGGAAAGAAGCAGAGTTGTTATCATAATTCAGTTCACAAAGGTCTAGTACTTAGACACTGAGTTTTGGGCAACTGTGTAAGTGGAGAATAAAATTTGGTAATTGAAGTCCTAGAATAAAAAAATGCAGAATCTCCTTACAAAATGTAATAGAAAGTTAACAGATACCCAGATGTTCTTCCAGAAAAAAACATAACAATTTCCTTGGTCAAAATGCTAAGCAGGTTTTAGGGACTCAATATAATATCTTTTACACTCTTTCGAGTTTTTCACAACCATACAAGTTTGTGTGCATATTATAGCAAAGGGTACGATTCTAAGTGTCACTGTGAAGGTCTTTATGTCCCCCTCACCATATACCCACCAACTTCTCTCTTCACAAACTTATTCATGACCAAAGGAAATGCAAAATTAGAAACTGGAAAATTCTAGGGAATAGCAAAGAAATGTATAATTTTCATTTTAAGTTACAGAAAATATCAGAATCTATAGCCTAAATAAATCGTGGCAAAATTTTTTTTCTCATAAAAAATGACAGATTCCTGACAACCTGAATAACCCACTTTATCTGTTTTTGAATGACCTGAAACCTGCCTCCAGCTAGAATTGTTTTTAGGCATCCAGCTCTAGGTTCTGGCCTACTTTTACTCTTTTCCACTGAGAAGCAATGCACTGTTTCATGCTTTTGTTTTTCCCTTTTGCCCACTCTGGAGCAGGCTGATTCCATCACATTCAGGAATTCTGTCTTAGATACAAGCATAAATGCCCCAAAGGATGTTCCTGGATATTTTCAGCACATTCCCCAAGCACCATTTTTCTGTTTTCTAAAATACCTTCTGGATTAAGAGAGCCCATTTTAGAATAATGACCTTCCTCATGATATTCATTATACTATAAACATTATCCTTTTCAGCATACACAAACCATCTCTGCTGAGAAAAAAACAAAGTTACCAGTTTCAGACACCATTTAAACTCTAAAAGCTGCCGTTCCATCATAGTTTCAGAAATGATTCATTTATCTGTCTTTTTAACTCAATGAAAAATTATGTAACAGATGAATGTTGGGGCTCAGAGAACAATACCCTCCATATAAGAAGGTATTGTGGAATAGTGGCACCCCCTTCCTGCACAAAAAATCTTAACTGGGCTTCTCCAGAAATCTTCCCCATGGCTGATTTTAGGACTGTCAGCAAAAGAGTCTCTACAAAAGAGTTCAATGTAGATAAACTTACATTTTCATATTGCTGCCCTATTTTACTTTGCCGCTAGCCTAGAAAAAAATCAGCATTCCAGGTGCTGGACACCCCCTTACTAAATTTTTCACAAACATTTATCCAGTATAATAGTTTGTAGAAATGTGTAAACAAGGCCTCTGGCCTTGAGCTGGGACTTCATAGAGATGTCTACATTTCTAAGATAAGAGAAGTCACCAACTGTGCTCCATAGTAACAGTTGGCAGGGGGAGGAAAATAAAGGGGATTAAAAGCTCTCCCCTTCTCAGGTGTTGTCCTTGAAGGGTTATCTTGCCCAGAACAGTGAAAGAAAAAGCTGCTTTTATGTGAACTTCTGCAGACTATGAAATTCTGAGCCCCTCCCCTTACATGCTGGGTATAAAATTCTGAAACTACCTGAACTCTGGGTTCAGGGGATTGATTACAGCAAAAGCTGTGCCCTCTGAACCTGGCTGCGCCAAATAAAACTCTTTCCTGCTATCTTTGGAGCCTTGCCTCATCTGTCCCTACAACAATGGTATGCTGAGCAAGTTGATGTAAATGAAATTAAAAGGCCTTAGAAAACAGCTCAGAATCAAGGTTTCTGTAACTTTGTCTTGTACTTGCCGTCCCAGCCCCTCTGCTAAGACAGGGAGAACTTCTACGAAGTTCCCTTATGTTTTATACCTGCCAAAGAAGAAGAAATAACTATGGTCTTTTCCTGAGCTTTGTCAACTGAACTCATATTGCAGAAAGAAAGATTAAAGACTCTTCAACATCAACACACCTGGACAGACTTGTCACAAAACACACTTCTCTTTCAGTCCTGTAGATAATCCACTGTGCCTTGTGCAGGCCCAACAAACTTTCTCCCAGGCCATTCTGTGTTCGCTAAACCCATTGAGTTCCCCTAAAAGTCACTTAGTGTCCCCCAACTGTCCTCATTTTCCCCATCTCTAGAAAAAGGGTACATAAGTTTGTAAATCATGTGGTCCTAATAGGTAATAACACTCCTGGATCCCACTTATCATGCTGATTTTTTCCCCTTTTGCAAGTTAATAAATTTCCAAGGCTTTTCTCTTATTTAATCTGTTTTTTTTGGCCAGTTCATTCCAGCAAATCTTCAGAGGGTAGAGTTGGAAATACCCTTTAACCCTATACTGATATCATTTTTCACAGTAATATTCATTGTAGATGAATATAATGCATATATCCACAATTATTCTCAATCACTGGTATTCCTAAATGTAAGTTGTATATAATCACAAGTAACACATGTCCTTCCTCCATTACTCCACTTCCTTATTCATATTTGAGCTTATATTATTTCTGTAAGGGATGACTTGAATTCAAAAAAGTATCATCAAAAGAAAATGAAAAGGTTACATAAATGTCACTGCCTTGCTAAAAATTTAACATGTTCTTACTGAACTTAGCTCCTTGATCATCTGGTCTATATTTCTGCTGTAAAGAGCATCATATCTATTCGTGAAGCTATGTTCTTGGCAATAACTTCTTGATATAGAAGAGGCCTGAAAGCATTTGAAAAAGTCCTTCTAATCAAACTTTTACACATATAATGGCCTAATTTTCCTTACTTGCATAGAATTCTGGGTCCTATTGTGAAAGCACGTATTGTTTTCTTCATATTTATTTATAAAAGAAGAATTTAATTGCCTTATACGTGACTTCAGAAATGATATCATGTAAATTAGAATCCAAATTGACTTTTCTAAGTCATTTAGTAGATTATATTAGAGAAAACAAGGTATAGGCATGGGTATTTTTGTTGTTGTTATAGTATTTTAGTCAGCTTTTGCATTTCTATGACTAAAAGATCTGACAAGATCAATTTTAGGGGAGGGAAAGTTTATTTCCAGGCTCATGGTCTCAGAGGTCTCAGTCCATGGACAGCAGGCTCCATTCCTTGGAGCTCCAGTTGAGGCAGAACATCATCACAGAAGAGTGTGGCAGTGGGAAGCAGCTCATGTGGTGATCAGAAAGCAGAGAAATACTCCACTCCACTCTCCCAATTCAAAATATATACCCCAGAGCCACGCCCCCAGTGAATCACTTTCTCCAGCCACAGCACACTCTCCTCTAGTTACCCCTCAGTTAATCCCATTAAGAATAATTCACTGATTAGTTAGGGCTATAACCCAATTATTTCTTTTCCAAACCTGCTTGAATATCTGAGCTTTTGGGGGATACCTCACATCCAAACCATAGCATATGGGTTATATAATAACACTGATGACCACTAAGCCTACATATTAAACCATTGAAAACAAAATGCTTACAACTATGTTATAAATATAGTTGAATTTCTGCAATTTATCCTTTATCTCCTTGTCTACACTTGGAAATTTGACAGGCAACCTTTCTCTTGTATAAGTTTCTCTTCTATCTTTACATTGTTTCTTTTTTTAATGCCTTAGTTTTATAGCTTTTTTGGAAATATGTAATGTGGCTATTAAATAAAAACTATAAAATTACAAAGAATTAATATAGTAATAATTCCATTCTATTATTAGTTTTACTATGCTATTATTCTTCCAAAACATAAATTTTAATGTTTAAGACATATTCTGTCTTGTTTCTAGAAAAATATATCATCCTTCCTTAATCAGATTTAAAAAAAAATAAGGCATTATGAAACCATCTTTGCTTAAACACAAACATTTTTACTCATTTCTTTTTTCTTTTTTTTGGTACTGGGCATTGAACCAGGGGATAACCACTTAGCCACATCCCCACCCCACCCCCCCTTTTATGTTTTATTTAGAGGCATGGTCTTGCTGAGTTGCTTAGGGCCTCACTAAATTGCTGAGGCTAGCTTCAAACTTGGGATCCTCCTACCTCAGGCACCAGAGCCACTGAGATTACAGGCATGCACCACCACTCTCAGAAAATTTTTACTCTTAAATTAACCTGATAAATGTCAATTAAATTTGGATATCTCTATGTACTGCTTGCTTTATTTGGATTGAGGGAAATAAAGGAGAATATAGAGATATTAACTTTCTCATTTTAAATTAAATTGTGTAGTACAACTTTCCAAGACATTTTTTCTGCAACATATGGTAATAAACACTATTTTATTTAAAGTAGTAGAAAAATAGGAATAGTGAAACACACATTGAGCATGTTTAAGTTTTTGTGTTGCTTGTAGAAGAAGAAAAATGTAAGAATTGCATACCTGGGGATATGATATAGAAGAAATCTTTAAATTCATCCATCCAAACTTCTGCCAGTCTCCTATTGTTCTTGTTAATGACATGACCAGTGCCACCAGGGAAAGTATAAGGGGTTGCTTTCCGAAAAACATGACCAACGTGGGAGCAAGTTACAATCTCCAAAGAGCCTCCACATTGCCAAATCTGGAAAAAGAGAAATCATTGTTTAACAGTTACTATCAAGAATGCAATAATAATGTATACGAAATAATTGAAAATTTGACAAATATTCAGATATTATATGTTTCAAGAAAATATTACATATATGCAAAATCTAGAATTAGCATACTTACATTTGGCAAGAAATGCTACTTTGGAAAATCATAATATACTGGTAGCTTTGGAATCATGGCGGTAAGATGTAATTGCAATAATGTCATTTTATTAGACAATCTAATTTCTTGTAGTTAACATAATTGCTATTTAATACATATTTGGTATCCAAAATTTTCAATGACGACTCTTGGAAGACATATTATATATTTCTTAATGTTCTGGGATTTACTATGCAGCTGAGATTAAGAATTATATAAAGTATCCACAAGACATTTATTTCTATAAAATTTTATTGTATGGCCAAAGATGCACATACACACATACACAGACACACACAAACACACACACACACACACACAGAGTTGGCCTTCTATATTCATAGATTATACATCTGTGGGTTCAACCAACTAAGGATTGAAGATATTAGAAGTAAATCTCATCTGTACTGAATATGAACATAAATTTTACTTGTCAGTGTAACAAATGTCACAGACTTTATATTGTATTAGGTATTATAAATAATCTAGGATGATTTAAAGTACACAGGAGGATACGTATAGGTTATATGCAAATGCTATGCCATTTTATATAAAGGGCTTGAACATCTGCAGAATTTGGAACCCATGAGGGGTCTTGAAACCAACCTTCCAAAGTGGAATACTAAGAGATGTGTGTACACACACACACACATACACACTTACACATACACACATCCTACTACTACTTACACATACACATTCATATTACATATATATATTACATATATACTGTAAGATTCTTAAGGAAAAGTAATAGTTATTGCTATATGGAATTTCAATAACAGCTTTAGACTATTACTAAAGTCATTTTTATTTCATAAATATGATTTAAGAAGAGTTGCTTTTTTAAAAAAAGTCCTCCATTAATATGTAAAGTTTTATTATGTTATGTATAGGTTCAATTTTTTTTTTTGTAAAAGAAAAGGTTTTCTCCAATTGGCCCTTCAAGTAATGTTAGGCTTAGAAGAGGGCTTCTATTGGGCCTGGGATCCATTAATAGACATCCAAATTTTACCACAAGATGAAACATGATAATAAAATATCAGCAGCAATGGTTTATGAATTTTAGGTAAATCTATATTTTTTAAAAATTTTACTGTTATTTAAACTGTAATGTTAGCAGGAGGTTCTAATCAAACATTGAAATATTAAACAAGAAAAAGAAGAAAAATGAAATTCATCATTCCCCTCAAAAGATAGGCAATTAAATAATCAAAGTATTTAATTAATTTCTAACATGAAATCTATAAGCCTTCTCATAATTACAAATAGCTTTATATTCTTAGAATTAAAATGGAGAAAGTTGGTCTCCACTTATCAAATCAATACTTGCATAGTAGTCTGGATCATATCTCTTATGTCTTTTTTTTTAAGGATGTCACTAATTTATTCACCCCCTTGAAACATCAATCACTTTCCTAATTTCTTGATTATTTCTCTCTTAATATAACATCTTCTCAAATCATCTATCTTTCAAATAGTTAAAAAGTAAATAAATGAATAAATAAAATTACAAAAGAATTAAAAAATCAGCATTTGATCCACATCTGTATTCAGCATACCTCAGTTTTGCTTCCCTTCACTGTAAAATAATATAAAATATATCCTCTGATACATGTTATTTACTTTCCATAATTTACACTCTATTAACTGTAAAATGCTTCTTATTTCTACAGCTCCTCCAAAATTGGTATTGTAAAAATTACAATTTTTTTTTCCTTAGATGCATTATTTAGTAGATTCTTTTCTTGGATTCTCCTTTTCCTCCTCCTACTTCATTGTTTATCTACCTTCTCTTTAAATTTCTATTCAAATGTTAGCTTTCATCTCTCTTTGTACATTCAGTGGATGGTCTCAATTTGCTCCTGTTATGTACATGTGATCAGAATACTAACAACCTCAATATTTACAACTCAGCCTAGACCTCTCCTCCAGGATTCAAACTTGTGTATCCAAACATTAACTTGGCACTTCCACTTGCTTGTCTCAGAGATATCCAAGCAGCTATGTCCAAAGTGGAATCATACAGTCATTCCTTTTGTGTCAGCAAGGTTTTATTTTATTTTATCCCATTATGTTGTTTTAATTTATCAATGAATAGTGTCAGTGTTTTCCCAGGGGATCAAACAAAAATAAACAGTAAGACCAAACTACATGTTATCCTTGATTCCTCTCTTCCATTTCTCATATGCATTTCCTGAACAAACCTTATTGTGGAACCATCTGTAAAACAATTCTCTGAATATCCATCTTTCCCATTCCACTTGGGCTGTTATAACAGAATTCCATAGACAAAGGCCAGGCAGTAGTTTAAACAAGAGGAGTGTTTTCCTCACTGTTCAGGAGCCTGGGAAGACCATGATCAAGTTGCCAGCATGATCAGTTTCTAATAAGGGTGTTGTTCTCCCTGGCTCACAGATGGCCACCTTTTTGCTGTGTCCTTACATGATCACACACACACACACACACAGAGACACACACACACACACACACACAGATTGAGGAAGAGAGAGCAAGCACTGCAGTTGGGTGGCTCTTCCCCTTCTAAGAATATCAATGTTACTGGATTTGGGTCCCACACAATAATCTCAGTTAACTTTTACAAGCCCAAATAGAATCTTATAGGCTTTTAAAGTTTCAATATATGAATTTGGAGGGCACATGTTTCAGTCCATAGCACCACTTCTCCATTTCCAATGCCAACACCCCTGACCTAATAAACATATTTGTATGCCAACTGTAATAGACTCTTAATTATCTTGCCACTTTCACCGTTTCTGTCTTACAATTTGTTTTGTTCTAAGAAATCAAAGTGGTCTTTAAAAATTTAATCATTTCATTTCATTCCCTGTTTAAATTCTTCAATGCCTTTCCATTGCACTGTGCATATAAACAAAATCCTTTAGCAGGTTCTCTAAGATCCCAACCAATATGAGTATCTCCCTCTGTAAATGCACATGGTGATATTGGCCCTTTGCCATTTCTTACAATAATGTATCACACGGTTTTTCACACAGCAAAGCCTCAATAACTGCTTCTCTTCTTCTTCTATTAATATTCTGGCAACTTTGGATGCTTATTTCTCATTCTTATCTCAGCTGAAAACACTACTTCATCAGACAGACCTGTATGCTGCTTGAGTGAAATGACCAAATGAATGACAAAAATTGACTAGCAAGTTTAATTATGAAAATTATGGCAGAATTATGAGATTTAAATAGAAATATTTTAGGAGGATTTTAAATTACATTATTGAAAATATTTTAAAATATCAAATTAGGTGAAATAATTTGGTGAAATGATATATGTGCTGTTCCACAGGTCTTGGGAATTGAGGAAATTCTTTGGATGTCACAATAGAACAAAAACAATATAGAAATGTTTGGTGGTTCATGGTGACTGAAGGATCCAATCAAAGATGATAACACAATCATACACTAATCTCTCTTTTTTTTAATAAACAAACTTTAGTGAAATAATCAGGCACTTGTACCAGCACCAGGACTTTCCAAAAGGTGCCTAGAATTCGGAACATATAAGACATGGTTTGTTGTAGATGAGAATTTACATAAGGTCTTCTTATGATGAGGAATGCAGAGTTAGTGGAGTAGCTGTTCCTACTTCCTATGGGTTAGACACAAGTAAATAGCTTCTTTCCTTCTTCACAAGCTAAACAAGGAGCTAAGTGAGAGAAGGCAAGAGGGGCATTTCACTCTCAGGTAGTTACTTGCTGAACAAGTATCACTAGACTGTCTTAGTGCTGTCATTTGTATGGAGCAGAGTATGTACAGAAAGTTTTGGGGCACAAGTTCTTCCCCTCAACTGTCGGAGAAAAACATGACCCTAGTAAAATAGGTACAGAATTCTGAAGGTGGCATTGGAGTTATTGTACAGCTTCTTTGCAAAATAATTAGGTCTAGCAATGAAATGATGCTGGGAAGAAGGGATCTTTAACAGCAACTGGTCAAGAACTCAATGGTCTGGGCTCTAAATAGCATGGGTCATAGAAAAGAAAGAATGAGCTGTGGGATAAGAAATGTGGCAGATGAGCAACGAAATGAGAAAGGCAGTTGAGGACCCTATGTTGTGAGAGAAAGACTAAAATCTTGGTCTTCAAAAGATCCTTGGATAACATAAGGGATAGGGTCTGAAGATAAACACAGTTATAAGGAAATAAAAACGGTGTATGGAAGATAACCATGCTGGTGGAGGCCATTAGTGCAGGTAGAAGCACACAGAGCCAACAATGGGCAGTCATCATTCTTTAACCATCCCTTGGGATCCTAAATACTGGTGGTGGGGAGGCAAGTCCAAATCCATGCTCTTCCCCAAGCTCCTCTGTCATTATGAGCCTGGGGAGAAAACAGAATGTCAGCTACATAGTGTTTATGAAGTTTTGGTTTCAATATGTGAAAATAACCATAAACTCTAGTATCTGTCCTAAATCTGGGAAGGGCTGATCTTAGAGCATATAAACAGCTGGAGGAAAAAAAAAACATTTAAAATTCAGACTGTACTATAAGTCCTCTTACATATAAACCAGTGATTGACAGCTGTACTCAGAGTTCCTTATTTGCCTTTTTTGCAAAGACAAATCAGCACTGTGGTTGTGTGAGATGCCTAGAGCTCTATATTTCTACCCGTAATTTCTTGGGCCTACCACAGTTTGTGGGCTTCTGGGATTTACTATATCAGGGCTCAAAACATGATGTCACAAAATATGGCACTTTGGCAACTGAGAAAATTGTAGAAACCAGAAGATCACTCTCATTTTTTCCTTCCTTATTCATCTGAAACATGGTGTTTTAGTTAGCTTTTTGATGCTGTGGCCAAAACACCTGACAAAAACAAGAGGAGGAAGAAAAAGAGGTCTTAGTCCTCAGATGGCTGACTCCATTGTACTGGGCCCTGTGGAAGCACAGTATCATGGCAGAAGAACATGACTAAGAAATGCAGTTCAGTACATGACAAACAGGAAGAGATAAAGAGAGAGCGCTTCACTTACCAGGGACAAAATACAAACCCAAAGCCATGCCCATAGTGACCCATCTTCTCCAGCCACCTAACTGCATACATTATCACCAGGTTAATCTACAGTAGTTAAAATTATTAAAATCCAATTATTTCTCCTCTAAACTGTCTTGTATGGTCTTACACATGAGCATTTGGGGGACACCTCATACCTAAACTATAACACACAGCAATATGGAATTCTCTGAAACACTCATCTGAAAGCCAGTCATAAGACACTTGTTCTAAAGGAAGTCTTGTCTTGTATCCCAAGTCCAAGAAGAATGTGAGCATATCAGCCATGTTACATCACTCCAACTCTTCTTTCTTATCTATTTCCAGATCATACCATTTTAATCCAATCATGCTTCCACATAATTGTCCATTTTCATTGATCCTAAATATGAAAATACTCAGTATTCCATTACCTTTGTGCCTTCAGTTCTGCAATCTCCCTTGTTTTACAGTACTTTGGTTAAATACTTCAAGGGTTCTTAATCTCTTCTGTTTAGTGTTATCAGTTATGAACCTTGTGATAAGTGAGGAAATAAATTTTCCCCTACACTCTGAACCTACACACACAACAGAGAATGAAATCTGGTTGGAAATCTTTTTAAATGGGGTTTCAATGCTCTCCTTCTTTCCTCTTTAATTAGCAAAGGTGAGTATGTATGGAAGTGCTGATTTTATATTACCATCCTAATTTGCAATGAGAGTTTGAATGTATATGCACTGACCCAATGCCTAATAATGGATGATGACTTACAAAACTTAAGGAAAACCTACCTTTGATTTTAACTCTTAGAAATGAGATAGATCTCAAATATATCTGGGAGAGACACATAGAGGTGGTAATAAATGTTCCATAAATTGGTGAATGTTCCTTCTCAACTGCTGACTGGGAATAATGTGAGTACTTCTCTCAACCACCATCTGTGCTCAAAAAATCTGTTGATAAACTCATATTGCATATTTTAGGTAAACTTCTGTCCAAAATTTGAAAGTGAAAAGATCAAGGTAGGAACACATAAGAAAATCACCTAGGCTGATACCTGCTCATAATAACACTGAATAAGTAGCTGCGAATAGTGGCCCCAGCCTGTAATCCCAGCAGCTCAAGAGGATTTCAAGTTTGAGACCAGCCTCAGCAACTTAGCAAGATCCTTTCTCAAGAAAAGAGGAGGTGCTTGGGGTGTATCTTAGTGGTAGAGCAACCTGGGTTGGTTCTTAATACTGTAATACTCCTACTTCTACTCCTACTATTATTACTGCTACTGAATTAAGTAACACAAAATTAAACATTTCATTGATAAAACATTATAATTGCTTAACATTAATTGATCAAAATTTATATGGTTAAATGTTAAAGTAAATAGAACTTAAATTGAGTAGTAGCTCCAGTGACTAACATGATAATTTACCTTAGTTGTACCTTCAATAAATATAGAAAGTTAGAAAAGAAGGAAGTGATAGTATGATACATTTACTAAGAACTTGGGCTATGAAATAAGCAAAAGACATATTCTATTGGCCCTGTTACTTATTGTCTATGTGTATTGTGAAAATTACTTACGTGTTCAAGGGCTTAATTTTCCCTTTGGAAAGTAGTCATAGTAATAGCCACATCCAAGACTATAACAAGATTGTGTGTTTCAAGCACTACAAGTAGCATTTGGAATAGATGACGTAAAAAGATACCTTGCCTGTCATTTTGTTGTTGTTGTTGTTCCGAGAAATCAATACTGTTAGGGAAATCAACTATTCTTGCTCAAATATGTGTATTATTGAAGAATCTTGCATTTCTTTAAAATTATAACTATTATATTATTATAATAATATATTATATTTTATATTAATAAAATTAATATTTATTATAATACTGCCATATATATATATATATATATATATATATATATATATATATATACTTTATTATTATAGTACTGCCTTTCTTTAAAAGTATAATATGTCTAAGAGTTTAGGTACACTGTAAAGAATTTAAAAGAATAGCCATTTAGTTGCCCATTAGAATTCTACATTTTGCTTTCTGAAATTATCTCCCAATGTCTGAACAGCAGTATAAACTGAATAAAAACATGCTGTGTCACCCCTATGAACAGGTGATGCAGAACTCCTGTGTATGTTCAAGCATATCTGATTGTTATTTTCTAGGCTTCCAGCAGATTAATATTTATACACTATATCTCTCTCAAGTAAATTTGACCATGTATGAAATACAAACTGCTCCTTTTCCTTAGAGAATTGAAGCTAGTTAGTTATTTGTCTTTGTTCCCAGATATTTTTATGAGAGTCTTTTGATGATAGAGAAGGTTGTTAATCAAAATGTAAAATGCCCATTGCTCATTTGATTATCTACTTGATTTTCTTCCTCCCGCTAGGAGGCAATTAACTAACATACATTATCTTTTTCATGTTTTTCTGGCACCTACATCAATGACATTGTAATTAAGGATCAGAAACTTCATAAGTTCCAACTTTGCAATCTCAGTTCTAATGCTGTTATTATTTCTAACGTTACAGCTGTTGTGTCAAATTCATGCAGTTGCATGTACTCATACTAATATTTATCTGCTTTCCCAGTATTATTTTTGGCAGAAAGCCATTGTTTAATACAGCCTTAATGATAAAAGCAAACAGTAATATACAATGGAGACCATGTGGCACAAAGGTCTTGAGTGTAGCCTACAGCTCTCAAGATGATATCCTGCCCTGCCTCTCACCAGCTAGGTACTTTGGTTACTTCATCTTTCTATATGGTACAAGTTTTAAATAGTAAAATCAAAATAGAAGGATCTACCCCAAAGAGGAGCTTTGATGATTAAGGTAAACCAGTCTGTATAGGGACAGTTAGCCTTTATGTGGGACATGGATTAAAACAGAAAAATCAAGTTTCACAGAGTTAGTGGAATAATCCAAGAAAGAAGTAATAATGATAATCCTACGGTTATGACAAAGAAATAGAGAGGGAGACAATAAGCTGACACAATTTGTGAGGATTAAACTAAACCTTAGTGTATGTATTTCCATTACCTATTACCTCCTTTCTATTAGGTCCAGCTCACATTTTTTCCCCCAATGAACAGCTCTTGACTCTACTTGCTTTTAATGATCTCAGTCTTCATGGATTTCTAACACTATGAACCAACTTTGTCACATCAATTCTGTAGTTTTTCCTCTTGCTAAATGTTTGTATATGTGTTTACATAAAAGCTTCTTTATACATGCACACATACTTATATATGTTTTGCATATGGCCTTATGTATATTAGTCTTATATACCAACCACATTATCTCTTTGAGAAGAAGCACTACATGCTTCACGATTTAAAATTGAGATACAATTTACCTGTAGTAAAAAATCAGAACTTAAAGATACCATTTAATCAGTGTGTCCTAAGTTTAAAAGAAATGTTTATTATGTAAGTGTTCAATATGTACTGATATGTTAATGTAATAAATAAAATATGAAAAAATTACATGATGTATGTAAAATATGTATGTCATGCAGTTGAGTTAGGAACAACAAGTACAGATTTCTTTGTGTTGGCAAAGTGAAAACAAAAGCAAGATAAAAACACTGTTTGTTTGAAATAATTCCTATCAGCACTTTGACTCTCCTTTGTTTACATGTATCTAATTAAACTGATGACGAATTCTTTAATTCTTACAAGTGAACAAAGTCTGAAAAAAGCCTCCATTGAGATCCTGAATGCACATGATAGTTAATAAGTTGAGATAAACACAAGAGGCATGATATAATTATACAAAAGGGGCAGATTTGGGATTCTGTAGGCATTTTCTCTTCATCCTTGTAATGAAGCTTGCCAATTATTCCTCATAGTTATTTTGAGTAGAAATGCCTTAAGAGTTTTGTTGACACCGTCTACTTTTCATTGTACTGTGTAGTTGAGGGGATGATCCAGGAGGTATCACTAGAGCTGGAGACATATCTTGATGTGATGATAATATTTCAAGATGTAGAGTCATCCACACCAAGCTTCTGTGGTCTTTAAGTGTTCACTTGCCTGTGACCACAGGGAGATTCCACATGCCCCAGGACTCCTATTTTTCCCCCTGTAGTACTAAAAATCTAACCCAGGACCCTGTGCATTAAAGGCAACACCTCATTTACTGATGTTATACCACCCGCCCGGTTGAATGCTGTTTTGAAGAAGAATTATTTGTAGGAAAGAGAAAAGCATAAAATTTGAGATCAGAAAGCTGGATTCTGATTTTGAAATAGACACAGATTGACTGTAAAATTTGGATTACATTACTTAATCCTAACAATCCTTAGAAAATTCACATGTAAAAGAAGAGGGAGTAAGGTTGATGATGGCTGAGATATTTTAACAATCATTTCTATGATTCAGATTAGTCTCTTGACATCAGGTATACAGACCATATCAGAGATCATATGCCTAGATAAAAATGAAAAAAAATTCAAAATTTGTGTCAATATTTTCCTACTTAGGGAAACATACCTTAGATGGATTGGAAGAGGAAGAAAGAATACTATTCTCTGATGAAGAAAAAGCATGAAAAAAAAATGGCCCTGTGAACATTCTGTAAGGAAATACATTCTCCACCTCAAGTTATGTGAGTTGCCTATTTAATTTTTAACTTTTATTTTTTTGTGATGCTGGGGATCGAATAGAAGGTCTTGTGCATGTGAGGCAAGCACTCTACCAACTGAGCTATATCCACAGCCCAGTTCCCTATTTTAGAAAGGTTATAAAGGTTATAGAAACAAGGAAACTACAAAAGCACTTTTGTTCTCCAAGAGATGTTTTCAAGAGCTAGTTATTATACATTAGGGTAATTTAAAGATGTTTTTTCCAAGTTGGTATTGAATGTACATGGTGGTGAGTTGAATTCATAGCACATTTTATTTCCTATTCATTTGTTTCTAAAGTGATCAGTTATTTATTATTTTCCCTTATAAAGTACTTTTCATCTTAACTTAGAAATGAACTTTTTGAAAGCTCCAAATTCAAACTATTTCTTATTTTTTTAAAAAAATAATGATTCACTTTATAAAAGATTTAATGCATTGATTCTAAAATAGGTCTTTTTTAGAGAAGGATCCCAACCACATTATACCTCTTTACATTTTCAGTCTTGACCATGGGACAGCAAAGGATGAGGAGAAAATGGATCAAAAGAATGGAAAGGTATGCTTTTACTGAGTATCGCTGAAGTAAAGAACTGCTTTGAAATGGAATTGAGAGGGCATGTGAAGGAACCAGCATGTATGCGACATATGGTGGGGCTGCGGTGGTCACAGATGGAGTTTTTAATCTCATGTCCCATTCCTCTCAAACACAAAAACTCATCCCCAGTAATTCAAATGCACAGTGGAGATACCCCCAATATACAAACGCCGACATTTTATGATGTATAATCTACTCTCACTTTTTCCTTTCAACAACTTTCATTCCCTGGAGCTTTCTGACCTTTAGAATTACCACATATTATGGTACTCTATTTTTTGGAGTCAAGAGAATTGTTATATGTTATTATTCTACATCTTTCAAGGGCTGCTTATTTTGGAAAATCCCAATTCTTTCCATCAACAGGGAAAACATGTTCTGATTGTGTTGTGGAAATATTTCATATTGTACTTAAGTGAAATGTATGAATATATGAATATAGCTGGAAAGAAATGAAGAACATAAAATAGTGAACCAGATATTGAAAATCCTATGTAGTATAAGGTGGCACTGACTAAAAAATTAGAGTCTAGCTTTTCATATTTACAAAAAAAAATATTGCTTTTATATAAGCACAGATTGTTCTCAGCAGATAACTCATAAAAATAAGAAATGATATGTGATAAGTCACATTCAAGACATGACATGAGATACAGTTATATTTTATCATCCTTCAATAACAATAATCTTAAAAGTATAATAAATCATGGATGTTTTAGAAGTCCTTTCAGTACATTTAAGAGGACTATTAAGACAAGAGCAGATTTATCAGAATTTGTCTTTCCCTTGTTATACAATTAATCCAATAAGTAAATCTCAAACATGGGAAAAAAATGGATGTAGATGTTACTGAAAACTAGATAGAAAGTACCTGAGATACATTAAATGATATTCAGATCAGATATTTTGCATTTTGTATTGGTGTCCCCCTGTATCTGATGGGGTGACTGCTTGTCAGATCAGTAACATCTGCTGCTTCTAGCCACAGAGCAGCTCATGACAGCTGCATGACGCTGCCCTAGAATTCATGCCAGAATGGTCCCTTTGAATATCAGTAGACCACCTGGGTACCCAGCTGCAGAGTGCCACATCTCCTGCTCTTTTACACATGCCAGAAATGCAAAGAATTTGGATGGGAAATACCTGATACCTCAGGAAAAAAGTTACCTTTTAGTTACTTAGTTCCTCTATTGGCAAATAAAAATCCGTTTCTCTAAACTGTAGTTCCTTCATTTTTTTTTTGTTTGTTTAAATGAAATTTCCCATATAACTTATAAAGAGGTCAAGTGATTCTTAAGCATTGTGATAAATTTGAGGACAGGGAATAATCTCTATCCTCTCAAGCATGTTCTCTCAGGACTTGTATCTACTCAGCAAATATACACTGGCCATTGACTTTATGACAAGCACCCTGCTGGGCTCTGGGGCACAGAGAAAGAATCATAAAGCATGGTTCTCTATCTTCAAGTCACTCACAGGGCAGTGAAATTGTGAATGTTAGATTGAGCATGTTAAAGTCTACTCACCAGTTTGCATGTGACAGTTGAATAGCAGTTCCCCATGATACAAGAAAGGGACTATTTTAAGAAGTACTCACCCAAAGTCTAGTTCTAGGTTCATGGTCATTTAACAACTTGTTTCTGGTCAAAGACCCAAGACATCTTATAGAAAGCTATATGTTTTGTTTCAGATAAATACTTTCAATAGGTTGCATATATAAAATTCTAATGCTACCAATGAAAATTGTGATTCCCTTTCAAAAGTCATCTTACAGACACTTTTTAAAAAAAATTTTGGCTTTGAAGTCCTTAGTGAGACAAATATGAAATGCATAAAAATACCCATATTAATATTGATGTCACCTCAAGTGCTCATTAAAAGTACACACAAAGTCCACTATACTGGGAAGTAATATTGTACTTTCAACAGTTTTTCATTTTTTAAAAAGAAATTGTTGGCATTCAATGTAGATTACATCACACATTTCAGAAGAGTTAAGAAATAACCATGAAAGCTGGGGAGGCAGTGCACTGGTAGAGCACTCATTTAGCATATATGAAGCTTTCAGCTCTATCCCCAGCACCAGGAAAAAAGAATCAAAGAAAGAACTGTGAATAGCCACATTTACAATATTATTTTGCTTACTTATCAATCAAAAACAAAGAAAGTGAGGTATGATGTATATTTCTCCCAATACCATCCTTGAAGCATAGTAAAGATAATTTCTTCTTCTGATTCAATAGAATTGCAAGATGTCATTCTACTGACATTTAAAGGTTGTAATATAGAGAATATCGGTGCTTATTCAAACGCTTGCTGAAGAAACCAAATTTTCTCCTCCTATCAAGCCCCTATATCAATTTCATATTTTTAATCTATAAATAATCTCTTTCCTTTGACTTTACTTGAGCTGAAGAAGAGCTGCCCTGGCAATCTACTCATTTTTCCATGAAATGTCTTCTTAGGAAATAGAATCAAACCTTTTCCCCTTGGCCTCTTGAACTCAGAATAGAGGAGCACTAGATTCGGAGCACAGAGAAGTGGTTTTGATATTCAGTATTGCCAATATCTAGCCACATGACAATTTCCTTAAGGCTCAAAATGCTCAGCTATAGAATAAAATAATAGCTTACTCATATTGTTCTGGAAAAGACATTGTGAAATAATGAGTGTGAAACTGCACTGTCAGCTAATAAGTGTCACCCAGATGTACTTAATTTTATCTCTATCATATTCTTCTAAACCCTGAAGGTATTTATCTCATCAATTTTGCCTTCCTCTTTTTTTCATTATCATCTCGTATTTTTAAGCTTCATATTGGTTTATATTCTATTTAAAATAAAATGATAAAATCAAAGGGAAGCAAATATGGAATAATTAGCTTGATCTTTTTTTACCTTTTATCATGCACTTCCTTTTCTGTTTGCTGGTAATTTTTTTTTAAGTTTTTCTTTCCCTATATATCCTCAAAATCTAATTATCTTAACAACTTATATTCTAGTATCTTGAACCCATCATCTCAAATTGCTCAAGAAACCTTTTATGAGCTTTCATTATTCTTACTTCTCTGCAGCATTTGACACTGTTGACAATCACCATAACTTTCAAAGTTTTTGTGACATTATATTTGTTCTTCTCTGACAGCTTTGACTTAGCATTCACTTTCTCTTCTTTCTTCCACCTCTAAATGTAGATGCTACCTAAGGACATGCTTTCTTTTGCTGCTCTCCCTGTTTTCTTTCTTGACAAAGTCATCCATTCTCATATGCTCATTTAATTATAAATTCCATAAAGCTAACTCTCAAATCTGTCACCTTCCTTATACTTTGCCGTGACTCTACAACATGATTTCCAACTTTCTCAGGAACATCTTTAACTTTCCATGACCTTAAAGAGTCAAGAGTTTCCATTCTATTCCACAGATATAGAATGCAAGTTTGCAGTTCCCGAGGTCTTCTCTTACAGCCAGAGAAATGATCAAGGAGTATTTGTCTTTTAGCAGATCTTACTATTATTCAAATATATCATTAGAAGTTTAGTATGGGATTCTTTTCCCTTACTTTATTATAGTTCCTTATCTTAATTTAAGAATTGCAGAAGTTATGATGGTTTTTCAAACCCAAATAAGTTTGGTTAGCCAATAAAAAAATGGATTTGAGAAATCATCATAACAGGGTATGACATACTTAAATAAATAGGAAAACAATCAAAACTTTGTTAATGCTAGGTGTAGTGAGGCACACCTATAATCCCAGCTATTTGGGAGACTGAAAACAGAGGATCACACGTTCAAGGCCAGTCTCAGCAATTTAGGAAGACCCTGTCTTAAAATAAAAACATCATAAATAGTGCTGTGGATATAGCTCAGTGTTAGGGTGCCTGCCTATCATTTATGAGGTCCTAAGTTCAATCTCCAGTACAAAAAGCAGAAGCAACTTTGATAGTGGCATAGAGCACGCAGACACATTTGTTAGTATGCAGGCAGGTAAGAGAAAGGTTAATAATTCTATCCCCAAATTTATAATCTTAGTTTTAGTATATTTGTTGTTTCATAATTAATGAAACACTTTTAGATTCTTAATCCATCAAGTCTTGATAATTTAGATGCTGTAAAAACCATTAAGTTGATAATTTTTAATGGTAATTTAAAAAATCTATTATAAATTTAAAACTAGCTTTTCAATGATAATTACTCAGTTTCATTGGTACTTAACATTCGATTTTAGGACAGTTGGATCAAAGTCTTCTCAACATTTTCTCATAACCTCCAAGAGTCATTCCTAGTATCTACAATCTGTTATTGCTGAAATTGTTCAGTCTTATTTAAATAAATCTCATAATTAGTTTCCTTTTTAAACTACATTTCAGATTGACTAGAACAACAGTGAAGGGATTGGTAGCCAAGTACCTAAGATAGACATCACTAAGTGTGACAGTATAATCATAGCTTAAGATGTTGCACATTTATTGCAGTAGTTACCATAGAGATTTAAATTTGGCTCTTTAATGAAAGCACGTGGATTCGAATTTGAATGCATTAATGTTGGCTAGAAAGGTGCAGTAGGTTTCCTAACTGAATGCACATATATGGAAACAACATTTTTGGAATTTTGTCCTAGAAATCTTGGGATATATATATATATATATATATATATATATATATATATATATATAGTTCAATTCTTGAATTTTAATGGATACTTTATTAATTCATTCATTTAAATATTAGTCCTATAAAGTGCCCATATAATGCTTTTGTGATATTTCATTCATGTAATTTTCAAGAGGGAAAACAAGAGGTGGGGAATACAATGTTCTACTATACATTTAGGTACAGCTCAAATCATAAGGAAGGAATACAGAAGTATAGATAATAAAATAAAAATTTGCATATTTTAGCCCCTATTTTTCTGTTCCAACTAGAAGTCTAGACCTTGGAATTTTTAATTTACAAATGCTTTACCCATTGTCCTTGATCCACATCAGTCTTTACCTCCTTTGAACTTAATGTATTACACATATGCAATTTATCTTACATTCATCTGCACTGAAATCAAGAGCTACAAATTGTGTATATGGTATTCAATGTCTAGTTCAGGTTTAGGTAGATAACTGTCAATATGATTGATATGTAAAATTAGGGAGGTGGGGACCTGGCTGTTACTTCAGAGGTGATCTGAAGTATCATGCAAATGTTACAAAATGTATTCAAGATAAAAACTAAGTTAATGAGAAAAAAAAATGTCTTCTCATATTTAAAGGATGCTGGAATATTTTAACTACTATGGAAATATAAGACCTGCTCAAGACAAATGAACATGGTCTGGCCTGTCTTCCATTTCCACATCTCTTGTACCTTGCACAGTGCTTGGTAAATTCTAGGTACACATTAACTGTTGAATCAATTTACCAAAATATACTAAAAGTATGAGTTACTTCTTAACCACTCCCACCTGCAATCTTTAGGCTATTTGGGATTCTGTAGATGTGAAATGGAAAATTTGGTTCATATCATTGCTGCAGAAAATCTTCTGCATTTACAGTTTGCTCTGTCTTGCATATTCCCTCTTCAAATTCTTGCATGGCTAGATTCTTCCTGTCATTTTGGTCTCAGCACAAATGTCCCCTCACAGTTCATCTCTGGCCATTCTAGGTATTATAGTTCTCTACTCTTCACCTTCCATCTCTGTCACTACACTTTACCTAAAATAGTTCTCTTCTAAACTCTCCAGCATAAGCTTGATGAGACAAGGCACTGAGTCTATCTTATACATATCTGCATGCCCAAACACTAAAAAATATCTTTAAATTAATGAGTAAATTCCGTGAATTATAATTATTTGTAAATTTCATTTGAATTTAATGGCATTTTTCTCTCATTAACCAAACCCAATATGTATAAATGATTCTTCAATTTCAACGCTAAATATATTTTTCACAAGATATTTACTACTTTAACTTTCCCATTCCAACTTAAAAAAAATGGAAACTTAATTTGTCAAATGAGTAGTTCAGAGTTTAGTAAAGGCAACATATATTTAGATACAAAAAGAAACAGTTCATTATAGGATATTTCAGGGGCACTTCAAAGGTAAATCAGCAGGATAATTGCCTTAATTTTCAATTTCATTTTGTTTGATTAAGAACACTTAATGTGAGGCTCTAGTAAAATCCAGTAATAAATATCTCAAAGTTTTCTATGCAATAATTCTGTGCATATTAACATTCTTCAAAAGCTCTTTTTAATGACAAAAATTCAAACAGATAAATTGAGTTTCTTCCTATTTGGAATCAGAAGGATCATAATGACTTTTAAGACAAATGTGGGTACCTGTGTGGTATCTGTGCACATGAGCAGAGAAGCATCAGAGAGCTGCATAACTGAAATGTGTTTCCAGACAGTAACAATTTAGATATTTGTCTATCATAAAATTATTCTTACTATTGTCTTTGTGGTACTGGGGATTGAATCCACGGGTGTTCTATCACTGAGTTATAATCTCCTAGTCCCCCCCCTTTTTTTTAACTTTTACTTTAAGACAGTGTCTCACTAAATTGCCCAAACCTGGCTTACTGCTATATCCAGGAACATCCTGCTTAATGTTTTTGAAATATCCTTGCATTTGATAAAGGCCAACTTTTCAAAACAGTTTTGGTATCACAGTTCAAAATTAATAGCTCATTTCTCTTTCATATAGTTCTATTTTCATTCAATGGTATGATCCAAGAAGACTGAACAAAACTCTCTCAATTAGACTGACTTTTGAATGAAATTTATTTCCAATGCATATGTTTAATTAAAACCTATAAAATATCATTCCTGTGTTACATATTAATGAAAAATATATATTTTATACATTGTTATTTTTATATCATTTTCATCCCAGTTCTTCTGTTTATATGCATTTAATTCCACTCCATTTTTTAGGGCTTCATAATTCCACAATTCCTTTTACTATCCTAGTCTCTACTCCCTCAGGAAGTCTGGCAAGTAGTATATTACCTAGTACTCATTTGCAAAAGAAACCCTTAATGTTTTTATTTTTTAATTTACATATTATTTCCATATTCTATCCATTAAAATAACTATCACTACAAATATGTATAGATAGATGGATATACTATGAGTACGTAGTAAACAGAATTGGTTACACATTAGATACTTTTTTTTCCACACTGATAAATCACACACAAACACATACATGCACACACACACACACTTAAACAGAATGCTCAAATGATAAGTTTTGTGATATCATAAAAAACAAGCAGTGAATATTATTAGTAAGAGAGTGACTATACATATTTCATTCCCTCATGGAGGTGGTTGTCTGTGTCTAAAACGCCTTTCTAAACATTCTCTAAATAGGTAACTTTTACCAGTTCTTTAACACTCAGTGCAAATATCACCTAACCTCCCCTCACACTAATTAGGCTTTGTTTTACCACATTCTATACCCGCACACTGTTGCTTAACAAAGTTGCGTTTTACTCTTATAGAATTTCAAGTTTGTTTAGTTCATTCTAAGAGAGCTGGTAGAAGCTGGCACAGTGACTGTACTGTGGACAGTAATTGTCATTTATTTATGGGACTAACAGAAAACATAGCAAAAACTAAAATAACTAGACAATTTATATCTTGATTATATTTTAATCTCTTCAAATTTGTATTTATCTGAATAATTACACAGAAGCAACTCTGTGCACAAAACCTGTTTAGAAACATGGTAGGTCTGAGTAGAAAAAAAAAAAGGAATATTATGATTATTCAAATGTGAATTGGCTCACAGTTTGATTAGACTGAATTTAAACAACCCATATTTAAGAAAATAATCTACAATGATATTCTATCTACTTTAAGATATAATCCTCTGAGAGATCGAATTGCTGGAAAGCAATGAAATTGGGTTGTCTTCTCTTAGAACATCCTAGAAACAGCAATCCATTTTAAGGGCATTACTGTATGTATGCCAGTGCAATTATTTTTTTCCCCGTTAGACCTCATTAATCATTCATGAAGTTAGTACCCACTACTCACGGTTACTAGCTCTCCCTACTTTCCTCTTACAATACTTCTCTTGTCCTAGTGACGGATATTTATTGTTATTCTCAGCTGTTTTATTTTGAATTTTTTTCATGTGAGTTTTCCAACCATTCATTTTAGAAACTAGTAAACAAAGGTGTAAATAAGCGGTTATGCTCTAAAAGTAAATTGTGAGTAGTACTGGCCACCCCAAAACTATATTTTCAAGCAAGTATTTTAAGAAATAATTAAACAAATAAAAAGAGAACCAGAGATTACACAAAGTTTTAGTGCATCTAAATCTGAAAATTTCTTGTATTTGTAAAAACACGTATTTCTACATAGCAGATTTGAAAGCTAAAATATAAAGGCTATTTAATAGAATATTCTGATTTTATTTCACAAGATATTTTAACAGAGAGATAATTTTAAAATTATCAAGACTTAGACTATATTGTAATATTAACCATACCAGTTTTTTATAATTAATTTTTTATTTATATATGACAGCAGAATGCATTACAATTCTTTTTTAAATTTTAATATTTATTTATTTGTTAGTTTTGGCGTACACAACATCTTTGTATTACACATATAGAACATAATTTTTCATATTTTGCTAATGTTTGTTAATGTTCTTCTAAAGTTTGATTAATGTTGAATTTACCTGTTGTCCATTTGTTATTTTATTTTACTTTCTTTTAT
>NW_026000037.1:42442752-42467706 GCF_001458135.2 Marmota marmota marmota | reverse complement strand
TATATATATATCAGGGATTGAATTTAGGGGCATTTTAACCATTGAGCAAAATTCTCAGCCCTTTTAATTTTTTATTTTTGAGACAGGGTCTCACTAAATTGCTTAAGGCCTCACTAAGTTGCTGAGACTGGCTTTGAACTTGCAATCCTACTGCCTCCTTCTGTGTCACTGGGATAATTGGAAAGGGTCACAATGCCAGGCCCATTTCATTTTTTTTTTCCTAAAGGAATATATGAAGTCAAATATTTATGGTATTTAATATTCAAAATAAAATTATAACATACTGGCTTTGGATGAATAGAGTCCTCTTAGAAATGAATAAATTTAATCCATACCACCTATTCACCCAATGTTTTAGAAAAATATAAATCAATGTGATACTCTTTTGACAGCACTGCCTGGGTTCTAATAACCCAGAGGAATTTTATTCTGTGATATAAATTACACAAACCCCTCTTTGAGTAGAGAAATGTTTAAACAGTGGTTCAAGAAAGAGGAGTAGTTATCAGATAATCCACGTGTAAGCACAGGAGTTAAAATTTCAATGTATTACAATATGGTTGAGGTTTAGCCTGCACCAAATAGGTGACCAGAGAGTTGTCTGCTGGATCAGAATCATTGATACTGTTTTATAGTATTTAAGCATCTACACATGCTTGATCTCAGAATCTTTTGAAAAATAGGCAAATAAATATCTATATTAACATTAGGAGAATAGTTTATCATATTTAAAGAAAAGTTTCTCCAAATCAAATATCCATCAAAACTGTGAATCATGCATAAATTATTCAGAGTCAGTTCAATTAAAGGAAATACTTCTGTTATAGTTTGGCTTCTGTGACTGGTCAAGTAAAACTAGAGTAGTCAAGTTTTATACATTGATGAATAATCCATTTTCCTCACACTTGTATGAACTGAATTTACAAAAGGCAAAGAGTTCCAACAGAAGTAATTGTGCTAGACTGGTCTAATTTGATTTCTGCCTAACAAATTATTATGACTGACATTTCCATCCTTCAAATTTTCAACTTTTGGACATTTTTAGAGAAGACTTTTCTTTCTCTTCATGCTATTAAAAAATCTGAATTTTACAATCCCCAAAAGGTCTACAAACTTTGCATAGTTTACCAGACTGTTTTGTCCTGTGGGAATCTCTGCCTTTCATCTTTTCTAAATTTATTACATCAGCTATCATTTATTTTCAACTTCATTGCTCGTAGGATTCGGAAATAATTAGATTTCACACAAAAAGTTGTGTTTTTTTTTTGGTTATATTCTTCAAATATTGATGATTTTATTTTGATTTTAGGACAAATGAGGCATTTAAAGTAATTTCTATCCTCCTAATTAAAACATTTTTGACAAAGAACTTATTTTAGGACAGAAATAATAAAACATAATAATACCATTGTAATATACATTTATAAAAAGCTTTAATAAGTATAATTTTATTTAATCAATTCAATTTCCCTAATGGGTAGATTATTAATATTATAACAACAGGGTTATTTAAAAATAGCTGGACTGTTATACTGATACTCTATATACAGGTATACCATTGACTAGATACCTTGAACTACACTTCCATTTGTTTTTCTTTGAAAGATGTCTCTGCGTGTGTGTATATGTCTGCGTGTTTTCATTGTTTTAGCAGCTTTACTGAAGTATAATTAGCACAAAATGAATGCACATATTTAAATTGCTTAGTTTAATAAGTAGTGTGAAACTTGTGACACCTTTATGACAATCAAGATAATGAATACATAAATTATTCTAAGAATTTCCATGTACTCCTTGGTAATCCCTCCCTCTTGCTCTGCTCTCCCATCCCAATCCACTATCCCTAGACAACAAGTTATCTGCTTTGTGAAATAAATTAGCTTGCATGTACTAAAATTTTATATGCCTGGACTCATACTGTATGTAATCTTTTTGTTTGGCTTATTTTGTTCAGCATAATTCATTTGAGTTTCACTAAAATTTTAGGATGCATCAATAGATAGTACATTTTTTTTTTTCTGGAGCAGTATTCCATGTATGCACAAACCATAGTTCATTGATTGACCTGTAGAAGGCCACTTGGACTGTGTCTGGTTTTTGGCTAACATGAATAGAGCTGCTGTGAACATCAGAGTACAACTCTTCATATGGACATGTTTTCTTCTACCCTGGGAAAATACTCAGGCATTAAGAAATAGTAAAACCGTTTCCTAGAGTTTAGTGTCCTGTTTTACATTACTGCCAGTGTTTCAGGTACAGTTCTTAAAATTAATTTGCATCACCAATAGGGCTGGAAAATTTAATCTGACTCTTTCTCATGGCTCAGTGGTGTTAGTTCATTGTATTTTATCTTTCATTTCCCCCATTACTAATAATGTTAGGGATTTTTTCATGTGCTTATTGCCATTTGTATACCTTCATTAGTTAAGTGTCTGTTCAAATTCTTTGGCCATTTTTTATCAGGTTGATTATTTTCCTTTTAGGAGTTTTGAGAGGGATTTTTTTTTCTTTTTTATGGATACAGATATATTATTTGCTAATATTTTCTTATCAGAGACTTGTCTTTTCAATTTTCTTAGTGATATGGAAAAGCAAAAGTTTTTAATTTTGATAAAGTTCAACTTATCAATTTTTTCTCTAATGGTTCATACTTTTGGTATCAAAGAAATATTCCCTTAACCATTGGTCTTAATTTTTTTTTCTTCTATGAGTTCTTTTAGAATTTTAAGTTTTATATTTGAATTAATATTTTTTATTGTGTGAAGTAAAATTTAAAATTTTTTTATTTTTCTGTATATCTATATTTAGTTATTTTAACATTATTTATTGAAAAGATATTTTTCCACCTAAACTGATTTTACATAATTGTTGAAAAATCAATTGTTGATAAATATGAAGATTTATATTATATTTTCAAATTTATTGACTTTATGCCAATACCACCCAGCCTTGACCACTATAACTTCATAATAAATTAAATTTGAAATCATATTTTGTTAATTACTCTTTTTCTTTATTAAGCCTTTTCTTGGGAAGGAGGGCTATTCTACATTACTTGCATTACTATGCGAATTCTAGAATCAACTTGTCCATTTATTCTACCAAGGAAAATATCCACGGGCATTTTGCTTAGTATTATATTGAATCTATATTGATATGAGGGAGAATTGTTATCTCAATATCATGCTGTATTTATAAACTTAATAAATACATTTTTTGCATTTATTTAGGCCTTCTTTAATTTCACCAATATATTATAGTTTTCGCCATTGAGGTCTCATACATCTATTGTCAGATTCATCACTATTGCATATTTTTGATTATCATATATAATTGTTAAATTTCAATTTGATGTTGTTTATTGCTACTATGTAGAAATGCAAGTTACTTTTTTGCATTGTTCTTATATTCTATAACCTTGATAAGATGACTTTTAATTTTAATACTATTTTGGTAACTTCCATGGGATTTTCCAGATGATATTATCATCTGAAACAACAATCTTACCTTTTTCTTCCAAATATGGATAGCTTTAATTCATTGTTCTTATTGCACTAGCTGATTTTTGTCAAATACATTTCTTGAGTTTATTTAGATGATTAATTAGTTTTTTTTCAGTTTGTTAACATAGTGAATTATATTGATGGATTTTTAAATGTTAAATCAATCTTGCATTGAATATCACTTAGAAGTATTATTTGTTCTGCCTATTGGGAGTCTTGATTTTTTATTTTAATTTAGAAATTTTACATTGATGTTCATAAGGGATATAATTTATAGTTTTCTTACAATGTCTATGTCAGTTTTTCACATCTTAAAAATGCTGACTTCATAGGTTCATAGGGTGAGTTGGGCAGTATCATCTCTTTTGCAATTTTCTGGAAAGAGTTTGTCTAAAAATGTACTTATTTCTATTTAAAATGATTGCACAATTCTCACATCATCTTATTGTAGTGTTTCTTCCATGACAAGTTGTGCTTTTTTTTTTTTTGTTACTGGGGATTAAACCCATTTCACCACTTAGTTTCATTACTTTACTAGATATAGGACTATTTGGCTGATACGTTTCTTCCTGTGAACTCTGATAGTTTATGGCTCTCATGGAAGTTGCCCATCTTATCAAGTTGTCAAGGTAATTGGTTAGAAATTTAAATACTTTATTGATCTTATTTTCATTGATTAAAGAAACAGATTTTGGTTTCAATGCCTTTCCTAAAATGTTGCTGCTTCATAGTTCATTATTGCTGCTTAGATATTTATTATTTCCTTTCTTTTGGATCAACTGGAATTATTCTCATTTCTTTTAGTTTCTTAAGCTGAGGTTAGTGATAGTATACCTTGTTTTTTTCCTAATATCAATGTTTAGGGCTATAAATATCCACTGAGTATAATTGTAGTGACACTACAAATTTTATATATTTTCTCATTTTCATTCAATTCAAAATACTATAAATTTCACTTGTGATTTCTTTGATACATGAGTTATCTGTTATTGGGTTATATAATTGCCCAATATTTATACTACCCCCATGTCCCACAAATAAAACTGTGTGGAACATATAGTTACTGTTGATTATCTGGAGAGATCACAGAGCAATAACATTGTTAATCCTTTCTGATGGTTCTTTCCTAAAACTTGAATCCTTTCCTCACCAGTATGTGTGCATCAGCAAGCAGCTGAATACTCAAGTGGTCACTTCTGCATGTCTCCTGAGTTCCCTGTCTATGCACCTCTTTTTTTCTCCAGTGCATTGTTCAGCAAACTCTAGGGGCTCTGATCGCTCTAGGCATTCAGCTTCAACTCTTTATTCATGGTGTCCTGCAGGCTCTGTTTAGGATTCTCTTACCACCACTGAGGATTAGAAGCTTTTTCAAGGCAGTAAATCAAGACAATTTCAGGGCATTTCTTGTTTGTTTCCCATCTCTCAGGACCACTGTCCTTTATGACCTGCTGTTCAATGTCTCGAAAGTGTTGTTTCAAATATATTTGCTCATTTTAAAAAATTGATTCAGGTGAGTGTTAGCGAAGGGGAAAATGTAGTGTCTGTTACTCCAGGTCTCCAAGTCTAGATAATGTTTTCATTTTTATTTTTCAACTTAAAAGATATTTTATGTAAACTGATTCATGAGTGTGGGAAAATAGATTCCATCCTTGATTATTAGATCACAGTCATTATCCCAAAGCTTATTGTGGCAGTATAGAAAGAGTTGTTTTACAAAATATTAATTTCTTCTCTGGGCAGGGGGTTGCTAGAGCTACATCTTGAATGACACTTAGAGCAACAATGTTTTACATGTATGTTGTATATTCTGGTCTTCAAGGATTTGCATGCATTTTCTCATTTCATTATCTATGATTGAGGTCAGATTATTAAGGACAAGGTTGTTAATAAGTGATTTCAAAAATCCTGTGGTTTGCCCAATGTTGCACAGCTTATAACCATCAGTATAAGAGATGCCAATAATAACACACTTTACATTTATTTGGAAAGGTACTCAGCATTATGTGCATAATCTCATACAATCTTTCCCTCAAATATATGAGGAAGTGTTCTGTCCTTCCTGTTCTACAGATAATCAAACTAAAGCTTCAGAGCCATAGTACCTTACTCAAGCTTATCGGAAAGTGCCAGGGTTGGGTTTTGAACCCAGGTTGCATCTTGAAATCCTAGTCCATGCTTGGAACCTCAGTCTATCCTCCATGGCTTTGAGTCAGACCTGAGGCCCTTGTTGCCTTTGAACTCCTGTTTTAAAATTACCTCAACTGATTCAAAAGTGGCAATAAATCTATTTTAAAATGGACGAAAGGATATATATGCTTAGAAACACTGTTTCTTGTACTGTTATTTATGAAATTCAAGAGGTTGGTGACAATCCATATTGGTGACAGTTATGCTGATTATTATTATTCAAAGAATATTATTTAAAGTGAGATAGTAATTTTCATGGTAATTCACAATTTGGTTAGCCTATTGTATGATCAATTATTTTATATGGCTATTCATTTCTCAGTTCTATCTAATGTTTTAATCTCTAGCTATCCTCCCACATTTAATACTTCCTATTGCTCTTCCCTAGCTTTCTGTTTTGAAAAACAGTCACTCATGAGTACTTTATTTCTTAAATATTCCCAAGAGACTATTTACACACACACACACACACACACACACACACATACACACACAGAAACTCCTTCATCATTTTCTAAAAATCTGATCATCCGTACGCCCACTAGCTGCATTCTTTCTGTCTCCCTGATAACTGTATTATAAATCCTTTTTATATATTTATGCTTCTGTTACATTTTCTGACCAGTGTCTCCTTGTTTATTATGTTAGTCCACTGAATTCCTTATTAACACATCTTTCAGCTAGATGAAAAGTATCCATCTAATTCAAAAGCTATGTGTCAAAATGAAGGTTAGACTAGTAGTAGGGAATCACATTTAACAGAAGAGTCAAAAAGAGGTAAATAAAATTTCAAGAGAGAAAAAGAAATGGTAACCAGTAGTATGAGAAGTAATAGCAATGTTGTTATGTTGATTTTTTTTTCTTATGTAATTCCAGCATAATACCAGAGTATTGATTAATGATGGGTACATACTCTTGTTATTGCATGTAAGGGTAAAAGCAAATTGTTTTTAAGCTTTTTTTGTGTTTCATTTTTTCCTTCTTCCTTCCTTGGTTGATCTCATTTTTCTTTCCTCCCTTCCTCTCTGTCATCTCCTATGTCCTTCACTTTGAGAACTACACCAAGTAACAAGTTTGGTTTTTCCAAATGTCCTGGAAATTTCTGCAAATATGTACCATGGTCCTTATAGAAACTTGATAGCTCTAAGTCTGGTTCTGAAATTTGCTTTGTAGGTTATATCAGACTATAAATATATAAGCAAATATGGAAATAAGAAATTTTCATTAATGGTTGTCTCAGACATCTGTCTACAAGGAGGATTAAGAGCCAAAAGCATAGTATAACAAGGTCATTCTAGTGCTTCTAAAATAATTCATTTATCCCCAATCCACCAAAATCAGCATTATAAAAATTGGGATTTTTATCCTCAAATGTTAACATTTTCTTATAAAACATATTTATATTATTAGTAAAACAATAGTTTTTGAATAACAAATTTAAAGGCATGAATATTAAGCTTTACTGATTAATATACCTATACTCTAATAATATTGCTATACAAAGGATTTGGGCAGAATAACAGTATATCAATATTTCACATTCAATTTTAGGAAGAAATAAATGATATTATTAACTCAATCACTTAAAAATAATGCTGTGCATGTTTTGAAGGAAAAAATATGCTAGCCCTTATTTCTTAACATAAAGGAACATTTGTCACTCTTTTAAATTTTTGAATGTAATAAATATTAAAATTATTTACTTCATAATATCATATTTATGAAGAAAGGGTAATCCTAAATAATTATATACTAGGAAGATTATTCATTAAATAAATTTGCATTTTTCAAACTGATTTATCAAATAATAATGTCTACAATTATCAACATTCTCATGTTACTTTAAGAATTATCTAGAATTCTTTGACAATAAATCGATCTTAATAGTTATTTGAAAACAAATTAAAGCAGAACTTGCAAATTCCAATTGTACAAACATTTTTAAGCTTCAGTTCCAAAACATGAAATGATTTCAGAGTAATATTTAATTTAAAAAAAAAAAAACAAAGCAATTGAAACCCCTATTTTCCTTTTACTATGAATAAAAAACTTACTTTTGAAAACTTAAAAAATAGTTTTAAATCCCAATTTTATAGCAAATATTTCATGCAATAGGACTCTAACAAGGCTTCTAAGTAAGCATTAAAATGACCAACTGACGGTAAATTTCATCATTTAGCAAAAGAAAATTTGACAGCAAATTACTAGGTCTGATATGTCCATGCTACAGCATACTATGTTCAGAGTTAAAAAACAAAAAACAAAAAACAAAGTAAAATGCAATTACCCTAAAAGACATTTCAAGATTCTCTCCACCCCAGATATCCATTCCTGCATCGTAAGTTCCTATCTCTTCAAAGTAGTTTCTGTCAATAGAAAATAGGCCACCAGCCATAGTAGGGGTCCTAGTTGAAAAAAACAAAAACAAAAACAAAACAAAAACAAAAGAATATCTTTTGAAATCAATGTGTGGTGTTTAAGGAGACTGTAGCAAATATTTTTTGACATTTTAAATATAAAAAACTAGTATTTTAAAAGTTCAAACTAGAAACACAAAAACAAGTTGCAAGAGGTTTTAAGATTTAAAAATTACATTTTATTTCACATTTTCTATAAACTCACTTTAGATGAGTCTATTTCTGTCTTATATGTGATCAAAGAGCTATATGGAAGGAACACTGACCCCTTAAAACTGGGGCTTCTACATTCCTTCTGAAAGCCAAAGTAAGGTCACTTTGCACAGTCTTTAAAGAGATGAACTAATTCTTAAACAGTCATGATCTTTGATAATATAATTATAAATCATTGAAAAATAAACCCTAGGAAACTAAGGACATGCTTTTTCTCTGAAAAGATTCGTACTCTAATTAAATATGAAAAGAAGTAAATGCTATATAAAATGCTTATATGAAATAAGTATCTAATTATAGTTACAAAATATTTTTACATGTACTTATTGTTTCTCTTTACCTACGTCAAAGGGTAGAATTTATTATCTGACCTATGGATAAACAAAAATCCTGTATGCTATTCAGCATTTTAGGACTTTATCATAAATTCCAAAACTTTTCCTTAGTAATAAAAGCCTTTATTTTTGTTTTTCATATTCAAGTTTTCTTACAGGATACAAGAAATTAGGCCTTAAGTTTTAAAGGTCTAATTAATTTTCAAAAAGACTAATTAAGGACAGTGGTTCATGTGTGAGCTACAGAAGTTTTTATACATAAACTGTATGAAATAATGATTAAAAAATTGTTCACAAATAGAACCAGATTGGGAATCATTATTTTTGAAGGGTTAGTTGTAATATTGTGGTTTCCAACCTCATAGCACATTAGCAGCATCAAAGCATCTATCAAAAAAGACATCCATGCTCAGTTACCTCCCTCCATGGATTCAGATTTAGCTGGCCTATGTAAGAACCCATGATAGCATGTACAGCTCCTGAGAAATTCTAATATACTATTAAAGAACAGAAACACTGATCTAATAACTTAGATTTTTATTGCTCGTGTCTGTGAGAATGTTAAAGAACCAACTATTTTGGTTTTCTTGAAACTGTATCCTCTGTCACAGGCTATGTTCATGTCTTCTAATTAAACAGTTTAGTTCATTGAAAATCCACCAAATAATATTATACTTGGACATCAACCATATTGCAAAATTCTCTATTTCTCCCTGTGCTCTCACTATTTTATACTCAGGTAATTAACTGTTCATCAGTTGGAGTAGCAGAACCTTGCTTAGTCTCAGAGCTGTTTTATTACTTTTGGTCTTGCTAGGTTCCTATCATGAACAGTATCATTGACCTTCTGAGTTATAATGAGAAATACTAACAAAGCTAAACAGATGGTAATTATGGAGTAGCCATGACCTCACCTGATTGGGGTTTTGGAACTCTATAGCAATAACTACATAAGGTAATACAGTGCTAGAGAGTCTATTTAATAAAATTAGCAACAAAAATTGCTGCAATTATCCTATCATGATGCAACCAAATGCTTAAGAATGTTAAATGATGCATTTTAAATGATCAGTTCAGAGAGCATATCTATTTATCTGCTTATAAATAAAATACTAACACATTTTAATGTAAAAGCATGTGTTCAATTTCATCTTACTCTTGGTCATTATTCCTATAAATATGTGAGAAGTTCATGAAAAAATGGCTAGAAATAAACCATATTAGGCCATAAGAAAGACTCAAATAACGTTCACATTCAGTTGAAGAGTAGCAAAAAATTAATAAGAGAAAGATCCTGCAAAAACAATTCTGTATTTTCTGAAGACAGGTAATCTTAGAGAGGCTTGTGTGTGGGTACACGCATGTATATTTGTGTGTGTTGTGTTTGACATATTGATTGGCTCTTTCACAGTCTATAGACTGTGGTTCAGAATACATACTCCCTTTAGCCATGGTCATTGTCCTACTACATGTTCTGTTCTAATTAGACTGCTCTGTAGTGTCCCTAATGAACTATTTATATGTGCCTATATGCAGCTTGAATTTCTCTAAAAAAAGACAAACTTTGATTGTAGTTGAATTATCTGAGGTTATTTATTTTTCAAGTTTGTGTCCATACAGTATTAAAACCACTGACCAATCAATCATCTAGTTTGGGAGTGGGTAATCATCTCAATGTAAACACCATCTAATACAAAGTAGGCCAAGATGAATTGAATGAACAGAAGTAAAGCACTTAGCTCAGTGTCCAGCACATCAAAAAGAGTTAACAAGATTTGATTATTTATCTTTGCTATTGTTATTGATGTTAGTCATTCACACAACAGCCATGAGTGTCTTTCACTTAATTTTGGCTCCCCATATACATACTCTTTGTGTTGCAAAATAATTCATAACTACTTTTTATCTATCATATTGCCTCTGAGATCTGCCTCTGAACACAACTTCCTACTCATTAACCTCTCCTATTTCCATCAAAGTTGTTTTTCATCCCTAATTAATAGTTATGGTTCCTTAATTAATTCATATTCTCATATTAATAACCTCCTTAGGGAATTTTTTCTTCCCTCCTCCCAACCCCTCTCCAAGGTTCTACCATGTCAGTGAAAAATAAGCTTAGTACCCTTGGTTCTCTGTTTTTGCATTGTCTGACCCAATTTTCTTTCTGTAATTCCATGTGCCTGAATAAATTTACCATTTACTTCATCTACATCTGCTACTAAGACCCAGAGCATCTCTGGAAAGTAATGAGATAAGGCCAACTGATTATACTACAAGCCCATGTCATTGATTGGATTGTCTGCTTAATTCACAAACTGATAATAATCCTTTTATCCAAGTTTATTGATGCATGTCTAATTTTTGAATAAATGTTTTCCAAAAATTTTGAATTCACTTAAGAACCCTGGAATTAGGGATGTGCATGAAGTCTAAACTCCCTCAAACTCTAGCTCAATATGTTTGAGTCTTCCTCATGACCCCCTACTTCCTCTTGTGTCTCAGGAAAGAATACCTCTGCTCCTATGCTGTGGGCTAACATTCACACTCCTGCTCTTCACCCAGCTCTCTCCTGCATACTCTGTCAGCCACTTGTTCACTGACTACTGCATTTAGTTTTATGCCTTTGAATTTTTAGATTGTCCCCTGGAGCTTACAAACATGCTCAGTTAAGTTCTCTCCTAAACCAAAATACATCTTCATTCCATTACACAGCTCATTCAAACTAGGGACATAACATTTCTATTCCCTCTACTGGTAACCTTATTGAAAGGATACTTTCTACCTACTCCCTCAACTCCTCTTGACCTTCAAACTAAGAAGCTTGGATCCTGCTCCCATTTCTGTAATAATTTCTTTCTGGAATTTCATTGTTCTATAGAGGTCATTCCTTCTACTGATTTGACCATTCATTTTGTAATTTTTACTGACATCCCTTCCTTTTCCTCCCTCTCTAGCTATAAGACTTTGGACATATTCTTAGTTTATATGTATCACATGAGTATGATATGTCACTAAAATGTTTTTGTGGATATATGCACTTAGCAATTATCTTCTCTTGTCCAAAACGGGTCTTTAGAAGGGTATCTCAAGGGTGTCTCTTGGCATGTTACTCTTTCTCTGCTCTTTACCTAGAGACGATCATTTGCACATGCCTATAACTGTTTTTATGAGGCTGGTGCCTTATCTCTTCTCACTTCCCTGGGTGTCAATTTTGCTTTTACTCATTTTTATTTCCTCCCCAAACCCTCCAAATTCTATAGGCTGTTATTTGTAGTGGTTAAATAACTCAATTTCTAGACTACTGGTATTTAGGTCTATTTTAGTAACATGTCTCAAATATTATTCATAATTAAGATGATGGGTAAAGATGAGTATTTTATTATTATCACACTTGTATAAAGTGTGTCTTGAAGAACTTAAGTCTTCACATACTTCTGAATTTTTACATTATACAATACAATGATTTTATTTGGTTAAGTATTTTCCAGACGTAGAAACCAAAGGAAAATGAAATGCTATGAGTTTCCCTTCCTGCCTCATCCTGTCCACCGCACTCAGTACAGAGAGCTCAGTGGAGAGAAAGAAAGCAAAGGCACAAACCCTCTTCTACTGCAGAAGTGAATGTCAAATGTGAATGTAATTTAAAAATTTTACAGCTGAAAAGTGAAAATTTTGGTGGAATATTGTACACTGCACAATCATTTGCACATACAATTGTGGATAAAGATGCAGCTTTCTGTAAAGAGGAAACTTATTTCAAGGGCTTATGCTGGCTTAAACTCTGAGCAGTGAAGCTTGCTCAAGTCCTTAGAGTCTATGAAACAAAAAAGAAGTCAATACTATTTGTAAAGGTTGAGAAAAAATATAAAGTTCTGTTTAGTATAGGAAAATGAGTTGTTTTGGAGTCCAAGAACCCATTTACCAATAAGTGTGTGAATTAAATACCTTAACCTGTGCTTAAAGACCCTCTTTCTAATAAAAAAAAAAGCAGTTACTTTCTACCTTTTCTCTCAGTAGCTTTTTATAATCTTCATAAACTGATACAACCCCAAGCTTCCAAAAGGATGTGCAATAGTTGGTACAAACTTAATAGTTCCTTTGATTTTTCTTTTTTGCCTAAGAAGGTTCAAAATAAATAATAATACTAGCTGGAATCAGATGCATGACAATGCTTTGACTAATATGATAACATTATTCAGTATATACATGTGATATTTAATTCACATTCCTGAATCTTTCTATGGGATCTCTGCTATCTTCTCATGTCTACAGTCTGCTAAGAAAAGTCTTGCAAAATATCCCCTAAACCATTAGGAAACAATATAAAATAAATATACTCTTTCTATATAGAATATAGGTTCAAAGATTCCATCTGAGATGAAAATTTTTCTCTCTCTTGAAATCAACATATTTTAGATTTTAATATGAGGATTTAAGAATATCAAACAGTTGAACATCCCAATTTCAAATCTTTTCTTTCAAAGCATTTGTTATGTTCATGATGTTGATCCTTCCCTATGCCAGTATTTTAATATCTCCAATTTGTATAGAAGTATCTTAAAGGTTTTGCTGACATCTATTTGTTTCTTTTCTCAAATATGAAAGTATTTGGGTTGAGAAAAGCTGAATGAAGAAAATCTAGTAGCTTTAAATTTAGAAACGAACTGTTAGTTACTATTAAGTATAAGATACTTAATTTTTACATAAGAAATTACAGAATAAAATGTTTATCATTGATTATACTAACTAGAGAAATTATAAGTTAAAGACAATGACAAAAATTTCTTATTTTGGAGGAGGGAAGAATCACAGCACTAGCAGGAGGTAGCAAGAAACCAATTATATATTATTAAGCAAATTTCATAAAAACCAAATTTTATATTATCAAATTGCTAAGTTCTGAAAAATATACATCATATGAAAAGAGTATAGGTTAAAAAATAAAAAAATAATTGGTAAAAAATAAAAAATAATAAAGTGTAAATAAACCTTAATTCAGTTTTGCTGCCAAATAAATAGTGGGGGAGCTAAGTAAGTGAGACTTTAGCAGACATTAAGACTTTTATTTGTGAGAAAAAGAATACCTTAATTGCTTTGGGAAGTACTGATAAATATCATCAGTGTCAAATTTTAAATGAATCTGGAAAAAAGTACTCTGGTAGGAAATAAGCAAAAATATTAAAAGAGGTGGCTGGCTAATTGTTTTTATACTTTTAGGTTCTTTTCACATCTATTTTGCAACATATGTGTGTTCCATAAATTTATCATCTACTTACTGCCAAATATATTATTCATTAAATAGTTTACAACACTTCATGAGTTAAACAAGGCATGGAGGAAAATTCCTATTTTATACTTAAAAGAGTGGATCAATTCCTCAAATGGAGAAGCCTGCAAAAACTTGACCCTACCCAACTAATTCAATACTTCTTCTGTGATCACAACACTAGAAGGATTCAGAAGACAATGCATATGAACACCCTGAGCCTTTAATAATATGAAGACATAGCAGTTGCAATTCAAGATTCTATCAATCATGTTATTTAATTTATTTGATATTTTTAAGAAATTCCTAATTCTAAATAAGTACAAAATAGATGCATGAGTTGAGACTAATGTTGATAAAATGGGATGTATAATAAGTAAGTAAAATATGTCAGGAATAAAATCTAATAATTAAATTTATGTTTGATTCATTAGAATAGCTAAGGACTAATAAAAAATCTAAAACTCCTTTGTTTTACTTTAGAATATGCTTAACGTGGTACTCCACATAAGAATGAAAGAAATCATATTAAGAATATGAATAATGACAAAGTGTAAGTGTCCATAAGGTAAGATATGGAGAGTAAAAAAAGTTAAACAGATTTGAAAAATAACCAGTAGGTTTCTAATTAGGAAATCTTTTTTAAACATTCAGAAATTAAAGGGAAAATGAATATCTTTATTACTATTTATTAAGGGTCACTTATAGGGCATAATTAAAAGACTAATGCAATCCATAAGATTTAAGTCAGGTTCTTTTCCAGAACTATTCATCGCTCTAGTAGTACACACAATTAACTCCTATGGAGCCACCCTCAGACCTCATATTCAGGCCTCTCCCTCTCTCTCATCTAGCATACATATGACCAATGCCAGAGCATGAACAACATTAGAACAGAGATCTCTTTATTGACGTTTGTATGTGCAAAATCTAGCACAGTGCTGACCAGTGTGTGTGTAGGTATGTTTGCCTGTGAAATCAGACTCATCTCAATAGCTTAGACCAAATCATGTTAATTTTTGTGTTAATAAAAATGTATATCGTGTCCTCAGATTTACTAAATGATTTGTAGGATTATCTGCATTTTCAAATCATTTTGTTATTCTTTGTATTTCATTAGGCAACATAAATGTGTATTCTTGGAGGGCTAATGTTCTTGATAAGTTTCAAACTCAAACATTCCTCAAGTTGAGGGTCACACATTTAAAAGGTTAAAGCCAAACAAAGTTATTCATGCAAAGTCAATTGGTTGCAGTAAATGTATTTCTCTCAACTTTGCTTGGCACACAGATGCTGAGAAATATTTCTCCAAGTATATGAATGGTGACAAATAGCAACAGACCCTCAGGCTCAGAGTCTGAGACACACTTATAGGAGTTTTAAGGGACTAGGCTAAACTTTCCAGTTAATTTAATATGGGCATTTTCTATTTAGCTCTACCTAATGGTGCCAAGTAAGAATAAGGAAATATTGTGGCAAGATTCTTTAACTTCTCAATAGCTGGAAATCCAGATATTATTTAATACTTCTCATTTACAACTGATGCTAATTTTTGAAAAGACAAAACATTACGTAGTACAACTAAAACACAACTACCAGGCATTTTTTTGGCACACAAGCTCCTAGTTATGACCTCTGGCTTAACAATTTGTGTACTCTATTGTTGCATGCATAATTGAGACATTCCTAAAAACTCATACAATTTACTAACATGTCAAGAGAATTTACTGATTAAATCAGACTAAATAGTCAGGACTCATGCTATTATTCCATACTCATAATTTAAAAACTTACTTCACATATTCCATCTATTATGAGAAAGAAAACACTAAGGACTAGAGACTGACCCCCCCCAAAAAAAAATAAGTATAACCATTATTAGCTGGACTCTAAATGTAGTATCAGTGAATGTAGGCCACCAGTTCAAGTTGGTACTATTTGCAGATACATGATTGTATTTCTATATGATGACCAGCCAAGTATGATGACTACAAAGTACTGTCATTAGTGACATTTGAAATGAAGCAATCCACTAAGAAAACTAAAATTTTAACCTCATTTTAATCACTTTAGCTATTAAGAATTCTGTTAATCATGTGGGAAAAAAATTATCTCCAACACCTGGAATGATTTATCTATTTGTATGAATGTGAGAAAAATGATCACATCTTCAAGTAATAGATTACAAGTACAAAGAAAGTTCACATCACAGCTATGCTGATGAAAATTACCTGCAGGCTGTTACAACTGAGCCAGTGAATTAATTAACCTTTTGCCATAAAAATCTAGAAACTTCAGCAGACACTGCAGTTTCTCCACTTCTCTTCCTCTAGCTTCTTCAGTATTTTAGAAAATGAAATGGTGTGTAGTTACTAGGCAAATAAAATGCTGAGACTTTTATCAGTTCTCACTTCAATAAAACCACATGAATTCTGGTTAAATACAGAGAGCTGGGTGATTCATCTTTTGTTTTAGTTAATGAAAAATTAGTAATTATGGTTGATTTCTGTGTAGATCTTTAGGTCCATGAATCAGATCAGTAATTTCGTACTATGAATGATAGCTACCTTAATTATGTATCTTTTGACTCTGAGAAAATGAAGTTTTAAAAAATCTTGTTTTTTAAAAACAAGTACAAATGTGTATCCTTATAAAATTCATTTTCAAATCAATAAACACATTACTTATATTTAAGTGCATTGGCCAAGCATTTTGATATTTTTCATTTGGGCTTTGAAGCTTAAAAACCAGCTAACACTAAATGAAGCCAGGATCTAGCTAAAGAGGATTTCTAATAATGGTGGTATTATGTATGAGACACTGTATTTACTCAGGTTGTTAAGGGTAACTATTATTAGAACTGGGTGAAAGTGATGATGACACAAGACTTAAAAACCACTAAATTATGCTTTAAATATTGACATGATAATTTACTTGTCGTTATGCAAATTTTAGGAGTCACATTCCATTCTAGTTGATGGGGTAGTATTTCCTTAAGAAGTTAATAGCTCATAATTTTTTATTACTCAATAACAAGTAATTAGAGCTGCTCTCCTCTATTAGACAATTTTTAAGATTAGTTTTTGATTATTAAGTAGTTAACAATGAATAGATCATGCTCTCAGTAGTTTGCCAGAAAGTATTTTTTAATAGAATGGATTATATGTATGTTATTTTAGAATTTTAGGATATTTCTCTATTGTTACAATAGAATGATGATTTGCCAAATTCAACTTTAAAGAGTTAAATTAGTGAATATTTCCTCCAAAAATTTTTAGGAAACCAATTTTTGATTGTAGGTAAGAAGTACACAGCAATGTGTTAAATTAGGAAGGTGATACTTTTGTGATAATAATACTTATCTAGACAACCAAATATGCATAATATTCTTTTTTTATTAAGGGAACATAAATATTTTACTAAAAATATTCCAAATAAATAGCTATTTGAAGTAATTTGAAACCAACAATAAATCCTTCAAAATTGTTAATAAAGTTTTCCATATGGTTCTTTACATTGTCTCTAAATGAAGATAACCATTTAAAGGATGATAAATTTAGATATGTACCAAAACATTTTTTGTTAATTCAATTTTGAGAATATGTCTATTATGAAGTATAAACTTCTAAATAAGACATATATTTCCTTGATGTATCCAGTGTTGCACATTCCTGTCACATAAAATTTGTAGTAAATATATTTTGAATATAAGAATACATAAACCTTTAAATCATATCTGGCATTTCTACAAATAGTTCAGTTTTCCCATATTAACTTAAAGTAGATTTAATATCATATGCATACATTTTACCTTTTACAATCATGTATGTATACACAGGAATAATAAATTTAGGACTGTAAAATGATAAATATTAGAACAAAAATTTATAATATTATTTAACTTTTTTAGAAACACCATGCTACTCATTTTTTGGTATGACTTACCTGACAGGCAACGTTCTGTCTCCTTTCCTCCTATCCATTTCTCTTTGGGGAACAGGATACCAGCGGAAATTTAGTTTCCAATTAAAACCCCCATAAGTCATATCTGACCCAGCCATATATTCAAAGGTATCGTCACTAATCACATCAATGATGGGGCATACGACTGTTTTCCTGAAGAAAAATTAAAACCAGTTTACATATAAACGATCATTTAAATACTACATTAGCTTCTTTAAATTGGTTTTAGCGGCTAAGATATAATTTAATTATTTTGTGACTTAAGTATGCCTTAATTTTATTTTGTCCTTTTTCTCTAGGAAATTATTTCCTTTTATTATATCTTTCTGATGGTAAACTTTATGTTATCATGTAAAATCTAATCAAATACATGAATTGACCTTCAAGTTGATTTCCAAGTATATGCCAAGTACTAACTCAGCAGGGTAAGAATGATCTATTTCTTATAAAACCTCCACCCACAGCATGATTAGTAGATTCATTTTGAGATTATGCATCATTTCAGCTACAGCCCACTGAAAAGTGATAGAATACAGAGAGAGAGGGAAATGGATGCTAAAAAATTGGTCTGATAATTTGCCTTTCAAATTGGATTGGTCATGTTAAAGTAAGGGTTCTAAGAAAATCTTCATGAAGAAAACACCTACTAGGAAACACAACAAACAGAAACAATTAACATCATGAACTATCAGAATAAGTAAAGCTTCCCATGAAGAAAAACAGGTTTATGACAATTTCTGAGTCAACTGTCCTATAACTAAGAATTTCCAATTGTTAACAATCCAGATGAAATTTCAAGACAGGGAAACATTAGCCATTTTAGTCTCATGTTTTCTCCTACTCCTAAAGTTAGAAGAAAGCCAGGATGTTTTATGTTCTTGATAGTAACTTTTAAGATGGTAGGTTTTAGAACACTTTACTTGGGGAAATCATTAGGTACACTTTTAATCTGTTTTGCCTTCTCTCACTCTTCCCCTACTCCAAGTTTATGTGTTTTCTTGTGGGCTAAACTTTCTGTCATCTACACAATTAAAAGTTCAGGTCTCCCCAGGATTGCATTGATTGTAGCTAATTCTGAAAAACAGAGGTGTTTTTCTTACTGGGTAGGAGACAAATATACAAACAGGCTCCAAAGTAACCCATAGATGTAGAAAGAAATGAAGCATTGCCCATTATTTCTTCTTGTTTTGTAACACTAGGATCATCAAAACTATTAACTTAGTTTCATGTTTCACACTATTGGCCAACCCTGAAGTTCTCTGAAATCAGCATGATGCACCTGGCCTTGGAAAAGTTTCTTGGTGATGCTAAACACAACAAAGTAATTATCTTTCTTTCCTCATTAGATTTAACTTGGAGAAAGAAAAAATTAGATCTAATAACTTTGAACAGACTTTATTATCTAGTTATGGCAATATTAGAATTTATAATCAGGACAAGAGATAGAAGTTCACTATATACAAATGTAATACAAATACATTGTTAGTAAAAATGAATGTGCCTAATGTATGACCATAATGAAACATTATATTAAAAAATTTCTGAAGTTGAATGTGAAATACATGCATTTACAAAGCAGTATAACATTTGAAAAGTTGCCAGTAATGCATTTTATGTTCCAGATTCATTCTACTTTGCCCGTCTTACTCTCCTGTGGGTACTGTACAACACACAAAATGTTATTAGCTGTGTATTACCTTCAGTTGACTAAAAGGTTCTCACTGCTTTCTTGAACTGCTGTGGTTCATTTTACTGACAGCCTCTATTCATCTTCCTGGCAAGTTCCAAATCCTGCCATTTATGTGATATGGTTGAACAAGCTCAGACTAAGCAGCCCCTCACTGGAGCATCTAATTAAAAACTAATTCTAGAAAGACTCTTTTACTATATATGATAAATGTATAAATGACTTGATATGTAATGCTTTGTTATTGCATCAGATGGCATTTAGTGTTAGTTATGTTCATTAAGCTTCATCATCAGAAATGAATGTAGATATGTATGAGGGTTCTTAACTTTTGTAGAGAGTTACTCAGTTTTAAAATTTCACAATTTATTTGTAGAAAGTGCCAATACTATTAAAATTATGATCTCTGATTTTTTAAATCCTGATTTATTTTGGCTGTGTGTGTGTGTGTGTTTATTCTTAAAAACCTCAAGGTGATTTTGAACTAGACTCTGACTGAGGGCACTGATGCAGTAAGCGAACACTGGTGAGAGAGTAGGAAGAACTAAACAATTGTTCCCAGTACTGCTAACTACTGGCACAAGGTATGTAACTTCTTTATTACTCCCTATTATAAGGTACCAATAAGAACATCTACATTACCTACTTCACACTGGGTTTGTGAGGACACAGAAATTTGCTTTGGAAATGTGCTTATAACATATTGTACTATTTCAAATTGATTTCCTTCACTTAAAAAGTAAATATTCAGCACATTTTTATGGTTTGAATTATTTATTTCTTAAACACTAATGTTCAACATGAATAAGCCAATCTTTTGTATTAAATAAGGAAAACATTAAAAAAAAGAAAAGAAAAGAAAAAAAAAAAACAGTGAAGTAAACTTTCTGAAAATAGCAACTTGGAAGAGAATTCTGATGGACAGCTGAAACTGTCCTCACAGGTTCAGTCATAACCCATGCAGACATAACACAGGAATCCCTACCTGTCTTCCTTTATTCTCGCCAGCAAGGGCTCCAGCCACCCTAATGTGCATTCACAGTGTGCATCCAGAAAAGTTATGACCTGCCCTTTTGAAGCAGCTGCTCCTCGAAGACGTGCTCGTATTAACCCAGAGCGCTCTTCCATCCTGATAATTTTTACTGGTACTTCTAAATTTTTCACATAATTCTCTAATGTCAACTTGAGAAAATCTGTAACATGCAATGAGAATTTTTTTTATTTCAAAAAAAAATTGAAACTTTTAATACAGAGTAGAGATACTTTCAAGGCAGAAATACAACATACAGAAATGGTGACCAAATCTTAGAATTTTTTTTTTTTGGCACTAGGGAAAATAATATAAGAAATTCACTAGCCAATTAATGTTATATATTCAGTGATATAAATTTTAAATATAAGCAATTGATGGGGGAAAAAAGAAATATATTTGAAAGTCATTTTGGCTGATCTCTTAGGTTAATAAAGGCCAAAAAGAATAATAACAAAACTGAATTAGTTAATTTTTCCTGGAGTGAACACTGTCAAAATATACTGATGAAAATTTGATAGGACGTTGATTGATTATAAAGCAAAATACAGATCACTGCTTGGCTATCTTTTTGACCATAATAAAGCTTTATAATAAAATAAGTACAAGAACAATATTTTATACCTCTTTCACTGGCATCATCTACCAAGATGACCTCACAGAGCAGGTAGTGTGGGGAGCGATTTATAACACTGTAAACAGTTCTAAGGAGAGTGCTCCAAGCCTCATTATGAAACACAATGACTACACTTGTGTTGGGAAGTTCATCAGGGTAGACTTTTGTCTTGCATCTGGAAAAAAATAAGAATGTTAATAAACTCATTTTTCATTCTGATCATCATGAGAAAAAGTATTCATAATAACACAACTTTAGACTTGAAAGCCCCTTACCAAGGAAACATTTTATGAATATCTGAAATCATTTTCCTTTTTAAAAAGTGCTATGAGTAATCACTTGGCCTTTTGAAAATTAAATATGCATAATTACTAATATTTTATTTTAACTCCTGCAGAGAACAAAGCAGCATGATTTCCACAAGTCTAAGAAAAAAAATCTGAGAAAGCTAAAATAACATTCTGAGACTGTCAATAAAAGACCCAGTACAACAGAGACAGTTGAATTCATTTAGTGGCTGTAATTTTTATTCTTTGTTTGGGAAAAAAAATAATATTATATAAGTCAAAAATTCACAAGAACATAAATAGACATGATTCTACAGGGATTTAAAGCATGTAAAATGGAGATTGCTTTTCTGTTCTAGAATCAAATCATGTATGATTTCGATTCCATTTGAAAATGCCATAAACCATGACTAATTTCAAGACAAGGTTTGGGAGTCAAGATCTTGTCCCTAAAATTTCCTGTTTACTGGAGATCAGAAAAAAATAATTGATTAGCAGCACTTCTGAAATTTTAACATGCATGGACACCGCCTGAGGAAAAGAGTGCGCTGTGACCTTCACCAGCGCCTGGAGGGCCGACATTTGGCTCAATGGCAGCATCCTCTTTGGGGTGCCTGGTGCTAATCCACCTGCTGGTGGCACTCCTCTGCATGGTCATGTGGGCTGTGGTCAATAGGATCTGGTGGAGCTGCCTGTAGTGGTGAGAGACCTCTCAGAGGTTTGGAGTCTCCCCTCATACATTTCTGTGCTTGAGGTTCTGGGGAACCTGGGTCTACTGGTGGTGATTCTGTGGAGGCAAGGGTGAGCCAGTCCTCATAAAGGTCCCTGGTAGTGCTGTGAGGTCTCTCTCTGTGGGGCTTGCTCTTTGGGGCCTACCTGATGTCGCTGGCAATCTAGAACCCCTACCCTTCCCAGGTGTGTACCTCTGTAGGCATGGTCCTTGTGGTGGTGTTGTGGGTACTATGTACAGGTATGTTCCCCTGTGTCAAGGTGGCAATTAGCTCCATGCTGCATGGTGGGGGGCAGCCGGCACTGATAGCAGCTGGCATGTGTATAAGCAGGTTGTCTCACTGCTCAGTGCTGTTACATGTTCCCTCCTACCAGCATCTATCATATATTCCTCAGAGAAGACTGTGTGGACCTGTGTGGTCCCTGAGCTTAGAAAGGTGGGACTCTCCCCACCCTTTGCATGATTCTGTATTTCTAAATAGCTCCCAGGTAATTCAGATGCTGCTGGTCTCAGGAAGACACAGATTCATGAAGAACTATAAAATGATTGTCATTATTTCTGACCTTCATGATTTCAGAAAAATTTTCAACTTTGCTTACACATCCAAATATGTCCAGATTTTACCTTTCAAGCAATTGCTACAAAAAGGTAGGTTTGATAAATAATATGTGCAATAGTCTAAGTGATCATGCCAGATTTCACATGCAGAGGGTATTCCCTATTAATTTGTCAACAATCAGACATTTCTGTCATGTAATTTTAAATCATCATGATTATAGAGTGCAAAATATTCCACAGGGCATCTGGAGCAAAATAGAAGTATATTCACGTTAAGCTATTTTTTTTTTAAATATAAGGTACGGAGGGCCTAAACAATGAAAATAATTCTATAAGATAATATAAACCAGATACCCCCTGCTACTTGTGACAACCTATTATATTACACAACACAAAGTGGCATTATTAAAGTTTGTTTACTTCACAAGTTAGTGAAAAACCCTAATAAAATGTTGAAGATGAAGGCACATAATAAAACAGAATATATTGTGTGCCTGTCTCAAATGATCTTCTAATCATTTAAAACAGCATAAAAATGGCCTGTTCATTGAAATCTGCACAATACTCAGTTAAGAATGGGCATAACCCACAATCATAACAATTTTCAGCATATTTTTATTTAAAAAGTATTTACTAAGTATCTACAATACAAAAGATACTGTGCCCTAGAAAATCAAAATGTAAATTTTGGAAGAAGCATTTGAACTCATAGCTATCTCTTCCTGTTCTGGTGGTAAAATTCAATTGATCTCCCTTGCCTGTTTATCATTTGACTTGTATCTCCAGGGAGCTCAACATGATGTGGCAGAGAAAGCCATCTAGGTAGGTGAGATGGGCTTGGCTCTTTAATTCTATCACTGTCCTCAAAACCTACTCTTCTGCCTTAACAAAAAATCCCATTACTTTCAGCATGCCATGCACAAAGTATGACAGAGATCATCATAAATAAATCATTAAATTTGGAAAAAATAGGATGTAGACAGTCTAATAGTCAGCAACCACAGACTTGACCCAAGACTTTAAGTGAATAAAGTGTTCTCAATGTCATTTAGAATAAAAGTGACTTTTTTTAAAATAGAAATTTCATTTGTTACACTAAATGCCAACTAAGAACATATGGATGAGATATGAATATAGATAAATTATTTAAAATATCAAACTAAAAGCAGATATTTAGGTCCAACATCTTAAACCATTTATCAAGTTTATTTTTGTGGTTAAAAATTCACTTACAAGTGTTAATTTTATATTCATTATATGTATCAAAGTTATAATGAGCTAATTTACTATTAATGTAGCTACTGTATTAACTTAGAGCAAATATCCACTGTCATTATTTAATGTAGCATAAAAATAAAATGTGAATAATAGGTTTATTAATTCTTCTTCTTCTTATATAAACAGTCATTCATCAAAGAGAATGAAGTTTCAGTATATTAGATGAATAAATTCTAGAAATCTAATGTATAGTACGATGATTACATTAATGATTCTGCACTATATACTTAAATTGTACTAAGAAAATTCATCTTGCTTTCCTACCACAAAAAATTATAGTGATACATTGAGCTGATTATTTTAATTAGCTTGATTATAGTAATCATTTCCTAATAGTTATGTATATCAATACTTCAAGGTTTACATCTAAGTATATGCAATTGTTATTTTTCAAGTATACTGCAATAACTTTGGAAAATGTCATTTATCAGAGAAGACTTAGTTAATAATAAAATAATTAGTAGGATAAATTTTAAACTATACACATTAAATATTTTCTATGTCACTTTATCCAGTTATCTCAAATACACACATCCTTAGGAACAAGAGTTATAATTTTTATGATATCTAATGGATTTGTGATATATTGCACTGGTGTTAATGTTTGTATTTTATCAAAGTCATTGTGTTCTAAGTTACAACATGATTTTATGTACCACTTGGAAAGAAAAATAATGCTGCCAAATAAACTATAGCACAATTTTCTCTTATCAGTAGAATCTATTTAATACCTAAATAGAGAGAGGGTTGCCTTGGCACATATCTGTAATCCCAGCTATTCTGGAAGCTAAGGGAGGAGGATCACAAGTTCAAGGCCAACATCAGCAACTTAGAAAAACTGTTTCAAAAAAAAAAAAAAAAAAAAAAAAAAAAAAAAAAAAAAA